>NC_080174.1:66949445-67301858 GCF_950295315.1 Erinaceus europaeus | reverse complement strand
AAATATCGATTGGTCAGATCCCTGTGGAGAGCAGTCTGGAAAATTCTCAGAAGGCTAGAAATGGACCTACCTTATGATCCTGCAATTCCTCTCCTGGGGATATATCCTAAGGAATCAAGCACACCTATCCAAAACCACCTGCGTATACCTATGTCCATAGCAGCACAGTTTGTAATAGTGAAAAACTGGAAGCAAAGTAGGTGTCCAACAACAGATGAGTGTCTGAGAAAGCTGTGGTCTATATAGAAAATGGAGTACTACTCAGCTCAGCTATTAAGAAATGGATTCGGGGGCAGATGGTAGTGTAGCGGGTTAAGCGCTCATGGCGGAATCACAAGGACAGGCCTAAGAATCCCGGTTCAAGTCGCCAGCTCCCCACTTGAGGGGGTGGGAGGGTGGTCGCTTCAAAGGTGGCGAAACAGGTCTGCAGGTGTCTATCTTTCTCTCCCCCTCTCCGTCTTCCCCTCCTCTCTCCAATTCTCTCTGTGCCATCTAATAATAACAAGAAGGGCAACAAAATGATGAAAACAGCCTCCAGGAGCAGTGGATTCATAGTGCAGGCACCCGAGCCCCAACAATAACCCTGGGGGCAGAGAAAAAAGCAAGCAGACAAAGAACAGAAAAAAAAAAAAGATGAATTCACAGGCCGGGTGGTTAGTGCACCTGGTGAAATGCACACACTACAGTGTTCAAGGACTTGGGCTCAAGCCCCTGGTCTCCGCCTGCAGGGGAAAGCTTCACAAGTGGTGAAGCAGGGCTGCAGGTGTCTCTCTGTCTCCCTCTCTTCTCCCTTCCCTCTCAATTTCTCTCTGTCTCTATGCAATAATAAATAACTAAAAGTAAACAAACAAAAAAGAATAATGAATTCACATTCTTCACCTTATCTTGGATGAAGTTTGGAGGAATCATGTTAGGTGAGATCAGCCAGGAGGAGAAGAAAGAACATGGGGTGCTCTCACTCATGGACAGAAAAGCTGAGCGATAAGAACAGAAAAGGGGAACGCAAATCAGAACTTGGACTGGGTTTGGTGTATTGCTCCAAACAAAGGACTGTGTGTGTGGTGGAGGTGCTGTGTGTTTGGGGGGCGGTTTTCAGGCTCTGGTAAAAGATGGTGGAGGAGGACTTAGGCTGTGTGTGAGAATGTTTTGCAGAAAACTGAGAAATTTATACATGTACCAACCATATTTACTGTAAGCTATTAATCCCCCCAATTAAAAAAAAGAGAGAAATTGATTTTACCTTTAAATAATTTGGGAAGAGGACATAGAATCTTCACCAAAGAAGATATTCAGAGGGCCAACAGATAGATAAAAAATGGTCAGGCAGGGGAAGCAATTACAGAAGCCAGACCTTCTACCGTCTGCAACCCTCAACGACCCTGGGTCCATGCTCCCAGAGGGCTAGAGAATGGGAAAGCTATCATGGGAGGGGGTGGGTTATGGGGATTGGGTGGTGGGAATTGTGTGGAGTTGTACCCCTCCTACCTTATGTTTTTGTTCATTAATCCTTTCTTAAATAAAAAATTAAAAATATATATATATATATTACATATTCCTCCATTATAATAAACTATCTGAGGTTTATTTTGAAAAAAAAAAAATGGTCAGGCACTGGTTATCAGAGAAATGCAAATAAAGACAACAATGACCCCACCTGCAGTGTGGACAGCTTCACAGGCAGTGAAGCAGTGTTGCAAACAGTGTCTCCCTCCCCGCCAGCTCTGGCTTATGTATGGGTTTGAACCTGGGACTTTAGAGCTTCAGGCAGGATAGTCTCTTTACATAACCATTATGCTAACTACCCCATCCCAAGCAGTCCTCTCTCTCTCTCTCTTATTTATTTGTTTGTTTGTTTTTGGATAGAGAGAGAGAAATCGAGAGGATGAGAGAGAGAGAGAGAGAGACCTGCATCCTTGCTTCACACCTTGGGAAGCTTTCCCCCTGCAGGTGGGGACCAGGGGCTTGAACCTGGATTCTTGTGCACTGTAATGTGTGTGCTTAACCAGTTGTGTCACCGCCTAGCGCCCCCCTTATGTGTTTGTTTTGCCTCTAAAGTTATCTCTGGGGCTCTGTGCCTGCACTACAAATCCACTGCTTCTGAAGGCCATTTTGTTGCCCTTGTTGTTGCCATTGCTGTTGTTGGATAGGACAGAGAGAAGTTGAGAGAAGAGGGGAAGACAGGGAGGGAGAGAGAAAGACAGGCACTTGCCTGCCCCCCTTTTAAATAATTAAAAACAATTATCTTTATTTATTGGATAGAGATAGCTAGAAATTGAGAGGGGAGAGAGACAGAGACGGACACCTGCAGCCCTGCTTCACCATTTGTGAAGCTTCCCTCTGCAGGTGGGGACCAGGGGCTCGAACCAGAGTCCTTGCACACTGTAATGTGCAACCAACCAGGTGTGCCACCACCCTGCCCCTCTGTCTTCCTCTTTACCTCACTCGCCTCAATTTCTCTCTGTATTTATTTATTTGTTTACTGCTGGGAGCAATGGATTCACAGCCCCAGAGATAATCCTGGTGACAAAAAAAACAAAACAAAACAAACAAAATAAGACCAAGCAACAGTGAGATACCACTTTAAACATGTGTGAATGTCTTATATCAGGAAGTACACGTGCTGAAGAATATTGGGAGAAAAGGAACATTTCTTCCTTTTAAAAAATATTTTATTTACTTATTTATTTTCCTTTTTTGTTGCCCTTCTTGTTTTTATCATTTTTGTGGTTATTATTATTGCTGTTGTTGTTGCCAGATAGGACAGACAGAAATGGAGAGAGGAGGGGAAGACAGAGAGGGGGAGAGAAAGATAAACACTTGTAGACCTGCTTCACCACCTGTGCAGCGACTCCCCTGCAGGTGGGGAGCTGGAAGTTCAAACCAGGAACCCTAAGCTGGTCCTCGTTTTTCGCGCCATGCATGCTTAACCCGCTGCACTACAGCCTGACCCCCTTATTTATTATTTTATATTTATTTATTTTCCCTTTTGTGGCCCTTGTTTTTAATTTTAATTTTTTTTTTTTTGCATTATCTTCTACTGGATAGAGACAGTCAGAAATCGAGAGGGAAGGGGGTGATAGGGAGAGAGACAGAGAGGCACCAGTAACACTGCTTCACTACTTGCAAAACCTTCCCCCTGCAGGTGGGGACCAGGGGCTCGAACCTGGATCCTTGAGTACTATAACTTGTGTGCTCAACCAGGTGCACCACCACCTGGCCCCTGCCCTTGCTGTTTTTTATTGTTGCTGTAATTGATGTTGTCATTGTTAGATAGGACAGAGAGAAATGAAGAGAGGAGGGGAAGACAGACAAGGGGAGAGAAAGATAGACACCTGCAGACCTGCTTCACCTCCTGTGAAGCAACTCCCCTGCAGGTGGGGATCCAGGAGCTGGAACCCGGTTCCTTACGTCTGTCCTTGCACTTTGCGCCACCTGCACTTAACCTGCTGCGCTAATGCCCGACTCCCGAAAACAAAAATTTATACACTCACAGTGGGAGTGTAAATTGGTTTAACTCCTCTGAAAAACATCCTGGAGATGCCTCAAAACACTAGACATGGGGTTACTTTCGACTTGGAATTCCCTGTTCCAGGGAGCTATCCAAAGAAAATAAAAAAGCATCTCTCTTAAATAAGTAAATAAATACTGAAAAAAGAGAAGATCTATCTATACCTATGTTCCTAGTAGCACTATATGTAATCGTCCAAATATGGAGACAGTCCAGATCAGATGCTAAGTGATAGATAAATGGTTAATACATTCATTGGTACCTATAACAGAGTTGATTACTACTCAACTATTGAAAATAATAAAATCGGGGGCCAGGTGGTGGTGTCCCTGGCTGAGTGCAATTGTTATAATGCAAAAGGACCCAGGTTCGAGCCCCTGGTCCCCACCTGCAAGGGGAAAGTTTTGCAAGTGGTGAAGCGTATTGCAAGTATCTCTCTGTCTCTCTGCTTCTCTATCACCCCCTTCCTTCCCTCTCAATTTTTGACTGTAACTAATCCAATAAATAAATATAATAAAAAATAATGAAATCTCTTTTGCCGCTTCTTGGATGGAACTTGAAGGGATTATGTTAAGTGAGATCAGTCAGAAGAAAGATGACCAGGTGATCACACTTACAGGTGGAACTTAAAGAAGCAAGGAGGGAAACAGGTTAGATGTAGACTGTTGAAGCAAGGCCAGTGATGTGGCAGGAGAGTGTATGTGGGAGTTAATGGGTCGTTCAGAAGACTATCTTGCCCAGGCTCTGAAGTCCCAGCTTCAGTCCCCAACATCACTAGAAACAAGAGCTGACCCCCACACCTATGGACATCTAATCTTTGACAAAGGGGCCCAGATTATTAAATGGGGAAAGCAGAGTCTCTTCAACAAATGGTGTTGGAAACAATGGGTTGAAACATGCAGAAGAATGAAACTGAACCATTGTATTTCATCAAATACAAATATAAATTCCAAGTGGATCAAGGACTTGGATGTTAGACCACAAACTATCAGATACTTAGAGAACTCTTTTCTGCATAAATTTTAAAGACATCTTCAATGAAATGAATCCAATTACAAAGAAGACTAAGGCAAGTATAAACCTATGGGACTACATGAAATTAGAAAGCTTCTTCACAGCAAAAGAAACCACTACCCAAACCAAGAGACCCCTCACAGAATGGGAGAAAATCTTTACATGCCATACATCAGATAAGAGTTTAATAACTAACATATATAAAGAGCTTGCCAAACTCAATAACAAGACAACAAATAACCCCATCCAAAAATGGGGGGAGGACATGGGCAGAATATTCACCACAGAAGAGATCCAGAAGGCCGAGAATCACATGAAAAAATGTTCCAAGTCTCTGATTGTCAGAGAAATGCAAATAAAGACAACAATGAGATATCACTTCACTCCTGTGAGAATGTCATACATCAGAAAAGGTAATAGCAGCAAATGCTGGAGAGGGTGTGGGGTCAAAGGAACCCTCCTACATTGCTGGTGAGAATGTAAATTGGTCCAACCTCTGTGGAGAACAGTCTGGAGAACTCTCCGAAGGCTAGAAATGGACCTACCCTATGATCCTGCAATTCCCCTCCTGGGGATATATCCTAAGGAACCCAACATATCCATCCAAAAAGACCTGTGTACACATATGTTCTTGGCAGCACAATTTGTAATAGCCAAAACCTGGAAGCAACCCAGGTGTCCAACAACAGATGAGTGGCTGAGCAAGTTGTGGTCTATATACACAATGGAATACTACTCAGCTGTAAAAAATAGTGACTTCACCGTTTTCAGCTGATCTTGGATGGACCTTGAAAAATTCATGTTGGGAGTCAGGCGGTAGGGCAGCGGGTTAAGCGCACGTAGTACAAAGCTCAAGAACCAGCATATGGATCCCGGTTCGAGCCCCCGGCTCCCCACCTGCAGGGGAGTCACTGCACAGGCGATGAAGCAGGTCTGCAGGTGTCTGTCTTTCTCTCCTCCTTTCTGTCTATCCCTCCTCTCTCCATTTCTCTCTGTTCTATCCTACAATGACAACACCAATAACAACAAAGACAACAAAATGGAATAAATAAATAATAAAAAAAAAAAAAAAAACACAAGTAGAACCTGAAATGGAATTGGCGTATCACAACAAAGTAAAAGACTCTGGGGTGGGTGGGTGGGGAGAATACAGGTCCAAGAAGGATGACAGAGGATCTAGTTGGGGTTGTATTGTTATATGGGAAACTGGGGACTATTATGCATATACAAACTATTATATTTACTGTTGAATGTAAAACATTAATTCCCCAATAAAGAAATTAAAAAAAAAAAGAAGAAAGAAACAAGAGCTGAATTGTGTTCTGGTAAATAATAATAATAATAATTAATAATAGAAAAAAGAGAAAGAAAGAAAAAAAGTGGGTACTAGGGGGTGGGGTAGATAGCATAATGGCTATGCAAAGAGACTCTCATGCCTGAGATATCTAAGTCCCAGGTTCAATCCTCTGCACCACCATAAGCCAGAGCTGAGCAGTGCTCTGGTAAAATAAATAAACAAATAAAAATACATTAAAAAAACGTGGACACTATGGAGACACTATGGACAACAGTGTACAAGAACCCAAGTTGGTGGTGAGATCAGTGGGATGACACTTATTGTGGAAGGATGAGAGATTATATCTTTGTGACATCAGTCTTGCAAGTCATTATTTCCCTAATAAAACAATTAGCAAATTAAAAATATTTTAGAAAAATCCAGAGAATAATGGAGCAAACACTCATGTGCTCATCATTCAGAATAATTAATGGCCAACATTTTTCCGGTTATATTTTACATAAAATAACTAGAACATGGGGGCAGGGGGAGATAGTATTAATAGGCTAACAGACTCATATGCCTGCTGCTGCAAAATCCCAAGTTCAATCCCCTGCACCACTATAAACCAGAGCTGAGCAGTGCTCTGGTAAAAACAACAACAACAAAAAAATTAATAGAACATCACAGATAAATAAATAGAACATCACAGATAAAACTCAAAGCCCTTTTGTTCCCCTTCTCAGTTTAATTCTCCCTCCCTTTGGTTCCCAGAGGCAGTTGTTATTATTAGTCTGATGTGTATCCTTCTAATCTATTCTATGAACAAACTAGAATATGCTTTTCTAGCAGTATTATTCATAGCAGTTCCAAAGTGGAAACAAAGTGAAATGTCCATGGACTGATGAATGAATAAACAAAAATGGTGGGCAGGAGTAGATAGCATAATGGTTATGCAAAGACACTCTCATGCCAAGGTTCAGTCCCCTGTATCACCAAAAAATAAAAAATAAAAAAAAATAAAATAAAATGAAAAAGAAGAAAAAATGTTATGCCCATATAATGAAGTATTTTAAGCAATAAAAAGAGACACAGCACTACTCACTAATATGGGCCAGCCACAAAGACTTAGGTGGAGAAAGCCAGACACAGAAGAGCTCACTGACTCCTTTATAGAGCAGGCACATCCACTGAGACAGAAAGGAGAAGAGCTGTTGCCAGAAACCAGGTGTGGAGGAAGGAGGTGCGACAGGCTACTGCTTTTGGTATGGGGTTTCTTTTTGGGGTGGTAAAAAGGTTCTCAAATTAGATAATGATGGTTATGGCACAACTCTGAACCACAGTAAAAACCACTGAAAATGTTTAGAAGAGTTGTTTTGTTATCTGCATTTTATCTCATTAATTAAAAACAAAAACAGAATGTTATTGGGCCAAGGTGAAGGGCTATGGAGAAAGAGGGAGAGGAATGGGAGGGAGGGGGAGCGGGGTCTTGGTGTATGATGGCAGGAAAGGGCCTAGGCATGGGGAGAGTGTCTTGCAGACAGACACCTATCATGGAGAGATGAGAGGTTGTACCTATGTGTATACAACTGTACTGTGAACTATTACCCCCAGTAAAGAAAAACAGTAGGCTGGGGAGACAGCATAATGGTTATGCAAAAGACTTCCATGCCTGAGGGTCTGAGGTCCCAGGTTCAATCTCCAGCACCACCATAAGCCAGAGCTGAGCAGTGCTCTGGCCTCTCACTATGTGCTGGCATTATGAACACACTGCTCCTGGCACCCAGCATTCCTCCCTTCTTTTCTTTCCTCTCTATTTTTTTATTGGATGGAACAGGGAGAAATTGAGAGGAAAAGGGAAGATAGAGAGAGGGAGAGAGATAGAGACACCTGCAGCACCGCTTCACTGCTTGTCAAGTGTCCTCCTTACAGGTGCCAGTTTCTCATCTTTCTGTAATGGGGCCCTTGGGTGAATTTATTTTAACTTCTGAAATTTTCCCTCTGCTTCCTCCTCCTTCTTCTCTTTCTTCTTCTTCTTCTTCTTTTTTTCCTTTTCTTCTCCTTCACCTCCTCCTTCTCCTTCTCAGAGTAACAAGCCATAGTTTATTTTCCTCTGACGGGGATTACAGTTGGTTCCATTTTTTTCTCTATTAACACTTCAATCACAGCCTGCCCAGTCTCCTGGGGTCTATTTGGGGATCATTTCTCCAGACTATTTAACTGCTCATTTGTAGGGAGTGCATTTTTCAAAATATTATCAAACTGCTCTTTAAGTGGTGGCATCAATTACACTCCCATGGGTCATTCCTCATGGCTTTCTACACATCCATATTGCCTATAGTAATTACTATGAATGATTTTCCCCTTCTAATGTTTTTTTAAAAGTGAATCTTTTTTAAAAAAAATATTTTTAAAGGTTTGCTTTTTAAAAAATATTTATTTATTTATTGGATAGAGAAAGCCAGAAATTGAGAGGGAAGGGGTTGATAGGAAGGGAGAGAGAGACAGAGAGAGACACCTGGAGCACTGCTTCAACACTGGCAAAGCTTTCCCCTTGCAGGTGGGGGACCAGGGGCTTGAACTTGGGTCCCTATGCACTATAACATGTATGCTCAACCAGGTATGCCACCACCTGGCCCCATGATTATGTTTTTAAATTTGCACTGGTATTTTCTTTATTTCTAGAGGCTTCTGTTTGTTTCTTTTTCTCTCTTTCTCCTTTCTATCCCTCTTTGCAATTGTCTTAGATATTTTGAGGCTTTACATTTACAAATGAATTTGGAATAATTTCGTCTAGTTCCCTGAAAAATCACATTAGAGTCTTTTCTTCATTATTTGATAAACTGGTGGTACATTATATTTTGTTACATTAAAAAATTTTTTATATTTATTTTCCCTTTTGTTGCTCTTTTTTGTTGTTGTAGTTATTATTGATGTCGTAGTTGTTAGACAGGACAGAGAGAAATGGAGAGAGGAGGGGAAGACAAAGATGGGGAGAGAAAGATAGACACCTGCAGACCTGCTTCACCGCCTGTGAAGCGATTTCCTGCAGGTGGGGAGCCGGGGGCTCAAACTGGGGTTCTTACGCCGGTCCTTGTGCTTTGCGCCACATGCACTTTAACTTGCTGGGCGGTAGCCCGGCTCCCTATTTTGTTACTTTTTTTTAAAAATATTTTTTTGTTTACTCCCATTTGTTGCCCTTTTTCTTTAAATTGTTGTAGTTATTATTGTTGTTATTGATATCGTTGTTGTTGGATAGGACAGAGAGAAATGGAAAGAGGAGGGAAAGACAGGGGGAGAGAAAGACAGACAACTGCAGACCTGCTTCACCACTTGTGAAGCAACTCCCCTGCAGGTAGGGATCCGGGGGCTCGAACCGGTATCATTACTTTGGTCCTTGCGTTTGCGCCACCTGCGCTTAACCCTTTGCACTACCGCCAAACTCCCATTTTGTTACTTTTTAAAGATAAAAACAGAGGAACAGAGAGACAGACAGAGGAAGAGGGGCAGATAGAGACACACACACACACACACACATACACACAGACAGACAGACAGACAGACAGACAGACAGGCAGACAGGCCGACAGGCCGACAGGCTGACAGGCCGACAGGCAGACAGATGATAGATATAGACCACAGCACCAAATCTTCCTTCAGTGCTGTGGGGGCCTGGGCTTGAACTTGGGTTGTGCACTAGGCAAAGCAACACGCTATCCAAGTGGGCTATTTGCTGACCCATAGAACTGTTATTGTTATTATTAATTTATCCATAGGTTACTTGACATCATTACTACATTGAGTATTCTCATTCATGATAAGTAATTTATTTTTGGGCAGGGATAAATAGCATAATGGTTATGCAAAAAGACTCTCATGCCCGAGGCTCCAAGGTTCCAGGTTCAATCCCCTGAACCAGTGCTTTTCTACCACTGCTCTGGTAAAAAAGAAAAATAAATAATTTATTTTTATTAATTTAGACTTTCTTTGTTTAATTTTAAAAATATTTTATTTATTTATTTGTCTCCAGGGTTATTGCCTTCATTACAAATCCACTGCTCCTGAAAGCCATTTTTCCCATTTTGTTGCCCTTGTTGTTATTATTGTCATTGTTGTTGTTGTTGGGCAGGACAGAGAGAAATGGAGAGAAGAGGGAAGACAGGGGGAGAGAAAGATAGACAGCTGCAGACCTGCTTCATTACTTATGAAGAGACCCCCCCTGCAGGTGGGGAGCCAGGGGCTCTAACCAAGGCTCCTTACACTGGTCCTTGTGCTTCAAGCCATGTGCACTTAACCCACTGCTATACCACCCAGCCCCAACATTTTATTTTAATGAGGAAGAGTAGATACAGAGGGAAAGATACCAAGAGAGAGACCAGAACACTGCTCAGTTCTGGTTTATAGTGGTGCTGGAGACCTGGGACCTCAGAGCCTCAGACTTGACCATTATGTTGCTTCTAAGCCCTTCTTTTGTTTAAGTTTTATTTAATGAGAGAAATGTATTTAATGAGAGATGAGAAGTGAGAGAGAGCATCGCGCGCTTCTGGCATACGCAGTGCCAAGGGTCAGGTCCAGGTTTTCTTCATGCAAGTCCTGTGCTCTACCACGGGGTCACCTTCTCATGCCAAAATAGTTTACAGGGCTTTTGGGTTCACAGCAAAGTAGAGTGAAAGGATAGAGTTCCCACATACCCTTGTTCCTCATAGCAATAGCTTCCCCATGACTAGCATCCACACATCTGCATAGCTCCACCTCCTTAGTGCGTTAATTCCAACTGATGAACCGGCATTGGCATGTCATCATCATTCCAAAAGTTTTTTTTTTTTTTTTTATCATTCCAAAAGTTAATGGCTTACAGCAACCACTCTCGCTGTTGTAATCCTATGGGTTCTGACAAATGCAGAATGACGTGCATTCACCATTGTAGCACTACACAGAGTAGTTCCAGTTCAATAACTCCCCTACTCTGTATGTCTCATCTCACCTTCTTCCAACTCTCATCTTCGATTTTAAAAAAATTATTATTATTATTATTTTTTCCTTTATTGGGAGACTAATGTTTTACATTTGACAGTCATTACAATAGTTTGTATATACATGACATTTCTCAGTTTTCCACATAACAATACAGCCCCCACTAGGTCCTCTGTCATCCTTTTCCAGGACCTGCACTCTCCCCCCTACTCACCCCAGAGTCTTTTACTTTGGCACAATACACCAACTCCAGTTCAGGTTCTACTTGTGTTTTCTCTTCTGATCTTGTTTTTCAACTTCTGCCTGTGAGTGAGATCATCCCATATTCATCCTTTTGTTTCTGACTTATTTCACTTATCATGATTTCTTCAAGCTCCATCCAAGATGGACTGAAAATGGTGAAATCACCATTTTTCATAGCTGAGTAGTATTCCATTGTTGTTGGACACCTGGGTTGCTTTCAGGTTTTGGCTATTACAAATTGTGCTGCTATGAACATAGATATACACGAATCTTTTTGGATGGGTGTGTTGGGTTCCTTAGGATATATCCCCAGGAGAGGAATTGCAGGATCATAGGGTAGGTCCATTTCTAGTCTTCTGAGAGTTCTCCAGACTGCTCTCCATAGGGGTTGGACCAACTGACATTCCCACCAGCAGTGCAGGAGGATTCCTTTGACTCCCACAACCTCTCCAACATTTGTTGTTGCTACCTTTCTGATGTATGACATTCTCACAGGAGTGAAGTGGTATCTCATTGTTGTCTTGATTTTCATTTCTCTGTCAAAGACTTGGAGCATTTTTTCACGTGTCTCTCGGCCTTTTGGATCTCTTCTGTGGTGAATATTCTATCCATGTCCTCTCCCCATTTTTGGATGGGGTCATTTGTTTTTTTGCTGTTGAGTTTGGCAAACTCTTTATATATTTTGGTTATTAAACTCTTCTCCCATTCTGTGAGGGGTCCCTTTGTTTGGGTATTTGTTTCTTTTGCTGTGTGGAAGCTGTTTAATTTTATGTAGTCCCATAGGTTTATACTTGCCTTAATCTTCTTTGTAATTGGATTCATTTCACTGAAGATGTTTTTAAAATTTATGCAGAAAGGAATTCTGCCAATATTTTCCTCTAAGTATCTGATAGTTTCTGGTCAAACATACAAGTCCTTGATTCACTTGGAATTTACTTTTGTGTTTGGTGAAATACAGTGGTTCAGTTTCTTCTGCATGTTTCAACCATTTATTCTAACACCATTTGTGGAAGAGACTCACCTTCCCCCATTTAATAGTCTGTGCACCTTTGTCAAAGATTAGATTTCTATAGGCGTGGGATTATTACTATTGTTATTATTATTACATCCAGGGCTATCGCTGGGGCTTGGTGCCAGTACTATGAATCCACTGCTCCTGAAGGCTATATCTTCCATTTTGCAACCCTTGTTATTTATTTTTTTTAATTTTTATTTCTAAAAAGGGAACACTGACAAAACCATAGGGTAAAATAATATGGCACCAGAATCTCATGCATGGGTGATGCTACCACTCTGGGCCCACCTTTCATTATCTTTCCTTTATTTTAGATAGAAAAGAAAGAGAGAAGGAGAGATGCCATAGCACCACCCTACTATCCATGGTGCCTCCTTTGATGTCTTCCTAGCCTTCTCTCCCTCTTGCACCTTTTTTTTTTTTTTAAATAGACTCATTTATCTACTTTGTGACAGAGAGAGACTAGAGTGCTGCTTAGCTCTGGCATGCACAGCTCCAGGGATGGGTACTGGCACCTCATGTATTTAAGTCTTGTGTTCTACTGCTGAGGTATCTCACTGCTGCTGCTTTTTAACATTATTATTATTTTTATTCATTGGGTAGAGACAGCCAGAAATTGAGAGGATAGGGATGATAGAGAGGGAGAAACACAGAGAGACACCTGAAGCCTTGCTTCACCACTTGTGAAGCTTTCCTACTGCACTTGGGGACTGGGGGCTCAAACCTGGGTCCTTGCACACTGTGACATGTTCGCTCAACCAGTTGCACCACCAGCCAGCTCCTACTGGTGCTGCTTTTTAAAGATTTTATTTATCTATTTATTTATTAAAAAACATTATATGGGTGCAGGGTAGATAGCATAATGGTTATGCAAACAGACTCTCATGCCTGAGGCTCCAAAGTCCCAGGTTCAATCCCCCACACCACCATAAGCCAGAGCTGAACAGTGCTCTTGGTTAAAAAAATAATAATAATAAAATAAAAAATATATATTTAGAGTCAAGGTGGTGGTGGACCTGGTTGAGTGTACAAGTTACCATGTTCAACCCCCTGGTCCCCACCTGCAAGGGTATATCTTCATGAGTGGTGAAGCAGTGCTGCAGGTGTCTCTCTCTTTTCTTTTTTTTTTTCTTTTTTTTTTTTTTTTCCAACTGATATTGCATCTGCTGATCCCAACCTAATCAACACAATGAGTTCCACCTCAGCATGCTTCACTTTATTTTTTATTTATTTATTTTTTACATGCATAACATTCCCCAGATTCCCATTTAGCAATAAAACCCCCACTATTTCATTCATCATTTTTCATGGACCTGTATTATCCCCACCCACCCACCCACCCCAGAGTCTTTTACTTTGGTGTAATACTCCAATTCCATTTCAGGTTCGACTTGTGTTTTCTTTTCTAATCTTGTTTTTCAACTTCGGCCTGAGAGTGAGATCATCCCATATTCATCCTTCTGTTTCTGACTTATTTCACTCAACATGATTTTTTCAAGGTCCATCCAAGATCGGCTGAAAACGGTGAAGTCACCATTTTTTACAGCTGAGTAGTATTCCATTGTGTATATATACCACAACTTGCTCTGAATGACTCTGAAAATGTCCAGTAGTTCTAGGTTATCTATCTCTTCATTTAGCTCCCTTATGTCTTTACTGATTTTCTTCCTGGATGATCTGTCAAGTTGAGATAGTGGGGTGTTGAAGTCCCCTACTATGATTGTGTTACTGTTAATATATTGCTGTAGCTCTTTCAGTAGAAGTTTGATGTATTTAGATGGCTTCTCATTGGGTGCATAGATATTAATAATTGTTAAGTCCTCTTGATTGACTGATCCTCTGAGCATTAAGTAGTGTCCATTCCTATCTTTTTTAATCTTATGTATTTTAAAGTCTATCATGTCAGATATGAGAATAGCTGTTCCTGCCCTTTTTTGTGGGCCATTGGCTTGAATGATAGTTTTCCATCCTTTCACTTTAAGTCTGTGTTTGTCTTGTTACGTTAGGTGAGTTTCCTGTAGACAACATATTGTTGGGTTGTGTTTTCTGATCCATCTTCCTACTCTGTGTCTTTTAATAGGTGAATTCAGGCCATTCACATTTATTGATATCAAAGATTGAAGATATTTTAACGCCATTCTTGTAGAGTTTTAGAGTGTTTTGATATATGTTCTATTTGTGGTGGTCTGGTTGTTTATAGGAAACCTTTCAGAACTTCTTTCAAGGCAGGCTTGGTGATGGTTGCTTCCTTCAACTGTTGCTTGTCTGAGAAGGTTTTGATGCTTCCATCTAGTCTGAATGACAGTCTAGCAGGATATAGTATTCTTGGCTGAAAGCCTTTCTCATTGAGCACTCGATAGATATCTTGCCATTCTCTTCTGGCCTGTAGTGTTTGTATGGAGAAGTCTGCTGCTAATCTTATGGGTTTTCCTTTGTAGGTGACTCTTTGTTTTTCTCTTGCAGCCTTGAGGATCCTTTCTTTATCCTTATTCCTTTCCAATCTAAGTATGACATGTCTTGGTGTCTTTAGGTCTGGGTTAATTCTATTTGGGACCCTCTGGGCTTCTTGAATCTTTATGTCTTTGGTGTTGTCTAGACTAGAGAAATTTTCAGCTATTATGGCCTGGAGAACGCTTTCTTCCTCCCCTTCTCTTTCTTCCTCTGGTAAGCCAATAATGCGTATATTGTTTCTTTTGAAGTCATCCCATAGGACTCTGTTGTTGTTTTCAGCATCTCTTAATCTCTTTTTGAGATCTCTTACTTCTTTTTTAGTTGTCTCTAATTCATCCTCAATCTTGCTAATTCTGTCTTCAGCCTCATTGATTCTATTCTCTCTGCCCTCTACTGCTTTCTGGAGTTCATCTATTTTGTTGCCCTGCTCTGATACTGTTTTAGCTTGTTCAGCTAGTTGCCTTCTTAGCTCAGCAATTTCAGCTTTCAGCTCTCTAATAACCATGAGATAATTAGAATTTTCTTCCATATTCTCATTTGTTGTTCCTGCATTTCTGATTACAATTTTTTCAAATTCTTTACTCACTCCTGTTATTATTTCCTTAGCTAATGTTTGGATGTTGAACTCGTTGTTTTGTGCTTTGCCCTCTGGAGGACTTTTAGCTGGACTCTTGTCCTGGTTC
The DNA here is from genome assembly GCF_950295315.1 of Erinaceus europaeus. Classification (NCBI taxonomy): domain Eukaryota; kingdom Metazoa; phylum Chordata; class Mammalia; order Eulipotyphla; family Erinaceidae; genus Erinaceus; species Erinaceus europaeus. Next base: position 67,286,694 of record NC_080174.1, on the reverse strand, counting down.
GAGTCTCCATTATTTTTTCTTGTTGTTTTAACCATTTTATATAAGTTAAGAGGTTTTTCAATCCCTGAGTTGGAGTTCAGTGGTATAAAAGCCTTTTTTTTTCCCCCTGTAGGCTATGGTAGCCTGAGGGCTTTTAAACTATCAATAGGCTTCTTGGCTTAATCAATGACTCCTGACCAAGAGATAAAGCAGGGTGTGGCAGAGGTAATCCAGTGGTTATGCAAAGAGACTTTCACAGCCCTTCAGCTATGCCACCGAGGTATAGGTCTTCTCCTGAGTTTCCCGGTTAGATCTCTGTGCCCTGGTGTCCCTCCCTGTTGCTGCTCCAGATTCTGAGGGTAGTAGCAATGGGGACTCAGAGTTGTACTTGGTGAGTCTCTGGGGAGTCCTTTCCTCCCTTCAGCTGTCCCCTTGTTGGTGGAGCAGACTGGAGGTGGTGTCTCCACTGACAAACTGTCGAACTGTTAGCAGTCACTTAATCTCTCCTTAGGCCCCTCTCTCCTCTCTGTCACCAGCCACGCGTGTTTGTACTCACGGGTGATTTACTGGGTTTCTGTGGTCATTCTAGTCCTGTCTTGTTTCGGTCCGGGTGGTCTCCTTTGGTATTCCTAGTTGATCCGGGAGAGGAGAGGAGAGGAGAGGAGAGAAAGCGATCTGCTGCTCGTAGCTCCGCCTCCGGAACAGCATCTGTCTCTCTCTTTTCATCTCTGCCTCCCCTTTCAATTTCTCTGTCTCTACCTCATAAAAATTATTTAAAATCACTTTATTCATTAGTGAGAGAGGCTGTATTATATGGACTCTATTATTTAGGATGTTTGCATATATGCTGTCATAATTTAGGTTAGTAGAGACCCTAGGAATGAAAGCTTAGTATTTTAATGCTGTGATATCTACTTGAACCTCAAGTAGTAACATCATAAAAAATACCCTCATAGGGTAGTGCAGTGGGTTAAGTGCACACGGCGCAAAGTGCAAGGATGGGAGTAAGGATCCCAGTTTGAGCCCCTGGCTCCTCACCTGCGGGGGGTGGGGGTGTCGCTTCACAGACAGTGAAGCAGGTCAGCAGGTGTCTGTCTTTCTCTTCCCTTCTCTGTCTTCCCTTCCTCTCTTGATTCCCTCTCTCTGTCCTATCCAACAACAATAACAGCAATGACAATAATAACAATAACAATGATAAACAACAAGGGTAATAAAAGGGAAAAAATAGCCTCTAGGAGCAGTGGATTTTCATGGAGCCCCAGCAATAACCCTGGAGACAAAAAACAAAAACAAAAACTCTCATAATCTGGGAGGTGGCACAGTGAATAATGCATTGGATTCTCAAGCGTGAATTCAATGCCTGGTACTGCATGTGCTAAAGTGATGCTCTGTTTTTTTCTCTATCTCTCTTTATATTTTTATATTTATTAATGAAAAGGATAGAAAGAGAGAGAGAGAGAGGAAAAGCCAGATATCATTCTGCATATGCACTGCCGGGGACTGAACTCAGTGACCTCATGCTTGAGAGTGCAACACTTTACCCACTGCAACCACTTCCCAGACCACACTCTTTCCTTCTTTTACAGACAACTCTTTTTTAAAAAAAAAAAAGCCCTCAGGCTGGAGAGATAGCACAATGGTTATGCAAAGAGACTCTCAAGCCTGAGGCTCCTAAAGTGGGGGTTAAATCTCCTGCACCACCATAAACCAGACCTGAGTGGTGCTCTAGTTTAAAAAAAAAAAAAAAAAAAAAACCCTCACAGGCACACTCAAAATACCTGACCAAATTTCTTGGTATGCCTTAGTGCAGCCACGTTGATACATAATATTAACCATAAGATAAGGAGAAAAGCTGGGGCCCTAATTGGGGAGTCCTGAGTCTCCCAAACAGACGTGATGGGACTAGACCTCAAATAAATCCCTCTCTCCATTGTTTCTGGTTATCTCTATCAGGAACAACAAAATAGACCGCTTTGTAGGCCCCCGAAGAGGATGGACAACATACTCTATGCTACACCTGAGGAAGATGGATCGATGCTAGGGCAGCATGGAATGTTCCTACTCATGACCACAGAATGTGAGCTCAGATCTAGAGGGATGTAGAGGCTCCTAAGCTAATTATGGACCCCAGATCACATCAAATTGATGGGATTTGCAATAATATTTATACCCCTTTCCCATATTAGGGAGCTACTCTCTTCCCTGATCCAGCTTTCTGGTCCTTTTCCCAGCCATGATATCATCTCCCCAGACAATAATTAGGATTTACCTGCATATCAGATTTTAGGCTCAGGCAAAAAACAAAGAAACAAACAAACAAAAAAATACCACTAGTATAGCTACAGGCCCTTTGAAATATAACTAAAATATGCTTACTAGCTACTTACAAAATGGAGGACCCCCAACACTTCACCTGCACTATTCCAGCCTTTAGGTCCATAATTGTCCAACAGTTTGTTTGGCTTTGTATATTAACTCTCTTTTCAGCCACCAGGTTCCAGATGCTAGCAGGATGCGACCAGACTTCCCTGGACAGACAACCCCACCAATGTGCCTTGGAGTTCTACTTCCCCAGAGCCCTTCCCTACTAGGGAAAGCGAGAGATAGGCTGGGAGTATGGACCAACCTGTCAAAGCCCATGTTCAGAGGGGAAGCAATTACAGAAGCCAGACCTTCCACCTTCTGCATCCCACAATGATCTTGGATCCATACTCCCAGAGGGTTAAAGAGTAGGAAAGCTATCAGGGGAGGGGTTGGTACATGGAGGTCTGGAGGTGGGAATTGTGTGAAGCTGTACCCCTCTTATCCTATGATTTTGTCAATGTTTCCTTTTTATAAATAAAAAATTTAAAAAAAAAGATAAGGAGAAAATATTCTTCACTGATCTGATAAAAACAGCTGTGAAAGTTACTTTGCTGATTACCCTTTTTGTGTGTTTTGGGTGAGAAGGTTGAGTGATTTTTTTTTTTTAAAGAAGACTTTATTGATTTAATTTATGTTTAGATGGAGACCAATTGAGAGGGAAGGGGAAGGGTGGAGGGTAGAGAGCATAATGGTTATGCAAAAGATTCTCATGTCTGAGGCTCCAAAGTCCCAAATTTAATTATCTCCCCCCCATCATTAGCCAGAGCTGAGCAGTGCTCTGGTAGACCAAAAAAAGGAAGATAGGAGAAAAAGAAACAGCACATCTTCTGAAGTTTATCCCCCCAGCAGGTGGGGACTGGGGCTTGTACCTGAGTCCTTGAACACTATAATGTGTTGCCAACACCCAGCCCTTGGATGACTTATTTTTCATAAGAATTATTTTTTTGTAGTTGTTTTGTACATTAGACCGACCTGGGAAAAGTATTCCTATTTTCACTCAATCCCTGAAGATTAAAGGGAGTTAAGAGGCTAAAGGAACCAAAAACCATGCACTGTTGTGTTTGTAGAAACTACTGCGAGGGCCGGGCAGTAGTAGTACAGCAGGTTAAGCTCACATGGCGTAAAGCGCAGGGCAGGCTCAGGGATCCCAGTTTGAGCCCCCAGCTCCCCACTTGCGGGGGCGGTAGTCGCTTCGCAAGTGGTGAAGCAGGTTTGCAATCTTTCTTTCCTCCTCTCTGTCTTCCCCTCTCTCCATTTCTCTCTGTCCAACAAGGGCAACAAAATGGGAAAAATGGCCTCCAGGAGCAGTGGTTTCATAGCGCAGGCACTGAGTTCCAGAAATAACCCTGGAGGCACAAAAAGAAAGAAAGAAAGAAAGAAAGAAAGAAAGAAAAGAAAGGAGTGAGGGAGGGAGGGAGGGAGGGAGAGAGAGAGAGAGAGGGAGAGAGAGAGAGAGAGCGAGAGAGAGAGAGAGAGAGAGAGAGAGAGAGAGAGAGAAAGAAAGAGGGAGGGAGGGAGGGAGGGAGTCGGGCGGTGGCGCAGCGGGTTAAGCGCAGGTGGCGAAAAGCACAAGGACCGGACTAAGGATCCCGGTTCGAGCCCCCGGCTCCCCACCTGCAGTGGGTCGCTTCGCAATAGGTGAAGCAGGTCTGCAGGTGTCTGTCTTTCTCTCCCCCTCTCTGTCTCCCTTCATCTCTCCATTTCTCTCTGTCCTATCCAACAACGACGACATCAACAACAATAATAACTACAACACTAAAATAACAAGGGCAACAAAAGGGAATAAATAAATAAATAAATAAAAATGTCTTGAAAGGAAGGAAGGAAAGAAGAGAAACCACTAACTTTGGGGTTACACAGGAATTTTCAGTTCAGCAGAGCCGTTATGAAGTCATTATTTACTTGAGCACTAGAGGGCAGTAATGGATCAGAAACGCATCCAAAATACTACATGGGTTAAAACATCTAACATTTGGTAGGTAAAAGGTAGATTTGGAGGCTGGCTGGAGGCTCTGTAGAGCGCACACATAACTGTGCACCCAGAACCTGTGCTGAAATCCCAGCAGTGAAGTAGTGTTTCAGGTGGCTCCCTTTTCTGTTCTCCTTCTGACAACACACACACACACACACACACACACACACACTTACATTTTCCTCTAATTATTATTATTTTTAACTTTTACAAGACAGAAAAAATTGAAGGGGAGGAGGAATACAGATGGAGAGAGAGAGAGGGAGAGGGAGAGAGAGAGACATCTGTGACATTACTTCACCACTTGTGAAGCGTTCCCCCTGCAGGTGGGGCTGGGGCCTGGAACTGGGCCCTTGGCATTGCAGTGTACACTCTCATCCAGGTGCGCCACTGGCTGGCCCTCCTTTCATATCCTTTTTAAAGGTAGATTCCTCCACCCTGATTCTGTCCATAAGGACTCTGAAATTTAGAGACGCTGAGAAACTTGTTTAAGTGATGTATTCCAGCACATAGAAAAGCTGGAATTTGGGAGTTGGGAGGTAGCACCACGGGGTAAGCTCAGGCGGCACAAAGTGCAAGGACTGGCATGAAGATCCCAGTTTGAGCCCCCAGCTCCCCATCTGCAGGGGAGTCGCTTCACAGGTGGTGAAGCAGGTCTGCAGGTGTCTGTCTTTCTCTCCCACTCTCTGTCTTCCCCTCCTCTCTCCATTTCTCTCTGTCCTATCCAGCAACGATGACATCAATAATAATTACAACAATGAAACAACAAGGGCAACAAAAAGGAATAAATAAATAAATATTTTAAAAAAAGAAAAGCTGGAATTTTAACTTAGTCAAGTTTGATTCTAAAGCTTATTGTTTCTGGTATGTGTATAATAAATAAATAAATAATTCTTTTTTTTTTTTTTCTTCTTCCTTTCATTTATCCATTCCTTTGAGAGAAACAGAAGAGTGGCTATGAATGCAGTCCCTGGAGTCAAATCTTGTGGATTACACTTCTGATATTTCACACACTAGCTATCAACAGAAGTGCCTTAATACCTTGGTTTCCTAGTTGCACATGGGATTATTAGAATCAGCTTTACAGAACCACTGAAAAAGATGAAAGTGCGGAACATGAAAAATATTGGAAATTTCTTGAGAAGGTAGCTTGACAGGTAGGCAGAGTACAGGACTCGTGTGCCTATGGTCCCCAGTTTGAATGTGGTGCTGCACGTGGTTCAAGACCCTAGTCCCCACTTGCAGGGGGGAATCTTCATGAGTGGTGAAGCAGTGCTGCAGGTGTCTCCTTATCCTTCTCTGTCTCCCCTTTCCATTTCCATTTCTCTTGTTTCTGTCTAAAAAAGAAAAGAACACATGGCCTGCTGGAGCTGCCAATTTGTAGTGGAGGCACTGAGCTCCATCAATAACCCTGGTAGCAATAAAAAACAATCAGAGCCCAGGAGCTGGTAGGTGCTGAACTTGGAAGCAGAGGTCCCAAGTTGGTTCCTGACATTCCATATGCCTGAGTGATGCTCTGGTTCTCTCTTTAACCCCTGTATGTAAACAAATTTTTTTTTTTTTAGCCAGAGCATGAAACTAGGACTTTGTAGCCTCAGGAGTGAGTCTCTTTGCATGAGTTCTCCCTGCTCTCATTTCTCAGCAGAGGCTCCAGCCTTTGAGCCCCAGGCAAGCGGAAACACCCAGACTCCTTCCCCATTGCTACCTCAACCCCCTGCACTGGGTCAGTGCACTTAGGTCCCAGTTAACTCACAGAAAACAGTAGCACACCCCAAATCTGGTTACTCATTAGCCCAGCCTGAGTGAGGGCCAAGCAGACAGGCTTCATTTTTCTCACCAGAGTGGATGACAGCCGGCACAGGGAAGGCAAAGAGGTTTCCTGTGCTAGTTCACTCCTGGGCTAAACGTGAAGAATGAGCTCTGGCTCTGCGTAGTGCAGGGGGACAGTGTACCCACAGAGAATCCTAGTCTGCTGTGGCGACAGGAATGAGCAGTGGCTGCTTATGTGCAGACAGGCTACTCCCAAGCTACCTGCAGATGCTTACGAATACCCTGCTGAAAAGGGGGAAGCTGAGACAGGTACTGAGGGAGCCTACTTTGTCATGCATGTGACCCAGGCTCAAGTCCCCAGTACACCACATGGGAGTGCCATACCACTGGGAAACTTTGGTCTCTCTCTCTCTCTCTCCTTTTCTTTTTTATTTTGTTTTATTTTATTTTACCAGAGCTCTGCTCAGCTCTGGCTTATGGTGGTGCAAGGGATTGAAACTGGGACTTTGGTGCCTCAAACATGAGAGTCTCTTTGCATGACTATTATGCTATTTTCTCTCTAAGAAATGGAAAGAGAAGGGGAAGACAGTGAGTGGAGAGAAAGATAGACACCTGCAGACCTGCTTCACCCCCTGTGAAATGACTCCCCTGCAGGTGGGGAGCTGGGGGCTGGAACCGAGATCCTTACTCCAGTCCTTGCACTTCGAGCCACTGCACTTAACCTGCTGTGCTACCGCCAGACTCCCTGTTTATTTATTTATTATTGGATAGAAACAGAGAGGAATTAGAGGGGAGGAGGAGATAGAGAGGGAGAGAGACAGAGAGACACTTGCAGCTCTGCTTCACCACTTGTGACGCTTCTCCACTACAGGTGGGGACCAGGGGCTTGAACCCGGGTACTTGCACACTGTAATGTGAGTACTTAACCAGGTGTGCCACCACCTGGCCCCACTTCATTTACTTTTTCATTCTCTTGTTTTTATGTATAACTTCAACTATTTTGCTGTTGTTATTTTGAGAGAATTAGAGCATTTCCTCTGGTATATGTGACTCTGAGGATTCAAGTTGGGACCTCACATATGTGAGTCCTGTATTCTACCACCGGGTCACTTCCCCCTCTCAGTCCCCACCACTGCCATTCTTTTCTTTTCTTTTCTTTTTTTTTTTGGTTTCGATTATTACCTGCACTACAAATCCACTGCTCCTGGAGGCCATTTTTCCCCATTTTGTTGCCCTTGTTGTTACCCTTGTTGTTGTCATTATTATTGCTGTTGTTGTTGTTGGATAGGACAGAGAGAATCGAGAGAGGAGGGGAGACTGAGAGGGGGAGAGAAGGACAGACACCTGCAGACCTGCTTCAGTGACCCATGAAACAACTCCCCTGCAGGTGGGGAGCTGGGGGCTGAACTGGGATGCTCACTGGTCCTTTGCGCTTTGCGCCATGCGTGCTTAACCCATTGTGCTACCACTCGACCCCCCACCACTGTCATTCTTTTATTTTCAGAGAAGATGAGAGTGATTAACCAAATAAGAGGGAGAGTCACCATAGTACTTGAGCTTCCCCAGGTGCTGTGATATTCCCATGTGGTGCTGGGGTTCAAATTTGGATTGTGTGCATAGCAATATACTCACCCTACCTGGTGAGCAGTCTCTTGAACCCAAATAAATAGATTTAAAAAACTATTTATTGAGGCTGAGTGGCAGCTTACCCAGTTAAGCATACATGTTACAATGTACAAGGATGCAGGTTCAAGCCCCAGTCCCCACCTGCAGTGGGGGAAGCTTTATGAGTGGTTGTGGGATGGGGCCGTAGATGTTTCTCTTTCTGTCCCTATCTCCCCTTTTCCTCTCACTGTCTCTCTGTCCTACTAAATGAAAACTAAATACAATTATTTATTTATTTATTTTTAACCAGAGCACTGTTCAACTCTGGCTTATGGTGGTGCGGGGGATTGAACCTGGGACTTGGGAGCCTCAGGCATGAGAGTCTGTTTGAATAACCATTATGCTACCTACCCTCCGCCCCTAAATACAATTATTAATGTGTTTATTTTCTTAGTGATTTGATGATGATTTATAAGATGTATATATATTTAATATTTATTTATTTATTTTCCCCTTTGCTGCCCTTGTTTTATTGTTGTAGTTATTATTGCTGTTGTTATTGATGTCGTTGTTGGATAGAACAGAAAGAAATGGAGAGAGGAGGGGAAGACAGAGGGGGAGAGAAAGATAGACACCTGCAGACTTGCTTCACCGCCTATGAAGCGACTCCCTTGCAGGTGGGGAGCCGGGGGCTTGAACCAGGATCTTTTCGCCAGTCTTTGTGCTTTGTACTACGTGCGCCTAACCCACTGCACTACCCTCTGGCTCCTAACATGTATATATATATATATATATATATATATATATATATATATATATATATATATATATATATATATAGAAAAGTGTTTTGGGAGTCGGGCTGTAGCACAGCGGGTTAAGTGCAGGTGGCGCTAAGCTCAAGGACCGGCGTCAGGATCCCGGTTCGAGCCCCCGGCTCCCCACCTGCAGGGGTGTCGCTTCACAAGCGGTGAAACAGGTCTGCAGGTGTCTGTCTTTCTCTCCCCTTCTCTGTCTTCCCCTCCTCTCTCCATTTCTCTCTGTCCTATCCAACAACAACGACATCAATAATAACTACAACAATAAAACAAGGGCAACAAAAGGGAATAAATAAATAAAATAAAATTAAAAAAAAAGAAAAGTGTTTTAATGCCCCAGAAGGTGGCATAGCAGGTAGAATATCAGGCTCACAGTATGAGATCTTTTAAAAACTTTATTTATTTATTTATTTATTACTGGATAGAGATGGAGAGAAATTGCGAAGAGAGGAGGAGACAGAGAGGGAGTTACAAAGGGGGGGGGACAGAAAGGGAGATAGAGAGATATCTGTAGCAGAGATAAGAGACAGAGATAAAAAACAGAGAGAAAGGCACCACAGCCCTGAAACTTCCTTCAGTGTGATGGGGGCCAAACTTAAACCTGGATCATTTCCACAACAAAGCAAGCACACAACCCATCTGAATTATCTTGCTGGCATAAATACAATTAAAAAAAAGAAAACCCTAGTGACAGAAAGCAGATCAGTGTCTGCCTGGGACTGAAGTAGGAGGAGATGACTGATCATAAGGCGGTGGGAGGGAGTTTTGGGGGTGAGAGAAATGTTCTATATTGCAATTACACTGATCATCTGAGCATGTACATTGTCAAGACTCATGGAATTATGTTTAGAATTGGTGGTTTATAGTAATTGTAATGAAAATCATACCTCTATATGGCTGGTTTTAGAAAATAATACTAATCTTTTTCTCTCTCTCCCTCTCTCTCTCTCTTTTTTTTTTTTTTTTTACCAGAGCGCTGCTCAGTTCTGGTTTGAGTGGTGCAGGGGATTGAACCTGAGACTCTGGAGCCTCAGGCATGAAAATCTCTTGCACAAAAGACTGCATTAAAAAAAAAATGTTAAAAAACAAGGGCAACAAAAGGGAAAAAATGGTGTCCAGGATTCATAGTGCAGGCACCCTGGAGGCACGCACGCGCACACACACACACACACACACACAAATGATTCATAGTGCAGGCACCCCAGAGGCACACACACACACACACACACACACACACACACACACGATTCATAGTGTAGGCACCCTGGAGGCGCACGCACATACACACACACACACACACACACACACACACACACACACACACACACAATGTAACTTTGGGGGAGTTAAAACAAAAGACTTTTATCCTTCATTTCTTTGTGTTCAAATACTCTTATTCCTGCCACCCCATGACCTGGGGCCCTAGTCGGGGAGTCCTGAGATTCCCAAACAGACATGATGGGCCTAGACCTCGAATCAATCCCTTTCTCCATTGTTACCCGTCATCTCTATCAGGAACAACACAATAAACCCCTTTGTGGGCCCCCATAGGACCTTCCCCTCAACTTGGATCAACAACAGTAGAGAATGTTCCATCCTCTAAAAGGAGGCTGGACAACATGTTCCACCTGAGGAAGATGGGTCTTGAAATTGGGGCAGCTTGGAACATTACTACTTATGACCACAGAATGTGAGCTCAGATCTACAGGGATGCAGAGGTTACACAAGCTCTTATTAAACTGAATATGGTTCCCAGATCAGATCAAATCGATGAGGTTTACAGTCAGCAATATTTATACACCTTTCCCATATTTGGGAGCTTTTTCCAGCCATGACATCATCTCCCCAGACAACAACTTGGATCCACCTGCATATCAGATGTCAGGCTCAGGGAAAAAAATACAAACAAACTAGTGTAGTCATGGGTCCTTTGTAATATAACTAAAATAGGCCTACTAACTATCTACAAAACGGAGACCCCCCAACCCTTCATTTGAACTATTCCAGCCTTTAGTTTCATGATTAGTGAACAATTTATTTGGCTTTATATGTTAACGTTTTTTTAGCCACCAGGTTGCAGATGCTACCATGATGCCAACTGGACCTCCCTGGGCAGACGACCCTACCAATGTACCCTGTAGCCCTGCTTCCCCAGAGCCGTGCTCCACTAGGGAAAGAGAGAGACAGGCTGGGAGTATGGGTTGACCTGTCAATGTCCCTGTTCAGTGAAGAAGCAATTAGATCAAGTCTGAAGCCAGACCTTCCACCTTCTGCACCCCATAAGAAAGCAGGGGGTCAAGCAGTAGCACCAAGGGTTAAGTGCACGTGGCACAAAGTTTAAGTACAGGCATAAGGATCCTGGTTCGAGCCCCTGGCTTCTCACCTGCAGGGGAGTTGCTTCACAGGCAGTAAAGTAGATATGCAGGTGTCTCACTTTCTCTACCCCTCTCTGTCTTCCCTCCTCTCTCCATTTCTCTCTGTCCTATCTAACAATGATAACATCATCAACAACAATTGCTGTATGCTTTACATTGGGTAGTTCTCCCCCGCCAAGAGAATTGGATCAGTCCTGTTAATTTCGCGGGCCTGCTTGGCCCCGCCCCAAGGAACCCCGCGAGAGTTCCAAAGTTGCAGAGTTCCAGAGTTCGAGAGTTGGAGAGGGTTCCTGAGTATAGAGTAAGAGAGAGTGCTTGCGCCGCCGCAAAGAGACAGCGGAGTTCTGTTTGGTGATTAGTTTGTCTTAGTTTATGAATCGTTGTTCCTGCCCACAGAGACAGAAATGGCCCCCTCAGGCCTTCCCTTGGCAGCACACTGGTTCTTGTTACTTGCTTACATGTTTCTCCATGTTTGTGCCAGTTTCTTTTTTAAAAATGCCTGTATGATATATGTTTCTGTTCACCCCACACCCTTGATACTATAGTCATTTAGTTAAAAAGAAAAGGGGGAATTGTTGTATGCTTTACATTGGGTAGTTCTCCCCCGCCAAGAGAATTGGATCAGTCCAGTTAGTTTCATGGGCCTGCTTGGCCCCGCCCCGAAGGAACCCCGCCAGAGTTCCAGAGTTACAGAGTTGGAGAGTTCCAGAGGGACAGAGTTAGAGAGAGTACTTGCAAGAGGGGTTCCTGAGTTGCAGAGTTAGAGCGAGTGCTTGCGCCGCTGCAAAGAGACAGCAGAGTTCTGTTTGGGGATTAGTTTGGTTTAGTTTATGAATCGTTGTTCTTGAATAAAGAAATACAGCTTCCCTGCCCAGTCGTTGTCTCCGCGTCTCTGTTACCCACCCGGCTAGAGCTTCCGAATTTTAACAACAAACAATAAAACAACAAGGGCAACAAAAGGGAAAATAAATTAAAAAATTAAAAAAAAAAGAATAGAAAAGCTATCAGGGGAGGGGATGAGATATGGAGTCCTGGTGGTGAAAATTATGTGGAGCTGTACCCCTCTTATCCATGGTTTTTGTCAGTGTTTACTTTTCATAAATAATTTTTTTTAAAAAAAGTACTCTTATTGCTGTAGTTTATATTGGTTACCAAATGACCTGGCTTTCTCTGGAAGACAACTACTGGATAGTTTTGCTCACTTGTGCAAAATAAAGAATTGAAACAGTGGCCCGGGAGATAGTGCAATGGATAAAGTATTAGACTCTCAAGCATGAGGTCCTGAGTTCAATCCCTGGCAGCACCTGTACTGGAGTGATGTCTGGTTCTTTCTCTCTCCTCCTATATATTTTTTTCTTTTATTGTTGTAGTTACTATTGTTGTTCTTGATGTCGTCGTTGTTAGATAGGACAGAGAGAAATGTAGAGAAGAGAGAAAGACAGAAAGGAGGAGAGAAAGATAGACATCTGCAGACCTGCTTCACCACTTGTGAAGTGACTCCCTTGCAGGTGGGGAGCTGGGGGCTCGAGCCAGGATCCGTACTCCAGTCCTTGTGCTTTGTGCCACGTGCGCTTAACCCACTGCGCTATACTACCCAGCTCCCTCTCCTCCTCTCCTCTTATCTTTCTAAATAAAAATAATAATAATAAAAAGAGTTGAAACACATGAACTTGAAAATAAATAAATAAAGGAAGGAAGGAAGAAAGAAAGAAAGGAAATCAAGTTGTCACCAAGACTTTGTGAAAATTGTTGGCTATCCTGGGGAGGGGTAGTGAAGGGGCATAGAGCTGTGGTGGTGGTGGTTGGGTACGATGTGGACTAAACTCCTATAATATTATGATCTTATAAACTGTTATTAAATCAATAATAAAAATAAATTTAAAAAAATGACCTGGGTGGTGGCACAAGGGATAAAATGTTGGATTCGCAAATATGAGGTCCTGAATTTGATCACATTTGATTACATGATCACATGTAATGAGCAAGAGTGATGCTCTGGTTCTGGCCTTCCGAATTGGAGAAAATAATAGAATTCTAAACCTAAATCATAGTGCAGGTCACCTCAGATTCTGTACATAAAACACTCGATACAGGAGCTGCACATGGCTGGCTTAGAAATGCTGGGTGTTCCAGGGAGAGTGGTGGCATACTTGGTTGAACTCACATATTACCATGCACAAGGACCCAGGTTCAAGCCCCGGCTCCCCCATGCAGGGAGGAATCTTCATGAGAGGTGAATCAGTGCTGCAGGTGTTTCTCTCATTCTCTCTCCCTATTTCCCCTTCCCTCTTGACATCTGTCTGTCTCTATCCAGAGAGTCTAGTGCCGTAGCCACTGCACTACCTCCCGGACCACAGTCTGTCTTTATCCAATAAGTAATAAAGAAAAGAAGGGCAGGGTTTGATAGCATAATGGTTATGCAAAGAGACTGTCATGTCTGAGGCTCTGAAGTCCCAGGTTCAATCCCTGTACACCATAAGCCAGAGCTGGTCAGTGTTCTGATGAGAGAAAGTGAGACAGCGCACATGAGAGTAAGAGAGAGAGAGAGAGAGAGAGAGAGAACACCCAGAGTTTCTTTTCTTTTTTCTTTTCTTGATAAAATGATAAAAATGATAACTCCCACCCCGGCTCCCTTGACCAGGTAGCTGAGAGACTTGAGCCAGGTAGTGTCTGAGAAAGCACTTTGAAATGTTACATTGCTGTGGGGATGTCCAGTATTATTACTTTTGTTCTTGCTGACTACCTTTCAGGGTTGCTGGGGTTGTGAGCAGTGAGTGGTCTGCTAGTTTACAGTGGCTCCAGCAGAATGTCTCGGGTGCCTGGTGGGGGAGGGGAAGTTGCCACACTAGACTCTCTTGAACAAGCAATGGATCCTGATTTGCTCGAAAGGTCTGAGCCAAGCTGAGTTGAAAATGACCCTTGGTGTGGGGGGAGGAGGCAGGAGAACTTATGCTCTAGAGTGTGTGCCTTACTTACCATGCGTAAGGCATTGGGTTTGAATCCCAGCACCGTGTGGGAACGCTACGGACAGGACATGAGGTTAATGATGGCAGAGCAGCACTATGGTGTCTCTGTCTGTCTCTTTCTTTCTCTAATCACCCCCTCCCTTACCCCTGAAAAAAATAATGAAAAAGTTGGCCTGGGAGACCACTTGGAGGTACGGTGGGCTCATTTGTTCCGTGGACCCACATTAAAAAAAAAAAGACCCAGGGAGTCGGCGGTAGCGCAGCTGGTTAAGCGCAGCTGGCGCAAAGCACAAGAACCAGCATAAGGCCCGTTCCAGCCCTCGGCTCTCCACCTGCAAGGGAGTCGCTTCACAGGCAGTGAAGCAGGTCTGCAGGTGTCTATCTTTCTCTCCCCCTCTCTGTCTTCCCCTCCTCTCTCTATTTCTCTCTGTCCTATCCAACAACAACAACAACCTCAATAACAACAACAATAATAACTACAACAATAAAACAAGGGCAACAAAAGGGAATAAATATTTTTTTAAAAAGCTAAAAAAAAAGAGACCCAGTGGTCTGAGAGTTGGTGCAATGGATGAAATATGTGCATTATTTGTGCCAGAGTGAAGCTCTGACTTCTCTCTCAAGTTAGTTATCACTTGTGGAATAAATGATTTTAAAAGAATGATCCTTGGGCTTAGGGAAGCACAAGTTCAGTTTCTGAGACTCGTGGGCTTGAATGGCAGTGCTACTTTCCACCCCACTCCTATGTGAAGCAAAAGATTGCATCCAGAGAGCCAGATGTAAGACTTAAGAGATCTAATACAGGGCACCCTTTCACCTGCCACTATAAAATAATTAATGGGGGCCCTAGTAGCCTTGTTCACAAAATGAGATTCTGACAGCAGAACCTTCAAGCCTGTAAGACCTGGCCTTACACCAGAACCTGGGCTGTATGTGTTCCAGGCAGTCAGTCAAACAAGTCTTGGCAGATCTCAAACTGGGGAGTCAGTGCCTCCTCCCCAGGTAGGGGCTGGCATGGTGGAAGGAGAGCCTCATGCGTGGCCCCACATTGCTCCAGGTGACAATGATTTCAGCTGGCCTGGGGCCAACGGCCATTGCAGAGCTGCAAATCCTGCTTATCTGATGCTATGTTTTCTGAAGGGGTTTTCTTAGGAGGCCCCAAAGCAGAGGAGACTCACTGGGAGGTATCTAGTCTACCCCTGGGTGCCTCCCTCAATCTTTTTATTCTTTCTTTTCTTTTAAAAATATTATTTATCAATAGAGAGAGGGGGGAGAGAGTGAGAATGAGAGAAAGAACAAGAGTGAAAAAGAGTGACTGTTAGTGAAAGATAGCACATGAGATGCTAGGGCTTGAACTCTAGACCTCACGTGTGAGAGTTCAGTGCTTTATCCACTGCACCTCCTACCAGCCTACATATCATTTATTGTAGTGAGAGGGAGGAAGAGATGAGAAGAGAGAGGAGAAACAGGCAGAGAGGAAGGGGAGAGAGGCAAAGACATTTCAACACTGCCTTGTGGAACTCTGCTAGTGCCTTCCATAATGCTCTAATGGTGCCAGGACCCTGGGCGTTGTTAAGGCATGTCCTCTGTGTTCCCTCAGCAGACTCCTTCCTCCACTTTCATAAAACCAGACACCTAGGTCCTCCTCATCTCCAGCTCAACTACTCCTGGCCTGGCACAGAGTAGACCTCTATGAATGTTTGGGTTTATTTGGAGCCTCGCCGAGAGAGAACAATGCCTGCTGGCAGGGATGGCCTGCCTGCTATTAGCTGTCAGTGTGCCCTGGACTGAACACACTAGTACTTTTCTTTGGCTTGAGGCTCCACGTCCTTTGCCAGAACTTCCTGTTCTTTACTCCTGCTGTTCACTTTGCTTTCCAGTCTTGATGCCCTCAAAGCCAACCAGGAGGGGGTTTATCCCTAGAAGAGCCTGTGCCATCCAGCCGCATGAAACTGACAGCTTCCTCACTTCCACACATATTTACTGAACACTCATAATGTGCAGGCGCTGTGCTTAGCACTGGATGCAGGGTGCGAGCAACCTGGGTAACCCTTGGCTTTTCTGGTTATAGAGCTTCATAGAGCTCAGAATGCAGGGAGGAAAGAGGAGGCTGCCAGCAAGTCAACACACAAATGGAGGTGTCCGAGGTATTCCCTTATGGAGGGAAAGAAGAGGGCACTTTGAATTGACAGATGATTGGCTGAAGCAGGTGTAGGATATATACTCCAAGCAATACTAGTCTACAATCAAACAAGATGATACTGTCTTCTTTCGGGAAAAAATTGATGGGACTGGAAGTAATTATGCTTAGTGAAATAAGTAAAAAGATGAAAGACAACTACCAGATGGATGGTTTCCATTCATTTGTGGAAACTAGAAACTGATAATACATGCATTTGCAAAATCAAACACAAAACAAAACAGAAGCTGTTTCTTTCTTTCTTCTTTTTTTTTTTTAATTTAAGAAAGGATAATTTAACAAAACCATAGGGTAGGAGGGGTACAACTCCACACAATTCCCACCACCCATTCTCCATATCCCACCCCCTCCCATGATAGCTTTCCCCTTCTCTATCCCTCTGGGAGCATGGACCCAGGGTCATTGTGGGTTGCAGAAGGTGGAAGGTCTGGCTTTTGTAATTGCTTCCCCGCTGAACACGGGCGTTGACTGGTCGGTCCATACTCCCAGTCTGCCTCTCTCTTTCCCTATTAGGGTGGGTCTCTGGGGAAGCGGAGCTCCAGGACACATTGGTGGGGTCTTCAGTCCAGGGAAGCCTGGCTGGCATCCTGATGGCATCTGGAACCTGGTGACTGAGTAATGAAGCTGAAGGGTTGTCATTCTACACCTGAAGTCTCTGGACACAGTCTGAGGTGAAGCATGTTGAGGTGGCAATTGTTGTGTTGATTAGGTTGCGATCGGCAGATGCAATATTATTTGATATGGATTGGGAGAGGCATACGGGAAAGTGGGCCCTATCCTAAGGTTCCAGGACTGTTGTTAAAATTTCGGGAAGGCTCTGGCTGGCCGGGCTAGCTTCACGGGCGGGTAACAGAGACGACCAGACACACGGCTGGGCAGGGAAGCTGTATTTCTTTATTCAGGAACAACGATTCATAAACTAAATCAAACTAATCACCAAACAGAACTCTGCTGTCTCTTTTCGGCGGCGCAAGCACTCTCTCTTACTCTGCAACTCAGGAACCCCTCTCACAAGCACTCTCTCTAACTCTCGAACTCTCGCACTCTCGAACTCCGGAACTCAGGAACTCTGTCACTGGGGAACTCAGGAACTCTCTTTTCTCTCGAACTCAGGAACTCTCGGACTCCGGAACCCTCTCCCAGGGTCCCTTGGGGCGGGGCCAAGCAGGCCCGCGAAATTAACAGGACTCATCCAATTCTCTTGGAGGGGGAGGGCTAGAACAAGCCAATGTAAAGCACACGACAATTCCCCCTTTTCTTTTTAACTAAATGACTATAGTATCAAGGGTGTGGGGTGAACAGAAACATATATAACCAAAACCAGCATGTTGCCAAGGGAAGGCCTGAGGGGGCCATATCTGAAAAAAAAAACATTTCTTGCCTCTGGGGGGCTACTTGCCTCGACGGGCATTTGCATGGGGGCGGGGAACGGCCTAGGGTCCCAAAGGCAGCTGGCTGCAACTTACTTACTATGAAACAAAACTTGTTATTAGCATATCTACTGCACGATCTAACATTTCTAATAGAGAAGGAATTTGAGACTTTTACATATCAACAACGTCTTTTAACCTTTTGTTACACCCATTCAAGATGGAGACACACCCTAGGTGTGGGCCGGAGAGGAAACCTCAGGCATGAGAATAATTAGCATAGCCATTGTGCGATCTACCATTTCTAATAGAGAAGGTAGTGTTTTACATATCAACAAGTCTATTTAACCTTTTGTTTAGACCAACTTAGTTGAAATATATTGATTGTTAACTAATTTTTACCTCAGACTTTAAATGTAAGTTAATTTTTATCTTTATGAGAATTACGTTGAAAACCTTTTTCATTTATCTTTGACTAGTAAGAATTTAGCCTTAAAGCTACTGTTTACCAAACTTTAAACATACACATAAACATAGTCATTAATACACGAGGAGAGAAACCTTTGTTACGAAGACATGTCATTTTAAACACGAATTTAAATCTATATTGTCTTAGTTGTTGGGGGGGGGGTTCACCATCCGGAGGTGGCTTCCCGCGCAGCTCCACTTCTAGGAATTGCAGGTTGCGATCTCTGCACAAATCTCTGCGTACTCCAGCTTGTCTGTCTTCAGACCGGACCGGCGGCTGGAGATCTTGTGTGCCCAGTTTTGGCAGGGAGCCCGGGAGTCCGGGAGGCCCGGGATGGTTCCAGAATTCATAGAAAGAGGGCAGGCAGGCCATCTTTGTAGAAGGCGTGAGCCTAGGTGCCCAGGGGTGGCGGCCATGATAGAACGCCGCGGCCCTGCCCCATGGCCCTGCCATGTCTGCTGCCCTGTTCGCAGTGGCCGAGCAGCGTGGAGGGATCAAGCGTCCAGTGCTCTGCACCACGCGGTGGAGAGCCGGCTCCTGTGGGCTGGCCTCAGGCTCCAGCATGTTGGCCTCAGGCTCCAGCATGTTGGCACCGGGCTCCAGCATGTTGGCCTCAGGCTCCAGCATGTTGGCATCGGGCTCCAGCATGTTGGCATCGGGCTCTAGCGTGCTGGCATCGGGCTCTTGCATGGTGGCGTAGGCCTCCTGCGGGCTGCGGGGCTGCGGGGCTGCGGGCGCAGTGCGCGGGGTTGTCTGGGCGCAGCCGGCTGGCTGGCTGTTCCACCAGGTGGAAACAGCAGCTCTGCGCCTCGCCTCCCGCCCGCTGGCTATTCCCGCTGGCTGTTCTGAGTTCGCCCGAGCGAGTGGAAACCACAGAGTGGTCCAGACATAAATGTTCCAGAAACAGCAAAACAGTCTAGTGAAGAAAGAGCAGAGGCCTTTGGAGATCTCTCCACAAGCAGAAGAGAAGGCCATAGTGCATAGGTAGCCAAATTGTCTTTACTTATCTGAGAGATGCGCAGGTCAGGTCCACGTGGGCGCCATTTGTTGTTAAAATTCGGAAGGCTCTGGTCGGGCTGGCTTGCTTCACGGCGGGTAACAGAGACGCGGAGACAACGGCTGGGCAGGGAAGCTGTATTTCTTTATTCAGGAGGAACTATTCATAAACTAAGACAAACTAATCACCAAACAGAACTCTGCTGTCTCTTTGCGGCGGCGCAAGCACTCTCTCTTACTCTGCAACTCAGGAACCCCTCTCACAAGCACTCTCTCTAACTCTCGAACTCTCGCACTCTCGAACTCCGGAACTCAGGAACTCTGTCACTGGGGAACTCAGGAACTCTCTTTTCTCTCGAACTCAGGAACTCTCGGACTCCGGAACCCTCTCCCAGGGTCCCTTGGGGCGGGGCCAAGCAGGCCCGCGAAATTAACAGGACTCATCCAATTCTCTTGGAGGGGGAGGGCTAGAACAAGCCAATGTAAAGCATACGACACAGGACTGGGGGAAGTAGAGGCTCTATAGTGGGGATGTGAGGTTCCTGCTGTCTTAGGGTTCAAAAAGACAATGGATACTTAATGTTATCATCACATTATTTGGTAATTGGGTTAACTTTGAAAAGTCCTTTTGTTAGGGTTTGCTGTACAGTACCCAGTATCTTGTATATAGCTGTGCCACTGGTTGCTTCTGATCTACTTGGTCTAGGCTTTTGAGAGAGTCCACATATCAAATACACAGCCTATATATTAAAAAGACTCAGTCTGTGTTTTAAAAACTTTGAGACATACAATTAATTTTCCCCCTCATATTAATTAACTAGTGATTGATATGACTACATTTTATTAGGAGTGTACATAAACACCATTCCCACCACCAAAAGACTGTGACCCATCCCTCCCACCCATTGCCACCCCCCACTGGCCCAGGAAGCTGCATGTCTACCTCTCACCACAGGGTTTTTACTTTGGTGCCCTACTTACAATTTGGTCAGGTCCTGCTTTTAGTTTCCCTTTCAGATCTTCTTACTTAACTTCTGTTGATGAGTGGGGTCATCCCATACTCATCTTTATCTTTCTGACTTAGCTCACTTAACATAATTCCTTCTAGCTCTGTCCAAGATGGGTCAGAGAAGGTGGGTTCATTGTTCTTGATAGCTGCATAGTATTCCATTGTGTATATATACCACAGCTTTCTCAGCCACTCATCTGTTGTTGGGCACCTGGGTTGCTTCCAGGTTTTAGCTATTATGAATTGTGCTGCTATGAACATAGGAGTACACACCTCTTTTTGGTTGGGTGTTATGGAGTCCTTGGGGTATAATCCCAGGAGAGGAATTACTGGATCATATGGAAGGTCCATGTCTAGCCTTGTGAGAGTTTTCCAGACTGCTCTCCACAGAGGCTGGACCAATTTACATTCCCACCAGCAATGCAAAAGGCTTCCTCTGTCCCCACAGCCTCTCCAGCATTTGTTGCTGCTGTCCTTTTTGATGTATGCCATTCTTACAGGAGTGAGGTGGTATCTTAGTGTTGTCTTAATTTGCATTTCTCTGACAATCAGTGACCTAGAGCAGTTTTTCATATGTTTGTTAGCCTTTTGGATCTCCTCTGAGGTGAATGTTTTGTTCATATCCTCTGCCCATTTTTGGATGGGGTCATTTGCTTTTTTGGTGCTAAGTTTGCTGAGCTCTTTATATATTTTGGTGATTAGTTTCTTGTCTGATGTATGGCATGTGAAGATCTTCTCCCATTCTGTGAGGGGTCTCTTTGTTTGTTTAATAGTTTCTTTGGATGTGCAGAAGCTTTTCAATTTGATGTAGTCCCATTGGTTTGTTTCTGCTTTAGTCTTCCTTGCAATTGGGTTTGATTCATCAAAGATGTCCTTGAGGTGTAGGTGAGAAACTGTTTTACCAATGTTTTCCTCTAAGTATTTGTTTCTGGTCTGACATCCAGTTCTTTAATCCATTTGGAGTTGATTTTTGTTTCTGGTGAGATAAAGTGGTTCAATTTCATTCTTCTGCATGTTACAACCCAGTTTTCCCAGCACCATTTATTGAAGAGAGCCTCCTTCTTCCATTTAATCCTTTGGGCCCCCTTATCAAAGATTAGATGTCCATAGGTGTGGGGAGCTAACTGTTTGTAAGACTTTGTGAGAGAGGGGCTGGGGGGTGGAGCACCTGGTAGAGCACACACGTTACCTTCCTCATAGACCCTGTTCAAGCCCCTGGTCCCTACCTGTAGGGGGGAAGTGTCAGTGGTGAAGCAGGACTGCAGGTCTCTCTCTTTACCTTCTCTTTTAATCTTCCCCTTTCTCTCTCTAGCTCCCCCTTCTCTCTCAATGTCTCTATTCCCACCCCCTAGAAATAAAAGAAGAAAAAAGACTTTGTGAGAACTGTGGTGGTTATCCTTGAGAGGTTGGGGACACAGAACTTTGGTGGTGGGTACAGTGTGGAACTATACACTGTATTCTTGTGATGTTGTAACCCACTGTTGATCACAAATGAAAAGAAAAGGGGGTCAGGCAGTAGTGCACTGGGTTAAGCACACATAATGTGAAGTGCAAAGGTCTGGTTTGAGCCCCTGGCTCTCCACTTGCAGGAAAGTCTCTGCACATGTGGTGAAGCAGGTCTGCAGGTGTCTTTTTTTTTTTTTTTTCTTTTTCCCACTCTCTATCCCTCTGGGAGTATGGACGCAGGGTCATTGAGGGTTGCAGAAGGTAGAAGGTCTGGCTTCTGTAATTGCTTCCTCGCTGAACATGGGCGTTGACTGGTCGGTCCATACTCCCAGTCTGCCTCTCTCTTTCCCTAGTAGGATGGGTCTCTGGGGAAGCTGAGCTCCAGGACACATTGGTGGTGTCTTCAATCCAGGGAAGTCTGGCCGGCATCCTGATGACACCTGGAACCTGGTGACTGAAAAGAGAGTTAACATACAAAGCCAAACAAATTGTTGAGCAATCATGGACCCAAAGCTTGGAAAAGTGGAGAGGAAGTATTAGGGAGGTACTCACTGCTAACTCTAGTATACTTCTGCTTTCTTACTTTGGTGCCATACTCCAAACTCAGTCAATTTCTGCTTTGCGTTTCTACTTCTTTTTTTTTTTTTTTTTACATGCATAACATTCCCCAGATTCCCATTTAGCAATACAACCCCCACTATTTCATTCATCATTTTTCATGGAACTGTATTCTCCCCACCCACCCACCCACCCCAGAGTCTTTTACTTTGGTGTAATACTCCAATTCCATTTCAGGTTCGACTTGTGTTTTCTTTTCTAATCTTGTTTTTCAACTTCGGCCTGAGAGTGAGATCATCCCATATTCATCCTTCTGTTTCTGACTTATTTCACTCAACATGATTTTTTCAAGGTCCATCCAAGATCGGCTGAAAATGGTGAAGTCACCATTTTTTACAGCTGAGTAGTATTCCATTGTGTATATATACCACAACTTGCTCAGCAACTCATCTGCTGTTGGACACCTGGGTTGCTTCCAGGTTTTGGCTATTACAAATTGTGCTGCCAAGAACATATGTGTACACAGATCTTTTTGGATGGATGTGTTGGGTTCCTTAGGATATATCCCCAGGAGGGGAATTGCAGGGTCATAGGGTAGGTCCATTTCTAGCCTTCTGAGAGTTCTCCAGACTGTTCTCCACAGAGGTTGGACCAATTGACATTCCCACCAGCAGTGCAGGAGGGTTCCTTTGACCCCACATCCTCTCCAGCATTTGCTGCTGTTACCTTTTCTGATGTGTGACATTCTCACAGGAGTGAAGTGATATCTCATTGTTGTCTTGATTTGCATTTCTCTGACAATCAGAGACTTGGAGCATTTTTTCATGTGTTTCTTGGCCTTTTGGATCTCTTCTGTGGTGAATATTCTGTCCAATTCCTCCCCCCATTTTTGGATGGGGTTATTTGTTGTCTTGTTGTTGAGTCTGGTAAGCTCTTTATATATGTTGGTTATTAAACTCTTATCTGATGTATGGCATGTAAAGATCTTCTCCCATTCTGTGAGGGGTCTCTTGATTTGGGTAGTGGTTTCTTTTGCTGTGAAGAAGCTTTTTAATTTGATGTAGTCCCATAGGTTTATACTTGCCTTAGTCTTCCTTGTAATTGGATTCGTTTCATTGAAAATGTCTTTAAAATTTATGCGGAAAAAAGTTCTTCCAATATTTTCCTCTAAGTATCTGATAGTTTCTGGTCTAACACCCAAGTCCTTGATCCACTTGGAATTTACTTTTGTATTTGGTGAAATACAGTGATTCAGCTTCATTCTTCTGCATGTTTCAACCCATTGTTTCCAACACCATTTGTTGAAGAGACTCTGCTTTCCCCATGTAATAGTCTGGGCCCCTTTGTCAAAGATTAGATGTCCATAGGTGTGGGGCCTCATTTCTGGGCTCTCAATTCTATTCCACTGGTCAGTGTGTCTGTTCATGTTCCAGTACCAAGCAGTTTTTATGACAATGGCCCTATAATATAGTTTGAGATCTGGCAGTGTGATGCCTCCGGTTCTGTTCTTTTTTCTCAAGATTGTTTTGGCAATTCTAGGTCTTTTCTGGTTCCAGATAAACATTTGTAGCATTTGTTCTATTCTCCTAAAAAATGTGCTTGGGATCTTGATGGGGATAGCATTAAATTTGTAGATGGCTCTGGGTAATATATTCATTTTGATGATGTTAATTCTTCCAACCCATGAGCATGGAATATCTTTCCACTTCTTTGTGTCTTTTTCAATTTCTTTGAGTAGTGACTCATAATTTTCAGTATACAAGTCTTTCACTTCTTTGGTTAGGTTTATTCCTAGATATTTTATTGTTTTTTTTTTTTTTTTTTTTTTAATTTTTTTTTTATTAAAGAAAGGATTAATTAACAAAACCATAGGGTAGGAGGGGTACAACTCCACACAATTCCCACCGCCCAATCTCCATATCCCACCCCCTCCCCCGATAGCTTTCCCATTCTCTATCCCTCTGGGAGCATGGACCCAGGGTCATTGAGGGTTGCAGAAGGTAGAAGGTCTGGCTTCTGTAATTGCTTCCTCGCTGAACATGGGCGTTGACTGGTCGGTCCATACTCCCAGTCTGCCTCTCTCTTTCCCTAGTAGGATGGGTCTCTGGGGAAGCTGAGCTCCAGGACACATTGGTGGTGTCTTCAATCCAGGGTATTGTTTTTGTTGCTATAGAAAAAGGAACTGATTTCTGGATTTCAATTTCTTCTAACTTAGTGTTTGCATAGAGGAATGCCACTGACTTTTGAATGTTAATTTTATAGCCTGACACATTACTGTATTGCCTGATGATTTCCAAAAGCTTCTTGCTAGATTCTTTAGGTTTTTCCATGTATACTATCATGTCATCTGCAAATAAGGAGAGTTTGACTTCTTCTCTTCCAATCTGTATTCCTTTAATTCCTTGCTCCTGCCTGATTGCTATGGCAAGAACTTCCAACACTATGTTGAATAGTAATGGTGATAGTGGGCAGCCCTGTCTAGTACCTGATCTGAGGGGAAATGCTTCCAGTTTTTCACTGTTGAGTATGATGTTGGCTGTAGGTTTGCTATATATAGACTCCACTATCTTCAGGAATTTTCCATATATTCCTATTTTTTGTAGTGTTTTGATCATAAAGGGATGTTGTATTTTGTCAAAGGCTTTCTCTGCATCTATTGATATGACCATGTGGTTTTTGGTTTGCTTTTGTTGATGTGGTGGATCACATTGATTGATTTACGTATATTAAACCAACCTTGCATGCCTGGGATAAACCCCACTTGGTCATGATGAACAATCTTTTTGATATACTGCTGTATCCAATTGGCTAGAATTTTGTTCAATATTTTCGCATCTATGTTCATCAGAGATATTGGTCTGTAGTTTTCTTTTTTGGTTGTGTCCCTGTCTGCTTTTGGTATCAGGGTGATGTTGGCTTCATAGAAGCTGGCAGGGAGTATTCCAGTGTCTTCAATCTTCTGGAAGCCTTTTAAAAGTAGAGGTATTAGTTCTTCTTTGAAAGTTTTGTAGAATTCATTTGTAAAACCATCTGGTCCGGGACTTTTATTTTTGGGAAGATTTTTGATAACTGTTTCAATTTCATTAGCTGTGATGGGCCTGTTCATGTTATCCACTTCCTCTTTACTTAGTTTTGGAAGTTGGTAGGTATCTAGGAAATCATTCATTTCTTCCAGGTTCTCTAGCTTGGTGGCATGTAGTTGTTCATAGAAGCCTCGCATGATATGTTGAATTTCTGCAGTGTCTGTTGTGATATCTCCTCTTTCATTTACTATCCGATTTATTTGGGTCTTCTCCCTTTTTTGTTTTGTGAGTCTGGCTAAAGGTTTGTCAATTTTGTTTACTCTTTCGAAGAACCAACATTTACTTTCATTGATCTTTTGTATGGTTTTCCTATTCTCAATGTTATTTATTTCTGCCCTAACTTTAGTAATTTCTGTCCTTCTGGTTGCTTTAGGGTTCCTTTGTTGTTCTTCTTCTAGGTCTTTAAGATGTGCAATCAGGCTGTTTATTTGTGCCTTTTCTTGTTTCCTAATGTGTGCTTGTATAGCTATGAACTTCCCTCTTAGGACTGCTTTAGCTGTGTCCCAAATATTTTGATAGCTTGTGTCTTCATTTTCATTGAACTCTCGAAACATTTTGATTTCTTCCTTGATTTCCTCTTTGACCCAGAAGTTGTTAAGAAGTGTACTGTTTAGCTTCCACATTTTGGCACTGTTACTAATCTTTTGTTGATTGTTAAGTGTTAGTTTAATTCCACTGTGGTCTGAGAAGATGCTTGGGATGATTTCAGTGCTCTTGAATAAGCTGATGCTGTCTTTGTGGCCTAACATATGGTCTATCCTTGAGAATGATCCATGTGGATTTGAGTAAAATGTGTATTCCAGTTTCTTGGGATGAATGACTCTGAAAATGTCCAATAGTTCTAGTTTATCTATCTCCTCATTTAGCTCCCTTATGTCTTTACTGATTTTCTTCCTGGATGATCTGTCAAGTTGAGATAGTGGGGTGTTGAAGTCCCCTACTATGATTGTGTTACTGTTAATATATTGCTGTAGCTCTTTCAGTAGAAGTTTGATGTATTTAGATGGCTTCTCATTGGGTGCATAGATATTAATAATTGTTAAGTCCTCTTGATTGACTGATCCTCTGAGCATTAAGTAGTGTCCATTCCTATCTTTTTTAATCTTATGTATTTTAAAGTCTATCATGTCAGATATGAGAATAGCTGTTCCTGCCCTTTTTTGTGGGCCATTGGCTTGTATGATAGTTTTCCATCCTTTCACTTTAAGTCTGTGTTTGTCTTGTTGCGTTAGGTGAGTTTCCTGTAGACAACATATTGTTGGGTTGTGTTTTCTGATCCATCTTCCTACTCTGTGTCTTTTAATAGGTGAATTCAGGCCATTCACATTTATTGATATCAAAGATTGAAGATATTTTAACGCCATTCTTGTAGCGTTTTAGAGTGTTTTGATATATGTTCTATTTGTGGTGGTCTGGTTGTTTATAGGAAACCTTTCAGAACTTCTTTCAAGGCAGGCTTGGTGATGGTTGCTTCCTTCAACTGTTGCTTGTCTGAGAAGGTTTTGATGCTTCCATGTAGTCTGAATGACAATCTAGCAGGATATAGTATTCTTGGCTGAAAGCCTTTCTCATTGAGCACTCGATAGATATCTTGCCATTCTCTTCTGGCCTGTAGTGTTTGTATGGAGAAGTCTGCTGCTAATCTTATGGGTTTTCCTTTGTAGGTGACTCTTTGTTTTTCTCTTGCAGCCTTGAGGATCCTTTCTTTATCCTTATTCCTTTCCAATCTAAGTATGACATGTCTTGGTGTCTTTAGGTCTGGGTTAATTCTATTTGGGACCCTCTGGGCTTCTTGAATCTTTATGTCTTTGGTGTTGTCTAGACTAGAGAAATTTTCAGCTATTATGGCCTGGAGAACGCTTTCTTCCTCCCCTTCTCTTTCTTCCTCTGGTAAGCCAATAATGCGTATATTGTTTCTTTTGAAGTCATCCCATAGAACTCTGTTGTTGTTTTCAGCATCTCTTAATCTCTTTTTGAGGTCTCTTACTTCTTCTTTAGTTGTCTCTAATACATCCTCAATCTTGCTAATTCTGTCTTCAGCCTCATTGATTCTATTCTCTCTGCCCTCTACTGCTTTCTGGAGTTCATCTATTTTGTTGCCCTGCTCTGATACTGTTTTAGCTTGTTCAGCTAGTTGCCTTCTTAGCTCAGCGATTTCAGCTTTCAGCTCTCTAATAACCATCAGATTATTAGAATTTTCTTCCATATTCTCATTTGTTGTTCCTGCAGTTCTGATTACAATTTTTTCAAATTCTTTACTCACTCCTGTTATTATTTCCTTAGCTAATGTTTGGATGTTGAACTCGTTGTTTTGTGCTTCGCCCTCTGGAGGACTTTTAGCTGGACTCTTATCCTGGTTCGAGTCTCCATTATTTTTTCTTGTTGTTTTAACCATTTTATATAAGTTAACAGTTTTTTCAATCCCTGAGTTGGAGTTCAGTGGTGTAAAAGCCTTTTTTTTTTTTTTCCCCCTGTAGGCTATGGTAGCCTGAGGGCTTTTAAGCTATCAATAGGCTTCTTGGCTTAATCAATGACTCCTGACCAAGAGACAATGCAGGGTGTGGCAGAGATAATCCAGTGGTTATGCAAAGAGACTTTCACAGCCCTTCAGCTATGCCACCGAGGTATTGGTCTTCTCCTGAGTTTCCCGGTTAGATCTCTATGTCCTCCCTGTTGCTGCTCCAGATTCTGAGGGTAGTAGCAATGGAGACTCAGAGTTGTACTTGGTGAGTCTCTGGGGAGTCCTTTCCTCCCTTCAGCTGTCCCCTTGTTGGTGGAGCAGACTGGAGGTGGTGTCTCCACTGACAAACTGTCGAACTGTTAGCAGTCACTTAATCTCTCCTTAGGCCCCTCTCTCCTCTCTGTCATCAGCCACGCGTGTTTGTACTCACGGGTGATTTACTGGGTTTCTGTGGTCATTCTAGTCCTGTCGTGTTTCGGTCCGGGTGGTCTCCTTTGGTATTCCTAGTTGATCCCTTTTTTTTAATTTTTAAAAATTCCCTTTTGTTGCTCTTGTTTTATTGTTGTTGTTATTGATGCCATTGTTGTTGGATAGGACAGAAAGAAATGGAGAGAGGAGGGGAAGACAGAGGGGGAGAGAAAGATAGACACCTGTAGACCTACTTCACCGCTTGTGAAGTGACTCCCCTGCAGGTGGGGAGCCGGGGGCTTGATCCAGGATCCTTACACCGGTCCTTGCACTTCGTGCAATGTGCGCTTAACCTGCTGTGCTACTGCCCAACTCCCCCAAACAACTATTTAAAAAATTTTTGTCTTGTATTTAATATTATTATTTTTAACTGAATATCTTTTTATTTTATGTACAGAGATGTCATTTCTACTGTAAATGTCTTGAATGGCCAATTCTAGGAAGTACACTCAGTCCAACTTAATGAATCCAATGTCCTTCGTACTGGAGCAAACACTGCCGGCACATGTTGAGGCTGTATTTCCAGATGAGACCGTGCCAGTTTGAGCAGACTCAGCAAAAGTGAAAACCCTTTCAAATTTTCTCGGGTGGCTCCAGTAGAGCTGCTGATGACCCATCTTGCTTTGTCGAGCGCAACAGGGCGGAAGGACTAATATCAGTTTTTAATTTAATTTATTATTGGATAGAGTCAGAGAGAAATTGAGAAGAGCAGGGGGAGATAGAGAGGGAAAGAGACAGAGAGACACCTGCAGCCCTGCTTCACTTGTGAAGTTTTCCCCATATAGGTTGGGACCTGGGGTGTGAACTTGGGTCCTTGTGTACTGTAGTGTGTGTGCTTAACCAGGTGTGCCACCGCCTGGCCCCAACAAGTAAATCTTTAAACAAATGAATAGGTGGACTTCTGGAGGTGTATCTGTGGAGTAGCAATAGCTGCGTTTTGCTCTCCCTGGTCAACTAGGAATAGCAAAGAGGATCACCTGAGAGCACTAGATAGGACTAGGATCACTTCTGGAACCCACTAAGCCATGGGAGCATCTTTTTTTTAAAAAAAATATGTATGTATTAATTTGTTTTTTTTTCCTCTTTCTTTCTTTTTTTTTTTTTTTTGCCTCTAGGGTTATCACGGGGCTCAGTGCCTGCACTATGAATCCACTGTGCCTGGAGGCCATTTTTTCTCATTTTTGTTGCCCTTCTTGTTGTTATTATTGTTAGACAGGACAGAGAGAAATGGAGAGAGGAGGGGGAAGGCAGAGAGGGGTAGAGAAAGATAGACACCTGCAGACCTGCTTCAACACCTGTGAAGCGACTCCCCTGCAGGTGGGAAGCCAGGGGCTCGAAGTGGGATCGTTACTGCTTTGCGCCATGTGCACTTAACCAGCTGCACTACAGCTAGTTCCCTATATTAATGCTTTTTTATAAAGAATTTATTTATTAATGAGAAAGATAGGAGAGAAAAAGAACCAGACATCACTTTCGTACATGTGCTGCTGGGGATTGAACTCCGGACCTCATGCTTAGGAATCCAATGCTTTATCCACTGTGCCAACTCCTAGATCACCCCCCCCCCCCATATTCACTTGTTATCTTTATCTGATAGAAACAGCCAGAAATCAACAGGGAAAGGGGAGATAAAGAGAGACAGAGAAACAGAGGGACACCTACAGCCTGGCTTCACCAACTCATGAAGCTTTCCCCCTGCAGGTGGGAACCAAAGGCTTGAACCTCGGTCCTTGCTTATTATAATGTGTGCACTTCACCAGCTGCACCACCGCCTCAGTCACGGGAACTTCCATCAAGATATTACAAAGTGAGATTTCTGAAATATCTTTTTTCTTATAAATTTATGAAAGCTTATCTCACTTGAAATATTGAAAAACATTTGTCTAGAGCAATGCTCTTGAAAGTCTTTCAAAAGTCTCTTTTCTCACTAAAAAGAATTTGAGCAAACACTATGTGTATGTATTTTTAACAAATTATGTTCGATCTTGTTTGTATATAAGCATTTGTAAAATAGAAAACAAAAAGATTAAAAACCAGAGAATGGTTAAATATCCCCCCCCTCAAAAAAACACCTCAAATAAAATAAACAAAAAAAGAGAAAAGGTCTGAAAACAGAGTTCTTCTGATACATTGTAAAGCTCTCTGGTTGCTGTGACACTGACTGAAAGGGGCAGGTGGTGACGTACCTGGTAAAGTGTACACACTACAGTGCACAAAGATGCAGGTTCAAGCCCCTGGTCCCCATCTGCAGGGGGAATGCTTCATGAGTGGTGAAGTAGAGCTGCAGGTATCTCTCTGTCTCTCTCCCTCTCTATATCCCCCTTCTCTCTCAATTTCTTTCTGTCTTTATCCAAATATATATATATACTGGTAGACAAAGATAGATGGGACCCTAAGGAGAACTATTGTAGATGAAAGCAGTGAGATGGAGAGAGGCAGTGGCTGTGGGCTTAGAGGCAAGCGGACCGATTTCAGAGTTACTTAAGAAATAGAATTACAGGAGTCCGGCAGTAGCGAAGCGGGTTAAGCGCAGGTCGTGCAAAGCGCAAGGACTAGTGTAAGGATCCCTGTTGGAGCCCTCAGATCCCCGTTGAGCTGATCCCCGTTGAGCTCCTGGCTCCCCACCTGCAGGGAAGTCGCTTCACAAGTCTATCTTTCTCTCCCCCTCTCTGTCTTCCCCTCCTTTCCCCTTTTCTCTCTGTCCTATCCAACAACCACCGACGACAACAATGGTAACTACAACAATAAAACAACAAGGGCAACAAAAGGGAATAAGTAAATATAAATATTTTTTAAAAAAGAAATAGAATTACTTGAAGGTTTCCACAAGAGCTAGAAAAACCAAATTTTTATTGGCTGTCTGAGACAACCCCAGCAATAGTGTGGGAGCAGGGGGCACCAGAAAGGCTTAGGGGTATAAACAAATGCTTTTCAGTCATGAAAACAAACACAAACAGTACCTTTCCCTAAACATCTCTCAGGGAGGATAAACCCAAGATCATGGAGGAGCCTAAAGGCTCCGGGCCAATTTCCTCTTCATTCAGTGGTGTCAACAGGCCATTTTGGAACTGGGTACTTGAAGCACAGACAAGTGCCCCCTATCCCACTATGAGCCAGCGCAGGATTTTCTGGCTAGTCACGTTACTGCAGCATTGACTTGGCATCCTGGGAATGGTGAGTCACCAGTTTTGAGTGACCAGGGGATGAAGGGGGGAGAAGGGACAGGAAGAATGAGGAGAGGAAGAGGAGATGGAGAACTTCTTGTTCTATGTGAGAAAAATAAGGCTGGGGACTGGGAAGATAGCATAATGGTTATGTAAAAAGATTTTCATGTCCAAGGCACCAAAGGTTCAAAGCCCTACACTACCAGAAGCCACAGCTGAGCAGTGCTCTGGAAGGAGGAGGAGGAGGAGTTGGGCTTAGCCTTCTGCTACATCCCTTGTCTCCTTTCCCTACACCCTGGGAGCCTACTGACTGCTCTGACCAGCCACCCTTTTTTGTCTCCCTCAGGGGCACTCTCAGCCAATGTCCCAGTCCATGAAATGAGATTCTGTCAGCCAATGTCCCAGTCCATGAAATGAGATTCTTTCTTTCTCTTCTCGTCACCAACAACTTAAGATGGTCGAGAGGAAAACCTGATAGTTAACCTGATGCCAGAATTGCTTGAATGTTTTATGCCTCCTTGAGGAGTCTGCCTTTTTGAAAGAGCTTTCTGGGTTATGTAGACACCATCTCATCCACCTCTCTGTCTTCATTTCAACCTCTAGGGAGGGTCATTCCATCGAAGGGCGGAAGGTGGGAGAAACTTCCCATAGGTGACATTAGAAATATCTAATAACAGGTGTGGAGGGCAGGCAAAATAGCTGACTTGGATAGTGTGCTGCTTGGCTCTGTGCATGATCCAGGTTCGAGTCCAGTCCCCACTGCACTGAAGGAAGCCTAGGTACTGTGGTACCTTCACTCTCTGCCTGAACACTAGATCTGTTGTCTAGAACAGTTAGTCTGAGTGGTGAAGCTTTGGAGATGAAGGGAAAAAAAAAACTGGTGTGTAGTAAGCACCATTACACTGATAGCTGGGGAGGCCCAGGTGGCCTGGGGTCTGCTGGGAATTATCAGATCACTAGGGAGGTGGGAGGCTGAGGGGTGGGTACTGTGTGTGTTTGTGTAGGCATTCAGAAGAGGCAGATGTTTACCAATAAGCATAGAAGTGTTTCTACATTGTTAACAACTGATTTGGTAACACCAGTCCAGCTGTATGTCTGTCCCAGACAGCCCCTTTTGTCCAATCTCTTCTGTGCCATTGGGAACAGTCACTGGGTCATTTGTTCCTTCTTTTAAGGCAAAATTGGTCTGGGATGGAACTGGGTGATGAAATAGTCTCTGAGTTGAGCCAGCTGTCTGGAATCCCGGGTGAACAGGATCTCAGGCCCTTAACCTACTGTGTGACCTTGAAGGGCCGAGCTGCCTCTGACCGGTCTTCCTCTCGCCCCTCCTCGCAGTTATTTTTGTCCAGCCTGACAGCCCTTGGCTGTCCCAGCAGTCTGGGCTCTGAGAGCCGGATGCAGACCAGGCAGCAAAACGTCTGGTGCTGAATCCCAAGAGGGATCCCTCTCTGGGCTCCATCACATGGGAACAGGGCGCTGCACGTTGTGCACCCAGTGGGGCCTCTGGCCTAGGGGGCAAGGACAGCGCTAAAAGCAGGAGCTGGGTTCTCTGGCACACAATTCTGGCTGCTGGCTGAGACTTCTTGGCGAGGGTATCCCATCATGGAGCCTCACTGCTGCCTGGAAGCCACCCAGCTCTGTGCAGGGAACTGTCAGTCAGCTGGGGGGTGGGTGTCTGCAACTGGGAAGGAAACAGGAGCAGGACCTGCTGAACCACCAGGCACCATACCGTGGCCCTGGTGGATTGTGGTCCTGTGCTGTGATGGGGTGGGCTGAAGATGAGTGGGCAGGGCTCCAAACAGACCTCTTTGTGGCCTCTGCTCAGCCACCATCTCCAGGAAGCGGGGAGGCACTTTAAGGCCTGGGAATGGATCTCCTAGTTAGTCATTGCTACTTGCTGGGGTGACCTCTCTATGAAAGCAGCCTGTCTCAGGCTACCATGCCTTTCAGCTTAAAGCTTTGTTTCCAGACCTGTGATTTATGCCTGTTCCCCCTTGTCAACCGGGACTGGACAGGACTGGACAGGACAGGGGTCTGGGCGTGACTCTTAGTGGCTCTCCTTGGATTTGTCTGTCCAGATAAGAAGGACACCAAACCTTTACCATGAGAACAGATCCAGGAGGGCTGGGTGGATAAACTGGGGTGAGCAGGAAGGAGGGGTGATGGGCTGAAGGCGGAGGGGGTCTCTGATGGGGGGAAACTTCGTCATCTAGGAGCCAGTCCAGCAAACAGAGCAGAAGAGGCAGTGCCATTTTTAGAGCTCCTGGAAAAAGAACTCTCCTTACTTCTGGAGTGGGTGTAAGGTAGGGGGGGAGGTGAGGGCGAGGGGCCAGCTCAGAACGCCCCAATTTCGGTGATTTCTGAGGCCCAGGCATGGCAGTGCACAGCTCCCACCGACCTCCCAGCTGGCCCTGGGGAAGAGGTCCTGGGAGCAGGAAAGGCATAAGCAGGAGACCTCACCACCCCAGAGGACAGGGGGGATGGGGATCGCAGGAGGGGTGTGACATGGCTGCTCCTGGCAGCTCTTCCACTGGAGGCCTCAGGCAGAGGGGCAGCTGGTCTCTCCATGGGCCGTGCCCTCCGGATAGAAGCTGCCCCTCGACCAGGTAGCAAATTCCTCCGGGTTGGCAAGATGGTGCCAGTGGCTCTGCGAAGGGGGGTGGTTCGGAAGGCCGGGATGGGGTACACAAGAGAGGAGGTGCTGGGGAGGATGGGGCCAGGCACTCTTCCGAGGATGGCGAGCTGGTTGCTTGGGGTTGACAGCCCAGGACAGCTAGGGAGGAAAGACCAGGGCCAGGCAGGGAAGGCCAGGGGGCTGGCATGTGTGGGTGAAGGCTCCATTTCTGCTGCATAGCTATTGAGGTGCGAGAGAAGGCGAATCCGGACAGGGTCTGCTCGGCTGCTGGGCCCTTCCAGGACCCCCAGGTATCTGATAACTTCAGTGAGGCACTCCCGAAAACCAATGCTCCTGAAGTCCACTGCCAGGGCTCGGGCATCAAAGAACCCTGCAAAGTCCAAGGTGAAATGAAGGCAGATGAGGCAGGGAGACACATGCCTAGACTGGAGTGAGGCTTGGAAGTCTGGGTAGGATTGCCTCCCTTCCCTAACTCCCTCCCTATGAAGGAAGGCATATGCTCTGGGCATGCTGCCTCACATTTCTGAGCCCCAATCTCCCCATCTGCAAAATGGAAATAGTTGGTGGGCAGGCGGTGGCAAACTCAGTTAAGTGCACACATTACCAAGTGCAAGGACTTGGGTTCAAGCCCCTGTTCTTCACCTATAAGGAAGATGCTTCATGGATGGTGAAGCAGGTCTGCAGATGTCTTTCTCACTCTCCCTCCCCTCTCAATTTCTCTTTGTCTTGTCAAATACAATAGAAAGAAAACAAAAACAAACAAACAAAAGGCAACTGGAAGCAGTGGACTCATAGTGCCCACACCAAACTCCAGTAATAACCCTGGTGACAACTGAAAAAAAAAATAGTGGGAATTGTCAGCTCTATCTAGGGGAGGGGAAAATGGACCACGGAGCTCCAGTGAGTTCATTAAATATGATGAAGCATTATAAACTGCTTTGTTTCCATCACTATAATTATATCCATGACTAAGTAAATGTAAACAAATCACCACCAGTGGTCTGGGAAGTAGTGCAGTGGATAAAATGTTAGACTCTCAGGCATGAGGTCCTCAGTTCAATCCTGGGCAGCACATGTACCAGAGTGATGTCTGGTTCTTTCTCTCTCTCTCCTCCTCTCTCACAAATAAATAAACAAACATAGAACAAATCACCACCAAAAAAAATATAAATAAATGCAGCTCTTGCCAGTGTGCAAAAGACTGTGCACATGGAGGTGTACCATATCCCTGCCAACTGAGGGGCCAGGGTGGGAGGCCCTTGGGAGAAGGTGCACAGTGTAGCAGTGAAGCTTCAGCTCCTCCACGGACACCGAGCTCTAAGGAGGCATGGACCACGTCTACTTTGCTCACCAGTTACCCCCCAGGGACCACTCCCCAAATACTTGTTGCCTGAATCATTTCCAGCAGAGGCAAGCACGAGTACCTGTCCCACCAGTGGCGTGGAGCATCTTCAAGTGATCTACCGTCATCTGCAGGACCTCAGCTTTCTCTAGCTTGGAGGAACCCTGTTGTGGAGAAGACACAAGAGTGAAGGCTGCAGCTCCCCTCTGCCTCTCACCTTCCAGCTCTGAGTCATCACTTCTCATTGTTTCAATTTTCTCATCTTCTCTCAGCTCCACTGTTGTGTGATCTGAAATCAGGTTCCTGCTTTGGACAATGTGTCCAGACCTAGTAGATGCTCATCAGTTCTCATTTAATTCAGTCATGCTTTGCATAGCTAGTCATCCTCCCTAAATCCTCCTCTTTTGACTTACAACTCACCCCCTCACTTTTTTTTTTTCTAGAGCGCTGGAACCTCAGGAATGAGAACCACATGTTATCTACCCCCCTCTCACCACTTAAAACTTTTTCCTTATTATCTTTATTTGAATTTTGGATAGAGACAACCAGAAATAGAGAGAGGAGGGGGGAGGTAGAGAGGGATAGAGACAGAGACACTTGCAACACTGCTTTACCACTTGCAAAGCTTTCTGCCTGCAGGTGGGGACCTGGGGTTTGAACCCAGATCCTTGCCCACTATAACGTGTGCACATAACCAGGTGCGCAACCTGGCCCCAGTTTACATTTTTTTTTTCCCTCCAGGGTTATCACTGAAGCTTGGTGCCTGCACTACAAATCCACTGCTCTTATAGGTTATTTCTTCCAATTTATTATTTTTTTAAGTAGGATAGGACACAGAGAAATTGAGAGTGGAGGAGAAGAGAAAGAGGGGGAGAGAGACACCTGTAGACTTGCTTCATTGTGAAGCGACTCTCCTGCAGGTGGAGAACTGGGGGGCTCAAACTGGGATCTTTGTGCGGGTCCTTATGCTTCATACTATGTGTGCTTAACCCCGTGTGCCACTGCCTGGCCCACTAAAAATTTTTTTAAATTTATTTCTTAATAAAAATGCCCTCACCTGCAGGGGAGAAATCCTCAGGACCAGAGAAACAAGTCATGCAGGTTTCTCTCTCCCACTTCTTCTTCTTCTTTTTTTTTAAGTTTTTATTTATAAAATGGAAACACAGACAAGAAGGGTATAATTCCACACAATTCCCGCCACCAGAACTCTCTATCCCATCCCCTCCCCTGACAGCTTCCCTATTCTTTAACCCTCTGGGAGCATGGACCCAGGATCGTTATGGGGTGCAGAAGGTGGAAGGTCTGGCTTCT
Source organism: Erinaceus europaeus (assembly GCF_950295315.1). Lineage (NCBI taxonomy): Eukaryota > Metazoa > Chordata > Mammalia > Eulipotyphla > Erinaceidae > Erinaceus > Erinaceus europaeus. The sequence continues at coordinate 67,250,333 of NC_080174.1, read as the reverse complement.
GCAATTGCTTCCCCACTGAATATGGGCATTGGCAGGTCAATCCATACCCCCAGCCTGTCTCTCTCTTTCTCTAGATTCTCTAGGATCTGGGGAGGTGGGGCTTTAGGACACATGGTGGGGTCGTCTGCCCTGGGAAGTCCTCTCTCTCACTTCTATCTCAATTTCCCTCTGTCCTGTCAAATAAAAAATGAAAACAAAAATAAAATAAAGACACACACATGAGCTGGGGAGACCGCATAATGGTTATGCAAAGAGACTTTCATGCCTAAGGCTCCAAGGTCACAAGTTCAATCTTCCACACTACCATGAGCCAGAGGTGAACAGTGCTCTGATCTCTCCCCCTCTTTCTGTATCTCTTTCATTAAAATAAATAAATAAAATACTAGGGGGGTGGGAGGTGGCACAACTGGTTGAGCTCACATGTTACAATCCTCAAGGACCCTGGCTCAAGCCCCCAGTCCTCACCTGCAGGGGGAAAGCTTTGCAAGTGGTGAAGCAGTGCTTCAGGTGTCTGTCTCTCTCCCTCTTTATCACCCCATCCCCTTGATTTCTAGATGTCTAGCCAATAACTATAGTTAAAAAGTTTAAAAATAAATAAAATATGAAAAAAGAAACATACACAATTATTTTTAATGTCAGAAAGACACACAAAGAGAGCTACTAGAGCACTGATCAGCTCTGGTTTATGGTGGTGCTGGGGACTGAACCTGAGACTTTGGAGCCTCAGACATAATATATATATATGAATTTATTTTCCTTTTTGTTGCCCTTGTTTTTTTATTGTTGTAGTAGTTATTATTGTTGTTGTTATTGATGTCGTTGTTAGGACAGAGAGAAATGGAGAGAGGAGGGGAAGACAGAGAGGGGGAGAGAAAGATAGACGCCTGCAGACCTGCTTCACTGCCTGTGAAGCGACTCCCCTGCTGGGGAGCCAGGGGCTCAAACTGGGATCCTTACAAAGGTCCTTGCATTTTGTGCCACATACGCTTAACCCTTTGCACTACCGCCAGACTCCCTAGGCATTACCTTTATGCTGTCTCCTCAGCCCACCATTTTTTTTTTTTAAGTTCTCCTCACCTAACCTTTGAGCAATGTGAAGAAAAGCTCTACCTTTCTTAAAACTGGTGTTCCCCAGAGGATACTGGCCTACTTTTTTCTCCCCTGGAAGGCCTCGGCTACCTTCCTGGCTTCATGTGTCAACCACAGGAATTCTGTTCCTGCATCGACACCCAGTTCTGTTAACACAACATCAGACTGACCATGTCCAAGGTCTAGTCCATCATTTTAGCTTCAAAGCACTTGCTCTTCCTCTACTGTCTCTCTTTTAATTTCTTTTTTCCCATCAGAACAATGGTCTGCTCTGGCTTATGGTGATGCTGGGGATTGAACCTGGGACCTCAGAGCTTCAAGCATGAAGGTACCCTCTATCTATTGGCTCTCTTGGGAAATGGATCCTAAATGTCCAGCACCACCTGGTCTTCCAGGAGAAACCTGGAGGCCAGACTCTGTGTGAGTCTCTCGAGGGCAGATGCTAGACATCTTTCCTGGGAATATGTTAATGAGTATTTGTGGAGTGACTGACTTGTTCTCACCAATGTCAGGGGACATAATCTGTGGTCTCCACTTTGACGCAAAGGGTGAGTGTCTGAGGCTGTCTGGATAATTCAGCTGACTTTTCACTGTAGTCTTGGCATCCCGACATATTCAATGGCAGGATGCTTACCCCTTGTGAAGCCTGTTCAATTTTCATTTGAACACTGATTTTTAAAAAATATTTACTTCCCCAGAGACTTACCCTACTAGGGAAAGAGAGAGGCAGACTGGGAGTATGGATCGACCAGTGAACGCCCATGGTCAGCGGGGAAGCAATTACAGAGGCCAGACCTTCCACCTTCTGCAACCCACAATGACCCTGGGTCCATGCTCCCAGAGGGACAGAGAATGGGAAATCTATTGGGGAGGGGATGGGATATGGAGATTGGGTGGTGGGAATTGTGTGGAGTTGTATCCCCCTATCCTATGATTTTGCTAATGTCTCCTTTCTTAAGTAAAAAAATATTTAATTTATTTGCCTCCAGGGTTATCGCTGGGGCGTCGTGCCTGCACTATGAATCCACTGCTTCTGGAGGCCATTTTCCCCATTTTGTTGCCCTTGTTGTTGTTGGATAGGACAGAGAGAAATTGAAAGAGGAGGGGAAGACAGAGAGGGGGAGAGAAAGATAGACACCTGTACACCTGCTTCACCACCTGTGAAGTGATCCCCTGCAGGTGGGAAGCTGGGGGGCTTGAAACCAGATCTCTATGCCAATTCTTGTGCTTTGTGCCATGTACACTTAACCTACTGTGCTATCACGCAGCCCCCAATATTTAATTAATTAATTTATTATCAGTTATATATAAAGAAAAATTGAGAGGGGAGGAGGAGATAGGGAGAGAAACAAGGAGGCACCTGCAGCCCTGCCACTTGTGAAACTTCCTTTCTGCAGGTGGGGACCAGGGGCTTGAACTTGGGTCCTTGTGTACTGTAATGTGTGCACTTAACCAGATGTGCCACCACCTGGCCCCTGAACACTGATTTTAAAAAAGTATATATTATTATTGAGATAAAGATCAGAACACTACTCTACCATTTTCTGCAGTGCTGGGAATATACCCAGGACCTCACACAAGCAAGTCATGCATTCTACTGCTAAACCACCTCCCCAGTTCCTGCTCTACTTTTAAATAACATCAGTTGTACAGGGGAACAAGGGGTTTAGAATCACTCGACTGTGTGTTTTAATTTTTTTTTAAAGCTTAATTTATTTTGGGGAGACAGGGAAAGAGCACTGCTCAGCTCTGGCAGAAGGTGATGTGATGCTGGGGATTGAGCCTGTGGCTTCTGAGGTCTCAGGCATCCAAGTCTGTGCTCAGGCAGGGTATCTCCTGCCCCTGGGTTCTAATTCTGTTCTGTTATTTAGCAGCTTTGTGATCTGGCATAAGTCATTTTACCTCTCTGTGTTTCAGCATCCTTACTGGCAGCTGGGTATAATAACCCCTATCTCATAGGATGAGTTTGAGGACTCAGCTGAGTGGGACAGTGGCCATACAGCCATAATACCTGAGCTACTTCAGTAAATACACATTTCCATTCTCCTCCCCCAAGGCTGATAACGGGTAAAGGAGGCCACAGCACTTCAGGCAGCTCCTACCAATCTTGCAGCGATGCCATTAGAAACAGAACGAATATGTGTGGGTAGTATATGCTCTAGCCCCATCAGCAATGTCACAAACCTGCTTCTCAAAGGCAGTGGGGACCAAGCGCCGCAGTTCTGAAAGGCTGCTGTTGATACGGTCCCGGCGCCGCTTCTCTATGATCTGGAAGACAATGCAGATGGTCACTTCATCACGCTTTCCAGTGTGCCTTGAGGGGTACTGACTTCATGTCTGCTCTCACAGTATCTTTAATCTAGTTGTGTGGAGGAGGACACCAAAGCTCAGAGAAGGGCAGTAGTTGGCTTAGGGTCACCCAGCAAGTAAGTGTAAACTGGCAGCAGAACTCAGATCACTTGTCCTGGCCTATAGTACTGTTATTCAAAACACGGAGCCACTGGTACATTAGGGCGCCAACCAAACAGAACAGGGCCAGCAGTCAGAGCCTGCTAGCAGGGCCCAGCGGCCCCTGTTGGTTCGGGGTTACCCCTCAGTTGCAGTCATGAGGAGATCTAAGGAGTCCTGGGCATATCTCTCTCCAGCCGTGAGGACCTTTCCTTCACACCATCCCACTCCCACCTTACAGTAGCAGTGCTGGAATACCAAGAGCAGGGCAGAAACCATGATCTCCACTTTACAGATAAAGACAACGAGAGCTGATCACAGTGGACACTCATGGTTACTGAGTGTCAGACCCAGGTCTCTGAATTCCTGCTTCAGAAGCAAACTTGATCTTCAGACGAGAGCTGGGGCTGGATGAGATGGCCAACAGTAAGAGGTGGGAAGCCCTCTGTCCTGGCCTCTCCTTCCACCCTCCGCACCCTGAGAGGGAATGAAAGTTCTGAGTTCAAGTGGGAATGAATGGGTGGGATGGCTGGGCTAAATAACAAAAGCTAATTATACGTCAGGATTTGTTCTAGGTGTGTTATGCCCTCCATCTTCAAAAAGCCCTTTGAGGTAGGTATTATCAGTATTTAACTTACAGAGACAGGGAAAGAGAGGCTAAGTGGTTGACTTAAAGGCACCCTGCTAGCTACTTGGCACAGCAAGGACTCGAACCCAGGCAGTGTAGCTTTGGGGTGATGTTTCCCACCCGCCTTTCTGTCAGGCCCTGGAGACAACTTGGTTGAGCAATTCTGCTAAAACAGACTCACCCCTCGGCGTTTCTTCCTGGCTTGCATCTGGGAGGGGCTGGGGGTGGACAGCGGCCTGGCCATCTGGCTGGAGAGAAAAGAAAGACGGATTTTTCAGAGCTCGGGGGCCATATCCCTGGCGGGGGCTGACCTCTGGCGGTCAGTCTGCGGGCTGGCACAGCGCCCTCCAAGGCCAGGGAGAGACACACAGGGCAGGGAGGGGGAAGCTTTCTTCTCCCCCTCCACCTCCCACCCCCCGCCACCGGGTGGGGCGGGGGCATTTCCCCTTTGGGTAAGTCCTCCCTTGAACTCAGTTTCCTGCACTGGCAGCTGGGGGTGCGCTTGCTGGGCGGCTAGGGGTGGGGTGAGCCCTCCACCCGGACTTCCCTGGGCTTCCCTGCCCCTGGCCCTCGCTGCTGCGGTAGCTCCTTCTCCTGCAACCCGATCCCAGGTCCCCGGGCGGGCGGGGCGGGCGAGGGCAGGGGCTGCCGGCGGTGGGGCCGGGCCGGCGGGTTGGGTTTCAGAGAGAGCCGCTGGGAACAAGCGTGGAAAGAGCAGATGCCGCCGCTTCCCACGGGCCCGGCGCGCCGGCCGCCCGCCCTCCGCCCGCGCTGCAGCTGCCGCCTCCTCCCACGCAGCGCGGCCCGGGCCGAGGGGGCGGCGGCGTCTGGGTCACAGGACCCTTGGGGGCTCTGGCACCAGGCACCGCAGGTCTCCCGCCCCTCTGCGGCCTGCACCGCAGGAATTTCCACCAAGGGGAAGGGGCTCTTCACCCTTGGGCTCTTCTCCTGCCCAGACTTTGACCGAAATTATCCTCAGTGTAACTGCTGACCTTAACGGTTCCTGCGTTCAGGGGCTCTCAAAAGACAGAGCACTGAGCTGCACTGAGCAGCAACTTGGCCAACACTCAGAGGCCAATTCAGGCCCCGGGGTGGTCAGCCAAGCCCCAACTCCCTTGGGAGAAAACACTGCCGAGTAACTTCATACAAGAATACTACCTGCCACTTAAGCATGCAAAACACTGCCTCTGCCTCACATGCCCACCGCCCACCTGGGCTCCCCTTATCTTAGTTAAGGCACCCATCTCTCAGCTTTGCAAGGCAGGACACCTGATCGTTTTTTACCTATCGCGACAATATTTATTTATTTATTCAGCCTCCAGGGTTATTGCTGGGGATCGATGACTGCACTTCGAACCCACTGCTCCTGGAGGTTATTTTTCCCATTTTGTTGTTATTGTTATTATTGCTGTTGTTGGATAGGACAGAGAGGAATTGAGAGAGGAGAGTAAGACAGAAAGAGGGAGAGAGGGGGCTGGACAGTAGCACAGCAGGTTAATTGCACATAGCGCAAATTGCAAGGACTGGCCGAAGGATCCCGGTTCGAGCCCCCGGCTCCCCACCTGCAGCGGGGTCCCTTCACAGGCAGCGAAGTAGGTCTGCAGGTGTCTGTCTTTCTCTCCCCCTCTCTGTCTTCCCCCTCTCTCTTGATTTTTTCTGACCAATCCAACAACAACAGCACCAATAACAACAATAACAATAATAACAACAATAACAACAAGGGCAACAAAAATGGGAAAAATGACCTCCAGAAGCAGTGGATTTGTAGTGCAGGCACACAGCCCCAACGATAACCCTGGAGACAATAAATAAATAAAGAGGGAGAGAAAGATACTTCTTCACCGCTTGTGAAGCGACCCCCCTTGCAGGCGGGAGCCGGGGACTCGAACCCGGATCCTCGAACCCAGATCCTTGAGTTTTAAGCCATGTGCACTTAACCGGCTGCACTACTGCCCACCCCCCCTTTTTTTTTTTTATCAGATAGAACAGAGAGAAATTGAGAAGGAAGGGGGAGATAAGGAGAGAGAGAAAGCTAGACACCTGCAGATAGGCTTTACCGGTTGCGAAGTGTCCCAGCTGCAGGTGTGGAGCGGGAGTTCAAACTCTGGTCCTTGAGGGGGTCTTGAGCATGTTACTATGTGTGCTTAACTGGGTGTGCCACCGCCGGGCTCCCACAACAATATATATACATTATATATATATGTGTGTGTATATTCATATATATATATATCTTTATTTATTTATTGGATAGAGACAGCCAGAAATTGAGAGGGAAGGGGGTGGTAGAGATGGGAGAGAGACAGAGAGACACCTTCAACACTGCTTCACCACTTGCAAAGCTTTCCCCCTGCAGGTGGGGACTGGGGGCTTGAACCCGGGTCCTTCTGCATCGCAACATGTGCACTCAACCAGGTTTGTCACCACCCAGCCCAACAATATATATAATTTAAATTATTTGTTTATTTTCAACTAGATACACACACACACACACACACACACACACACACACACAGTACTGCCCTGGTTTATGGTGGTACTGAGGATTGAACTTCATGCCTCAGACATGAAAGTCTTTTGCATAACCATTATGCTATCTCCCCAGCCCAACTTTTTCTTTTAACTGAAAAAAACTGATGGTCTTTCTTTTAGGCACTGACAGGGATTGAACTCGTGGAATTACATATGCAAGCCATGCATTCTATATTCACACCTCCTTGGACCTGCCTGATCATCTTTGACTCCTTCTTTATCCTCACCCCACCTCATAAAACTCTAAGATCTACCACACATCTGTACTTTTCATCTCTATTGACATTTTCAGGACCAACCTTCTATCATCTTTCACCTGGCCCAGTATAAGAGTCTATTGCTCTGACCCTCTGCACCCTTTTTACTGCCACCAAGCTTGTCTTCACATGTGCAGGCAAAATGATCATTTAGATACAAATCTGACTGGGAACGGGTGGGTGATAGTGCACCTGGTTAAAAGCATATAGTATCATGCACAAGGACCTGGGTTCAAGCCCTTGCTTCCCACCTGCAGGGCGTCCGCTTCATGAAGCAAGTCTGCAGGTGTCTATCTTTCTTTCCCTCTTCTTAGCTCCCCTCCCTAATGCCAGCACCAAACCCCAGTGATAACCCTGGTAGCAATAAAAATTAAACAACAGTGATCCGGGAGGTGGAGCAATGATAAGGCTTTGGACTCTCAAGCATGAGGTCTGGAGTTCGATCCCCAGCAGCATATGTGCCAGAGTGATGTCTGGTTCTTTCTCTCTCCTCCTATCTTTCTCATTAATAAATAAATAAAATCTTTAAAAAAATTAAACAACAACCAACAACAACAACAAACAAATTTGATGCTGTCTTTCTCTTAAAACTTGGGGGCGGGGGAGAGACAGTATGATGATTATGCAAAGACTTTAATGCTTGAGGTTCCAAAGTCCCAGATTCAGTCCTCCACGCCACAATAAGCTAGAGTTGAGCAATGTTCTGGGAAAAACAAACAAACAACCCCCCCCCCATCAATACACCATTTTGTATATTGCACCAAAGTAAGGGACTCTAGGGTATAGGGAGGGTTTGGGCCCTGGAACATGATGGCAGAGGGGGGTTGAATTGTTATGTGGCAAACTGAGAAATGTTATACATGTACAAATGATTACATTTTACTGTTGACTGTAAACCATTAATCCCCCCAATAAAGAAAAAAAAAACAAACCCCAAAATAAACCACTGGGGAAAAAAAAGAACTTAAAGTAAATAAACAACAGAAACTCCTTAATGGCTTTTAGGATCAAGATCACCATCCTCTGTGTGGCTTAGCTTGTGCCCGACATCTCCTAGACTCAAATCTCTTTTCTGTGTGCTCCAGCCTGTGAATGCACTAGGTCCTTCCTTCCTGTGAGTGTACATAGAGTTCTGTCAGCCTACAGCTCTCTGGTCTACTTCGTTCTCCACCCCACACCTCAGCCCCACTTATTTAAGTCCTATTATGCTTCAGATTTCAACTCAAATGGCACCTTCCTGGGGGAGTCTCTTGTGATATCTCCCCTCTAACCAAGTAACTATCCCCTGCTCTACACTTTCCTAGTACCCTGCATTCACAGATTTATGCCTATTTTTGGTTTATATGTACATGATTATTTGATTAATGCCTATTTTTCTAGGTTCATAAGCTGCATGAAGTCCTGAAACACGTCTGTTTATTCACTCCTGTAGCCCCAGTTCTCAGAGCTCTAACCTCCTGCACTCATCTCTGGCATCACGGGGGTGGGAGAAGGTGGGGGCAGAGAGGAGAGCGCTGTAAAGTCTACATGTATGTGATGGGGGTATGTGTGTGTCTTTACCAGGAGGGTTTTCAGTCCATGTAACTTCTCCTCTTGGCATTCAAGGTTGGGGATCTTTTTATCAACTCCTCAAAGAAAGAAGGTTGTAAGGTGAGAACAGATTAATTCCTCCAGTTATGCCCAGCCACATCTGGAAAAAGCTCTCTCCCAACCTAACACCTGGACAAAAATGACTGGTCAGAGGCCTGTGAAAGCTTCTGGGAGGAATGGTTCAGCAAGCTGGGTCCAGGATTCAGATGGTTAGATATGGTGATCTGTAGGGCAGCTTGTTTACAAAGTTTCGCTCAGGACAAGCCCCAAGAGCCAAGGTATACTAAGAAACACATCCTTTGTCATCCCACCCCTCAGGCTGGATAAGGTCTCTCTAGGGGTATTGAGTTAGCATCGTGTACGTCACTGCCTCTCAGCTCAGTCCCTCCTCAGGGACCATTTGGTGCAGGCTGACAACACCCTATCCAGGGCAGGGCACTCTGCAATCCCCTTTTCCAGCCTCCTGCTCAGTTGTTCTCTGCAGTATGATCCAACTCCTGCACCTACTAGGCAAATCTTACTTCTGTGTTTTCTTGGCATCACTATGTCCATTTCCTTCCTGGAAACCTCAAAAGGCTTGGAGCCTCATCCCTGTTTTACAGATGGTGCTGCTGAGCCTTGGGGAGCTAGAGGGGCTTGTCCAACCTACACAGCTGCTGAGAAACAAAGCCAGCTTGGGAATCCATGTCTTCTGGCTCCACATTCAGCATTGTTTTCCTTACTAATTCCAATTTCCTGTCTGTCTGAATAGCCCTCCAGTCCCTTATCCTTAAAGCTCCTATGAGCTCAGCCAGAGTTTGCGTCCAGGCTGTGATCTGGCCCTGACAGTGAGAGGAAGTATAGGAGCTTCTTGTCTGAGTCTGAAAACTGGGCATATTTGCGTGGGCACAGAGAGATACGCTGATCGCCAAGACCTGCTGCAGCAGTCAGGGGGGTGGCGCAGTGGATAAAGTGTTGGACTCTCAAACATGAGGCACCAAGTTTGGTCCCTGAAAAAAAAAAAGTACCAGAGTGATACCTGGTTCTCTTTTTCTCTCTCCTTTTTTTTTTAAATTTAATATTTTTGGGGAGCCAGGCGGTGGCGCAGTGGGTTAAGCGCACATGGCGCGAAGCACAAGGGCTGGTGTAAAGATCTTGGTTCAAGCCCCTCGGCTCCCCACCTGCATGGGAGTCGCTTCACAGGCAGTGAAGCAGGTGTCTATCTTTCTCTTCCCCTCTGTCTTCCCCTCCTCTCTCCATTTCTCTCTGTCCTATCCAACAACAATGACAGCAATAACAATAATAACTACTACAATGACGAGATAAACAAGGGCAACAAAAGGGGAAAAATAAATATAAATTAAAAAATTTAAATATTTATTTATTTATTTATTTATTTATGAGACGGATAGGAGGAGAGAAAGAACAAGATATCACTTTGGTACATGTGCTGCCGGGAATTGATCTCAAGACCTCATGCTTGAGAGTCCAACACTTTATTCACTGCGCCACCTCCCAGGCCACTTTCTCTCTCCTCTTATCTCTCTTGTTAATAAATAAAATTTAAGATAAATAAATAAAATCTTTTAAAAATATTTATTTTATTTATTTATTCCCTTTTGTTGCCCTTGTTGTTTTATTGTTGTGTAGTTATTATTGTTGCTGTGATTGATGTCGTCATTTTTAGATAGGACAGAGAGAAATGGAGAGAGGAGGGGAAGACAGAGAGGGGGCAAGAATGACATCTGCAGACCTGCTTCACTGCCTGTGAAGTTACTCCCCTGCAGGTGGGGAGCCGGGGGCTTGAACCGGGATCCTTATGCTGGTCCTTGCTCTTCGCACCATGTGCGCTTAACCGGCTGTGCTACCACCCAACTCCCAAATAAATAAAATCTTAAAAAAAAAAAAAAAAACAACCAAAACCTGTTCCATGGGCCTAGATGGTCTCTAGTGGAGAGGGAACTTTCTCAATGGCCTATCCTCAAAGCTCCCCCTTAGTTACCCCTTAACAACTTCTCCCTGGGGCCCTTGCAGATGACCCCATTCATTCTCCATCAACCAAAGGCAGAATGTCCCCAGTGAAGGAATCCCAGAGAACACTGAGCTTACTTGTAAAATGAGTAAATTTAGAGAGGGGAAGATATCTTCTCCAAGACACATAATAAATTAGAGGCAATCCCAGAACTTTAATCAAAACCACTGGATTTTAATCCAATGTTTTTTTTTTTTTTCAGAGTATGTCAGATATTCATCATTCCTTTATGTGTATCTCAGAGCCTATACTTTTTGTTATAGAGAAATTAACCACATTTACTTTCTCATTTATCGCACAATAGCGCTGTGGTTTAAGCATTATTGGGGCTAGTTCATATTTAGGGTGCTAGTTGTTGGATAGAAGCAATACAGGTATACAGGAGTTAAAAATTATGCCCAATAAGTCCAGTCCTCAAACTCCCAGTCTTGAATTCCTCTCCTCTCCTTTTCTTTTCTTCTTTATATATACTTTAATGCTACCAGGGTTATTACTGGGTCTTGGTACCTACCTGACTCCAACATTTGCCTGTGACCACTTTTCTTTCTTTCTTTTTCTCTTTCTTCTTCTTAAAAAATTTTTTATTATCTTTATTTATTTATCAGATAGAGATAGCCAGAAATTGAGAGGGAAGGGGGTTGTTGGGAAAGAGAGAGAGAGAGAGAGAGAGAGAGAGAGAGAGAGAGACCAGCATCACTGCTTCATCTTTTGTGAAGCTTTCCTCCTGCAAGTGGGGGCCAGGGGCTTGAACCTGGGTCCTTGAGCACTGTAATGTGTGTGCTAAACTAGGTGTGCCACTACCCAGCACCCTCTTTCTTCTTTTTCTTTTCTTTTTTTTGATAGAGGGTAAGAGACAGAGATAGAGAGAGAAAAGGAGAGAGATTGCAGCACTGCTTCACCACTCCTGAAGCTTCACCCCTGCAGGCGGGGAGCAGGGCCTTGAAGCTGGGTCTTCATGTATGGTAAAGTGTGCACTCTACAGGGTGTGCCACCACTGGGCCCCTCAGACTTCCAGCCTTTTTATTGGACCATGCTGTCTCATAAACATGCCACCACCACTCCTATCACCACCCCACCCCCAACTGAATGGTGACCCCTTAGGGAACAGAGTTAATTGGAAGTTACCTTGTGTCAAAGCAGGTTACTATGTGCTCTAGGTAGATTACCTCATGAAAACCTCACCCTGTGAGGTAAGTACTTACATTCCCATTTTGTACAGGCAGGTGAAAACTGTGGTTCAGAAACAGGTAGAGTCACTTGCCCAAGTTAATGGTGGTGAGAGTTAAACAGAGAGCTATCTGACTTCAAAGGCTACCATATGCCTTAAATCATGGAGGAATGACCCACAGACCCTAATCCAGTAAGTGACAGGGACAGATGCTCATTAAGTATGAGAGAGAGAGAGAGAGAGAGAGAGAGAGAGACAGACAGACAGACAGAAGAGGCTATATTTTCAATCTGGATCCAGCATGTGTCAGAGGGCTGGGTTTAGATAGGAGCTCTGTGGGTGATTTGCCTTGCACAGTGCAGGCTACCACCAGCAGGCAGAGGTCTGCAAAGACAATAGCACACACTCTGTTCTTTATCCTCATATCTGAGTGTGGGGGCTTTGCACCCTGCCACTGACCCTGGGGCGGGCATTGGTGGCTGACTGCCCCAGTCCCATGCCCCTTGTCACTGTTTATCTGGCTTTCTTTGTACAAGAAGCTCTTCTTCTCTGAGAGTTCCCTAAGGGCACAGGCTGAGCAGGATACATCTGGGCCCCCCATGCCCAGCCTGGAGTCTGGGCCACAGCAGGCAATGCTCAGTGGTCCCTGAATTGAAGCATTGATGCCTGTCTGGGGGAGGGCTTTTTGGTGAAGGCTACAAAGAGGGGTCTATAAGTCAGCTTCTGCCAGATGTCCAACTGCTTTCTTTCCTCTGAGGGAGACTGCTCAATCTAGATAGAATCTAGATAGTCTCTCAAAATGGGTGCTGTCTGAAAGGGAAAAATGCTGCATAGGAAAAACTGTCCATTGATTCTGTATGTCATAACGTGTTGCCACCACCTTCAGGAAGCCTCCTTTGCTTCCTGGTTGAGCGACCTCTCCCTGCTAGGGTACCCCCACAGCCTGCAGTCTGTCTTTTCTTCCACTTTCCCTTCTGTCTGTGTTCTTTGTGTGACCTGGAAGGTCACTGACCAGGCTGCAGGTTCTTGGAGGTCAGAAGCCAGCTCTGGTCAGCCTAGCTCACTGGCATCAGCTCTATGTCGCTGATTCATGAAGACTTAATGACACTGAATTTGAGACTACCCTCCACCCATCTTCTACCATATGGTTCTGAGACTTCCCTTGCTACTAGCAGGTACACACTCAGAGAACTGCTTCTTTATCTAGAAATTTCTGCTAAACAATAATAACAATAATAAAACTCATAATAAGTTGTGTGAGAAGTTTTATTATACACTCTATGACCTAGTATACAGGAGGACCTAAGGGAAATTATTTATTGCATTGTTACCTCCTACTACAAGCTATAAATAATTGGAAGCTGGTGGCATTTTTGTGGATTACAACTGAGGTTTTGTGATTGGGAAATGATTCCCTGGTCTCAGAAAACTGGGGATGACCAAAATTATGAAATATCCTCAAAAGCATCCTAAGAATGAACTACTCCCCGCCCCCCCCCCCGGGGTCTCATGGCTCCCTTCCAAATCTATTCTAGAGGAGGCAGATTTGGATGAACCAGAGAAGTCAACTAGCTCTTCCTTTCCCACTCCCTGCCCTTTCTCCTACTGGAGAGGAAACAGGCTGAGAAAGGGAAAACAATGATCCAAGATCTCATGGTGAGTTAGTGCCAGATTTTGGGGCACAGAGTTCTAGGCCTGCAGATTCCTACTCATTCCCTGCTATTCTTCAGGGTTCTGAATATTGCATGTTTTGGTATCTGATACTAAGCATTTATGATGCTTAGGCTCTGTACTAAAGTCAGACATATATCACCTCCTTTAATTTTCCCAGTAATCTTATCAGATTGGTTCTATCACTTACATCTATTTTATAGATGAGGAAGCTGAAGCTTATGCTGCTCACAGTATCGGGAAGCAGCAAAACTATACAAGTACAGTTTGTTCTACAGGCTTAAAGGAAGGAAGGCTATTTGTGAAGAATGAAAGAGCAGCAGGGTGGTGTAGACAAGAGCACTGGAATTAGAGTCTAGACCTTTGCACCGGCCACAGGCAAGCCAGTCGTTATTTTGACATCAAAACTCTAATTTCAAAGTCCAGTGTGCTCAAGGAAGAGGAGTTTTTTTTTCTTGGAAGCTTTTCATGCACTAATATGAACAGTGCACCCAAACAAGAGTAAAATTGGGAAAGTATGGTTATTCTGCATAGTCAGCAGATTCAGGACAGGGGGTGTGGTACCAGCAGACTGATGGTTTCTTCATATAGTCAGAGAAAACTTACAGAATCTCATCAGGGAACTTAGACACAGGAGACCACCAGCTGGACATCAGACCCCCAACCAGAACTCTACCTCTTCCCCAACCCAGCACTTGTTTGCTTTTGTTGTTGGCAGCGCTTAATTGCTTCGACCGCCCATTTCAAATAGAAAGAGACAGAGAAAAAGGAAAGAAACCACAGGACCGAAATTTACTGCAGTGCCACAGAGCCTAGGCTCAAACCCGGGCCACACACCTGACAAAGCAGCGCACTCTCCAGCTGAGCTGTCTCGCCAGCCCCCTCTCAACAGGTTGCGCCCCAAAGAACCGAGAATGCACAGGACCCCAGGCGGTGCAGCGGCACCCCCAGCACACGCCCCCACCCCACCCTAGTTCTGTGGGTCGTCTAAGCTTGCGCCCCCCCACCCCGCCTGGGCTTGCTCAGTCCCCGCATCGCGTCCCTTACCTCAGCTCACCCTCTCTGCCCACGTCGATGGGTCCGTCGGACTCGCTGTCCGAGCCACTGGGCTCCCTGGGTCGCTTCATGACCAGCGTGGGCTCCCGGGTCGCAGCGTCCGCGGGCTCCCAGCTGGGGCTCCAGGCCCCGCCCCTGCCTGCCGCCCCGCCCCGGGAGCGCCGCCGCCGCCCTTTCCCAGGGCCCTTTCCTGCGCCGCAGCCCCCGGCGCCCCGGCGCCCCCTCGCCCCCGCGGTGACGCGCAGGCCGAGTCGTGGGAAGGCCCCGGGCGGTCGCCGCCCCCACCGTAGCCTGGGAGGTCGCCTCTGCTCCGCCTCCTCCGCCGGGCGCTCTGGGTGGCCTTGGGCAGGTGCCTTGGAAGCTCCGGGGGTGGGGGGTGGAAAGAAGCCGAGGGTCGCCGTCTGCCCCAGATGCAGGGCAGCGCCTGTCTGTGCAGGAGCCGCTCTGTTCTGCGGACCCCGCCAGCGCCTGCCGTCTGGGTGCTGGGTGCTGGGTGCTGGGTGCAGGGCGCTGCACACGGGTCCTGTTTGGTGGGGGTGGCTGTGTCCTACTCCTCCCCACGCGGCTCAGCACCTTCCCCTGCAGGGTGTCCAGAGCAAGTGGAATCTGTGTGTGGGAGACCCAGACCTGGGAGTTGCGGCCGTCGTTCCCCCAAGGGACACCCGAACAGGACCGGCTGTGGGGTGCTGGGGATGGGGTGTGTGTCCCCGGGAATCAGTTCCTAGTTCACTAGAGGCAGATCTGTCCTGGGTGGGTGGGGGGGGGGGGTCAAGAGCACTAGGGCAAGCCTCCTTCCAGAAGCAATGTCAGCTCCTGGAATATGGGGAGGGCAGGCACCCTCCAGCCAATACTCACAACAGGCTTAACTGTTCAGTCCCTGGGGGCTCGAGCTGAGGAGAAAATTCTTGGAGCTTCCCAGACCATCTTCATGGCTCGTACCTCAAAGAAGTGCCCATGACTGAAAAGGAAGTGGAATGAGAATATACAGGCAGGTGCATTTCCTGGACAGAGGGGAGGAGGGGAATGGAGGCTTTTTTTTTTTTTTTTTTTTTTTTTTTTTAAACAGAGCACACTGCACAGCTCTTCTTTATGTGGCGGTGCTGGAAATTGAAATTTAACCCGAGGCCTCAGAGCCTCAGGTATGTACACCTTCTGGCTCTACCTAACCCAGGATGGAGGTCTTGATGTGGTGGGTCAGACACCAGAGAAATCCTTCCTGATGACTGAACTCACCAGGATACAGAGGAAGGAAAGCCACTCCTTGGCTTGGGTGAGTGGGGCTGGTCATCTGAGAACAACTGCACTTTCACTCCCACAGGTAGACCTGCTTGGGGACAGTTGATTATAGAGGTGAGAAAGAACACACAGATCCAGAGACATGGATGTCTGACCAAGTGCACAAATGCATGTATACAGGCACAGACTGACACACAGTCGGCCTGAGCAATCAGTCCTGCATCCTGTGCTTTATTTATTTATTTATTTATTTTCCCTTTTGTTGCCCTTGTTTTTCATTGTTGTAGTTATTATTGCTGTTGTTATTGATGTCGTCGTTGTTAGATAAGACAGAGAGGAGGGGAAGACAGAGAGGGGGAGAGAAAGATAGACACCTGCAGACCTGCTTCACAGCTTGTGAAGCGACTAACCTGCAGGTGGGGAGCCGGGGGCTTGATCCAGGATCCTTACGCGGGTACTTGCGCTTCGGGCCACCTGTGGACTCCCTTTTTAAAAAATTATTTAAAATTTACTATTATTATTTATTTTCCCTTTTGTTGCCCTTGTTGTTTTGTTGTTGTTGTTATTGTTGCCGATGTCATCGTTGTTGGTTAGGACAGAGAGAAATCGAGAGAGGAGGGGAAGACAGTGACGGGGAGAGAAAGAGAGACACCTGCAGCGACTCCCCTGCAGGTGGGGATCCAGGACTTGAACCGGGATTTTCTTGCTGGTCCTTGCGCTTCGTGCCATGTGCGATTAACTACTCTACCACCCAACCCCCCACCTCCCCATCCTGTGCTTTTTCAGGAGGTAGTCACCCCATTTGCACCCAGGCTGCACAGCAGAGAGGTCTGGAGCTCCGAAAAGAGGCCTGAGTTGGATATTGTTAGGAAGCTAATTTGGCAGTCATTAGGCAATAGATGATATTTATGTATAAGTGCCAATTGCGCCACTGGAGCTCCAATAGATGATATTTAAAGCTACAGGAGTAGGTGAATTACCCAATGAGTGTGGATGGATGGAGTCCTGGCCCCACTAAATAGTTAACATTTGGTAAGCACTTTTTATTACATCTGAAAGTACTTTTTAAAATGTAGTTATTTTAAAATATTTATTTATTCCCTTTTGTTGCCCTTGTTGCTTTATTGTTGTTGTTGGATAGGACGAGAGAAATGGAGAGAGGAGGGGAAGACAGAGAGGGGGAGAGAAAGATAGACACCTGCAGACCTGCTTCACCGCCTGTGAAGCGACTTCCCTGCAGGTGGGGAGTCCGGGGCTCGAACCTGGATCCTTATGCGGGTCCTTGCGCTTTACACCACATGCGCTTAACCCGCTGCACTACCACCCAACTCCCAAATGTAGTTATTTTTATTTGTATTGTTATTGTTCCTATCCTTTTAGGTAGATTCAGAGAAGGTAGAGAGAGAGAGAGAGAGAGAGAGAGAGAGAGAGAGAGAGGAGAGACTGAAAGGGTCCATCCACAGCGCCAAAGCTTCCTTCCATACTGTGGGGGCCAGGCTCTAACCTGGGCAAAGCAGCACACTATCCAAGTGAAACTGTTTTGTAGATTTAACTCATTTAATCCCTGACCACTCTATAAAATGTTGTTGTTATTGTTATTGCTACCAAGGTTGTCATTGGGGCTTACTATGTGCACAGCTCTACCTCTTTCAGTGGCCTTTTCCTGCTATAGACATAGGCAAGAGACAGAGATAGAGGGAGAGAGGGGTGGAGAGAGGAGAGACACCAAAGCATGGCTCTACTGCTCATGAAACGTCCCCCCTGCAGCTGCTTCTGTGTGGGTGACTTAAGACTCAAACATGGGTCCTTGCACATGGCAGCATGTGTGCTCTACTGGGGGAGCCACTTGCCAGGCCCCCAAATATTAACATTCCACTTGACAAATAAAAAAGGGGACAGGAAGTGGGATGACTGTACTTAAGATGAACAGATAGTAAATGGAAAGACTGAATTTCAACAATGTAATTTGGTTTCAGAGCCAAATTGTTAGGCTTTATTAGCTAATATTGTTCTTAAATATTAGGTAGTATTATCTAGTGCTGACCCTAGATCTCTGCTGGAGGCACAAAACTCACATAGCTTCTAAGCACCTGAAATGTGGCTGTGCTGAGTTACTCTGTGTAGTAAGTGTGAAATGCACAATAGAACACAAAGAAATAAACTAAAAGTATCTCATTCGTATTTTAATATTGACAGTGTGTTGAAATGATATTTAATACATATTGAATCAAATAAAATATACTATTAAATTTATTTGTTTTCTTTTTATTTATTATTTATTTTAATTGACTAATTTTTTTTTGCCTCCAGGGTTATTGGTGGGGCTTGGTGCCTGCACTATAAATCCACTGCTCCTGGTGGCCATCTTTCTTCCCTTGTTGTATTTGTTGCTGTTATTGTTGGATAGGACAGAGAGAAACAGAGAGAGGAGGAGAAGACAGAGTAGGGGGAGAGAAGGGTAGACACCTGCAGACCTACTTCACTGCCTGCGTGGTGACACCCTGCAGGTGGGGAGCCAGGGGCTCAAGCTGGCATCCTTACCCTGTCCCTGCGCTTTGCCCCATGTAAGCTTAACTAGCTGTGCTACCACCCGGCCCCCTCCCCCTAAATATTTTTAAAGATAGAGACAAGCAGAGAGAAAGGGAGAAAGAGACAGAGAGACCAGAGCACTGATCAGCTCTGGTTTGGAGTGGTGTGGGGAATTGAACTTAGGGTTTTAGAGCCTTAGGCAGGAAATTTATTTTGCATAGCTATTAAGCTATCTCCCCCTCCCTAGTTTTCATTTTAGGTTTATTAAATGTGGCTACTAGAAATCTTTTTTTAAAAAAATTTTTTAAAAATATTTATTTATTTTCCCTTTTGTTGCCCTTGTTGTTTTTCATTGTTGTAGTAGTTATTATTGTTGTTATTGCTGTCATCGTTGTTGGATAGGACAGAGAGAAATGGAAAGAGGAGGGGAAGACAGAGAGGGGGAGAGAAAGATAGACACCTGCAGACCTGCTTCACCACTTGTGAAGTGACTCCTCTGCAGGTGGGGAGCCAGGGGCTTGGACCTGCATCCTTCTGCCGTTCCTTGCGGGCTACTAGAAATCTTTTCATTGTGTATATGCAGCTTACATAATATTTCATCTGGAAGTGCTCACCTAGTTTAGAGTTTCTTAATCTCATCACGATTGACATTTTGAACTGGAAAATTCTTCATTGGGTGGAGGTTTTTTGTACATTGTCAGATGTTTAGCAGAATCCCTGGCCTCTTCCCACTAAATGCCAGTAATACACGCCCCAGTTGTGATGATTAGAAATGCTTCCGGACAGTATTGATTATCCCTGATGGAGAAAATGTCCCCCAGTTTAAAGTCACTGATCTAGAGAAATTCTTTGAGAAGAGAAAGAACCATCATAGGAAAATAAAAAGGAACAGGCAGAGAAGAAGAAGACCAAGATGTGTGTGTGGGGGGTGGGTGGATGGGAGATTATATGAGTCAAGTGATTCAAGTACTTGGGTCATCATCCTTTAAAATGTCAAAGGGGGGTGGTGGCAGGCAGTGGCAGGCTATGATACCCTGTTTAAGCGCACGTATTGCCATGAGCAAGGACCAGGTTGGAGCTCCTACTCTCCACCTGCAGGGGGGACGCTTCACGAGCAGTAAAGCTGGCCTGCAGGTGTCTGCCTTTCTCTCTCCCTCTCTAACTTCCCCTCTCCATTCAGTTTCTCTCTGTCCTGTCAAATAAAAATGGAAAAACAACAACATGGAAAAAACAATGGCCACTGGGAGTGGTGTATTCGTAGTGCTGACACTGAGTCCCAGAGATAACCCTGGTGGCATTTAAAAAAAATGTCAATCAGATCATGTTACTTCCTTGTCCAAGTTCATATATGGATATATTCCTGCCAAACTGAGAATATAATGTAAACTGCTTATCATGGGTATGATAGGGTGACTATATAATTGAGCATCTAAACCTAGACTTTCTTTGAAAGTGAAGGAGACAGTACTAATCATGGCAGGCCAGTTCAGGACATCTGGAAATATGGTCACCCTCAGCCCTGGTCCCTGCCCATCTCTCCAACTTCATCCTTAACTGCCTTCTGCCTTGGTGACTCACTAGAACCTTCTGGCCATTCCTTCAACATTCCTGCTGTGCCTGCCACAGGCATTATGCAGCTAGTTCTTTCTACCTGGAACCCTCTTCCCCCAGATCTTCTCCGCTAACAGCCATTCAGGTCTTTGTTCGAACCAATAACTCCATTCCACCCCCCAATCTATCTTCCATTAGCACATGTATTAAAATCACTGGTGTTATGCTATGTATGCTCATGCAGTTGTTTATTCTCTGTGTCCTAAACCGCAAACTCATTTTCAACTCATGACTGACCCTTAACACCTATCTCAGTGCCTGGCTGTATCAGTTATATGGTAAATAATTTTTTTATGGTGGTGCAGTCATAGACCTGGGACTTTAGAGTCTCAGGCAAGGAAGTCTTAGCATAACCATTATACTAACTCTCCCACCCTGTGGCAAATACTTGCTGGCAGAGTAAAGGTATTTGTGAAACCCATGATGGGGAACTCAGGGTTGTTTCTGCTTTTGTTCTAATATGAGAAAGAGTAGACTTATCAAGCAGCAGGAAGCTGTCACTCCAAGGAACTTTATTATTTTTAATTTTTTAATATTTATTTATTTTCCCTTTATTTGTTGCCCTTGTTTTTTTTTATTGTTGTTGTAGTTATTATTGTCGTCGTTAGATAGGACAGAGAGAAATGGAGAGAGAAAAGGGAGACAGAGCGGGAAAGAGAAAGATAGACACCTGCAGACCTGCTTCACCACCTGTGAAGCGACTCCCCTTCAGGTGGGGAGCCAGGGACTGGAACCAGGATCCTTCCTCCCGTTCTTGCGCTTTGTGTCACCTGCGCTTAACCCGCTGTGCTACTGCCTGACTCCCTCCAAGAAACTTTTATGAAAAGGTTTATATCATACCCATACTTTGACTATGAAGCTCTTGGGAGCAGGTATCATTTTTGTTGTTTATTATCATGTCTCTTAGTGTTCATTATAATATCTAACACCTACTTAGTATGCCTTGAAATTTTTTGTGAAGCTGGAGAGGTGGCTGAGTGGTAGAGCACATGCCTTTCATGCACAAAGCCCTTGGTTTGAATCTCAGCACCCCAGTATTCTCTCTCTTAATAAAGAAAAAAACAATTGGGGGTAGGGAGATGGCAAAAACAGTTTATACATTTCTCAGAACAAGTACTAGTGCTAAGGAAGCCCAGAGATTTCTTAAAGTAATAAAGGCAACCAAGTTAGGAAACCACAGTGATAAGATAGAAATGTATGTGTGATGGGGGGTTGGGCGGTAATGCAGTGGGTTAAGCACACATAGCACCAAGCAAAAGGACCGGCATAAGGATCCCAGTTCTAGCCCCCGGCTCCCCACCTGCAGGGGAAGCAAGTCTACATATGTCTATCTTTCCCCATCTGTCTTCCCCTCCTCTCTCTGTCCTATCCAACAACGATGACACCAATAACAACCAATAACTACAACAACAATAAGACAAGGGCAACAAAAGGGAAAATAATTTTAAAAAGAAAGAAATGTATGTGTGATGAAGGAAATGGCACAAGACTGAACTATCAGAAAAAGAAAAATAACTACCCAGCTTGTGAGGTCTTTGTATAGTACCAAATAAATATCTTCTCTTATGACTTCCACATAGTATTAATAGCTGCTATCAATTAGTTCAGACAACCACATTTGAACAACTAATCACGTGATACAATTTCATAAAAAAATACAATAGCGGGGGCAGACGGTAGCATGCTGGGTTAAGTGCTCATAGTAGAAAACACAAGGACCCACACAAGGATCCTGGTTGGTGCCTCTGTTTCCTCACCTGTAGGGGCATCACTTCGAAAGTGGTGAAGGTCTGCAGGTGTCTTATCTTTCTCTCCCCTTCTGTCTCCCCCTCCTCTCTCAATTTCTCTCTGTTCTATCCAACAATAGCAATGGAAAAGATGGCCTCCAGGAGCAGTGGATTCCTGGTGAAGGCACCAAGCCCCAGCAATAACCCTGGAGTCAATAAATAAATAAATAAATAAGAAAAATACTGTAGTCTCTCAATCTACACTCAGTGAAGCTAAGGTTCCAGCTAAATTATCAGAATCTCTTAGTTAACTAATAACTGAGTCAAACCCTAAAAACTGGTCTTGCCTGATGCTAACACTTGAACTTCTGGTCACTAAACTTCATATTATTGTGAGAGCAAGTCTTCCTGGAATTGTGGGTCCAGTATAAAGCAGTCTGCCTTGAATTTAACACACTTTTGAAATTTTCAGCTTTATTACCCAAGTTTCTGTGAATGCTGCTTTTACTCAAAGAGGCAACATCAATTAAAAACAAACAGGGAGTTGGGCGGTAGCGCAGCAGGTTAAGCGCAGGTGGTGCCAAGCACAAGGACCGGAGTAAGGATCCTGGTTCGAGCTCCCGGCTCCCCACCTGCAGGGGAGTCGATTCACAGACGGTGAAGTAGGTCTGCAGGTGTCTGTCTTTCTCTCCCCCTCCCTGTCTTCCCTATCTCTCTCCATTTCTCTCTGTCCTATCTAACAATGACAACAACAATAATAACTACAACAACAATAATACAACAAGGGCAACAAAAGGGAAAATAAATAAATAATTAAAAAACAACAGCAAGCAAACGGGCCAGGTTGTGGCACACCTGGTTGAGTGCACATGTTATAATGCATAAGGACCCAGGTTCGAGCCCTTGGTCCCCACATGCTTTGTGAGTGTTGAAGTAGTGTTGCAGGTCTCTCTCTCTCTCTTCCTCTCTATCACCCTTTCCCTCTTGATTTCTGGCTGTCTCTATCTAGTAAATAAAATAAAGATAATTAAACAAATAAAAACAAATTGTGAACATGTTATTTAAAAAAACGGTTTATACAACAAACTTTCGACTTGGAGGTTTCAGTTTCAATCCTTGGCACCACCATATACCAGAGCTCAGCAGTGCTCTGGTAAATTAAAAGACAATAAGAAAACATAAAAGAAAGTCCTTATGGAATATATAAGGAACAACAGTATAATAATGAAATGTTATTGCACTTATGTATCAAGTATTGTATTATTCTGACACACATGGAGTCCTTTAAAACCTCACAATAACCCTATAGTAAAACTACTATTTTTATCAATTATAATTCCATTGTGTTGAGACATAAATCATTCAATTACTTCCCCAAGATCACACAGCTACTTGGGTAGATTCTAACCCTGCAGGCCAGACAGGACTCAGGAAGCTGGTGACCACTGTGTGTGCATCCAAGTGAGGGAGGATCTATCAGGAGGGTCCTGCAATAGGCCAGGCAGTAGGGACTGGCTTAGAGGGGAAGGAAAAAGGAAGAGACCCAAGTGACGCTGGTTTCATTTCTGGGTGACTGAGTGGGTGAAAGTGACAGGCATCAAAATGGAACCTAGGGAAAAGGGAGGGGTCCAGTGTGGCCCTGCTGTTTTTAAGGCTGTGGGACACTCAGAAGAACCTGGAGAGAGGTCTGGGCAGGAGTAGAGACTTGAACCAGATAGCTGAAGCTTCAGGGTATGGGGCCATCTGAGGGAGTTTGTGTAGGGAACAGCAGGAAGGAATCTTAGGATAGAATGCTGGGTTTCATCAACCAGAGGAGCACTGGGAGGGGAGAGGAGACATGGGGCAATGGCCAGAGAGGGCAGAGCAGCGGCTCAGTCACCAGTCTAGTGGGGCTAAGAGGAAGAAGAACTATGAGAGGAGACTGGGAGGGTTGGGGAGGGTGCGCCCAGTAGAAAGCACACATTCCCATGCACAAGGACCAGGGTTCAAGCACCTGGTCCCACCTGCAAGGGAAAAACTTCACAAGAGGTGAAGCAGTTCTGCAGGTGTCTCTTTCTCACACTCTATTTTCCCCTTCTCTCTCTCTCTTTTTTTGAATCATTTTTTCTTGCCTGCAGTCTTTTTTTATTAAAATTTTTTTCTTTATTATATTTATTTATTTATTTATTTCCCCTTTTGTTGCCCTTGTTTTTATTGTTGCTGTTGTTATTGATGGATAGGACAGAGAGAAATGGAGAGAGGAGGGGAAGACAGAGGGGGAGAGAAAGACAGACACCTGCAGACCTGCTTCACTGCCTGTGAAGCGACTCCCCTGCGGGTGGGGAGCTGGTGGCTTGAACCGGGATCCTTACCTGGTCCTTGCGCTTCACGCCACGTGCGCTTAACCACTGTGCTACCGCCCAACTCCCACCTACAGTCTTTTAAAAAAATATTTATTTATTGGATAGAGACAGCCAGAAATCAAGAAGGAAGGAGGTGATAGAGAGGGAGAAAAAATACAAAGAGACACCAGCAACACTGCTTTATCACTTGCAAAGCTTTCTCCCTGCAGGTGGGGACCAGGGACTTGAACCTGGGTCCTTGTACATTGTACCATATGCAGTCAATGGGTATGCTACTACCCAGTCCCTCTCTCAATTTCATTATCTCTATTAAGAAAGAAAGATAAAAGGAAAAGAAATGAAAGAAAGGTAAGGCAAGGGGAAACAATGGCTTCCTTGTGTGGCACTGAGCTCTGTCAATAACCCTTGTGGCTGGCTCTAGGAATCCTAGGAATAGCAGAGAGCCCTGTCCAAAGGGAGGGACTGCCCTGTCCCCTGCTTGGAGCTAGACCAGCAAGAAGAGACTTTCTGGTTTCAGCTCCAGTCATCCTTTCTCAGTCCCTGACCCCATACTCAGTCAGCACCTGTCTTCTCTCAGGACTGGTATTCTGATTACTAAGCTGACATAGTCCAGGCTCTGAATGGTTGGGCTGCATATGGGCCAGATGCTGGGACAGGGTTCCAGAAAGCTCTGTTGGCTCTGAACTGAGCCACTAGCTGCTGGGTGGTGGAATTGACCTAGGAGATCCAGAGGAGAGAGTGGTTGGCACAGAGATGCTCAGGGTGCAGATGGGTGTGATGATTCATGACAGAAAGAAAGAACCAGGTTGAATTTCTCACCGGCGCCCCCCTGTGCCTAATAGTGCCTGACATGTGGCAAATGCTTGGTAAATCCCATAGGGAGGGAGCTGGAGACCTCCTGAAGGTTTCGGCCTTTTCTGTGGAGGGGGTAGTTTGTAGCCACTGGGGAAAGAACAGTTCTTCGGGCCAACATCCTGACCCTGGGTCTGGGAGAGTTGGCAGGAGGTGTGTTGGGGCACCTGGACATCTGTCAGCCCTCTCTCTGCATGATATTGTCCCTCCTTTTGTGTCTGGGGACACTAAGACCCAAAGAGGGGCAGACACATCCCCAGGACCACATAATGGAGCAGGATGAGAGACCTTTCTGTGCCTCAGTATTCTCCTCTGTGAAGTGGGGTGAACAAAGCAACCCCTCCATGGGCTTGTTGTGAGGATTGAATGAAATCAGACCCATAGAATTATGTCTGGGGTTTTGATTGAGCTCTTGGTAATGTTGGCCTCTATCTTCTTGGATTTTCTCTCTAGATGATTCATATACACTCATGGTGCTACATTCTCTAAGTCCCAGATAAAAAAAAAAACACCTTTTTACATTTTTATTTTTATTAGTGATTTGACAGTATTTTACAAAATTACAAGATTTCAGGAGTATAATATCATACTCACACATGGTATATGTATAAGTCACAGGACCTTCCAGCAAAGTTCTGTTAATCCTCCTCCCCCAACACCATAGTTATCACAAAGTGCAAGAAACGGTTTGGCTACCATTAATTTTTTTTCCTTACCTCTGTATCTTCATCATTCTGGACCTTCACCGCCCCCCCTCCCCCCAGATCACTAGAGATGAAGAGGGAGAGCAGGGGGTGGGGTGGGGAGAGGGAATGAAGGGAGGGGAATGAGAGGGAGGGGACAGAGCACTGATGCTTCCTCCAGTGTGGTAGGGGCTGAGCTCAAATCTGGATTGTGCATAAGACAGAGAAGGTACACTATCCAAGTGAGCAAATGCTTTTCATATGAGACAGAAAGAGAGTTGATAAAAGAGAGAGAGAGAGAGAGAGAGAGAGAGAGAGAAATTGAGATCTTCAACATGCTTCATGGCTTGTGAAGCTTCTCCCTTGCAGTTGGAGACTGGGGACTTGAACCAAGGTCCTTCTGTATGGTAACTCATGTACTTTACTGATTGAGCTTCCACCTGACCCTTGATTCCAGACATTTATCTATAGTGCAGACCTTTTTTTTAATTTTTATTTTCAGACACATGCCTTCATCTTCCCAGAGTCTTCTGCTGACACTCATGCTGGTCTGTCTGTGCTCTGAGACTTAGCTGGGTCTGCTCTGCTCCCCCATGTCTCTCTGTGCCAAAGCCCACAGCCACAGATGCTCAGCTTCCCTATCATTTTCCTGTTCTGCCTTCCATCCTGAGAACAATCTGAATCTTCTAGCCTTACCCCCTTCCTGACCCCTGCTCTTCCCAGGCCCTTCCTGTCCTCCTCTCACCCTCCTCCCAGGCTCCCCTGGGACCCATCAGGACTCACTCTCCACCTCCACAGCTGCTGCCACAGCTGGTCGCTGATGGAATGTGCAGCTGCCCATAGCCACATGTGGGGAACAGGCGGTGTGCAGCCACCCCTGGGGCTGACAGGGGTGTGGAGGGGACCATCTGTCTGTGTCTGTTTGTCTGTCTATTACACACCCACCCCACACACTCCTGAGCTCCTCCAGGGAAGGTGGTAAGTGCTTTGCTTTCCTTCTCCATCCCTGGGCTGCAGAGTTCTTGAGGGTCGTGCTCTATTTGTTGGGGTTCAGAGGCCCAACTTGGGGTCCCTGAGAGCTGATGACCAGGCTGCCTAGCTGTCTTTATTCCTCCACACTCTATTCTTGGGTCCAAGTAGCACAAAGCCACCAAAGAGGCTGTCCAGGGCAGGACCAGCAGGCTGGTTGCAGAGTCTCCTTGGCTTTCTCAGGCCCTGGGGGTGGGGAGAGGGGGGTGACTTGCTGTGGGGGGAGCCAGAGGCCTCAGACACATTCCAGGCCTCCCTTGGCAGAGCCCAGAGGCTCTGAGGGAGTCTCAGCCCTGGGGCAGTGTCAGCAGCATCTGTGCTGGTTCCCACACTCTGGCCTCTCTGGAATCTCCACAGATTCTCCTCCATGTGTACATGATGTCAGCAGGACAAGAACACAGGGCATGGAGGGGGAGGAACCGAGGGAACCTTGCTCCCTGAAGTCAGATGACTGTGGGGGGAGGGCCTGGTTCTGGCCATTGCCCACCTCAAAATGAGAAAGGGGATTGCCCTGTGGCCCCAGCTGACCAGGTCCTGGCATCACACAGTATATTCCCATCAGAGCACTTCTCTATGGCTTGCTTGGTAGGCTCCACTTGCTTATCTGAGAATTGAACACAAGACCAACATCCTCCTCTTCAGTGCAATTGAGAAGGCTGTACTTCTTGGTCTCTACTGGAGACCCTTCACGGTCTGGGCACTTCTCACTCTCATCTTTTTCTTGACCTCTGTCTCAGCCACATATGTAATATAGACTCATGCTAACCTCCCCCAAGACTGATTTATTGTGGCCTGGGAGGTGACAAAGTAGATAAAATACTGAACTTCAGATCTGAGGTCCCGAGTTCAGTCTCCAGAACTGTGAGCACCAGACAGATTTATCCTCTGGCTTCTCTCTCTTTCCCACTTTCTTTGTTTCTCCCTCACTTGTAAACTTCTCCTTCCTTCCTTCCTTCCTTCCTTCCTTCCTTCCTTCCTTCCTTCCTTCCTTCCTTTCTCCTCCTCCTCCTTATTCCCAGAGCACTAGTGAGCTCTGACTTATGGTGGTGCTGGGGAATGAACTTGGGACTTTGGAGCCTCAGGCATGAGTCTTTTTGCATAACCACTATGCTATCTCCCCAGCAACCCCCTCTTATTTAAGAGAGTGAGATAGACCAAAAAAGAGCATAGAGCTCCACCATCCATGATGTTCTGCTTGCTTTTATCTTTGTTGCTGTTTTGTAATATTAGGGATTGGACTCGGGGCCTTAGGCATGCAAAGGCCCTTGCTCCACCCCACCCCCACCACAATGATGGATAATTTAATTTTTAATATTCAATTAAAATATCATTATTTGATAGAGACAGCCATAAGGGAAAGGGGGAGAGAAAGAGAGAGAGAAAGAGACACCTGCAGCACTACTTCTTGGCTCAAGAAGCTTCCCCCCTGCAGGCATGAACCCAGTTCCTTGTGCACTGTAACATGTGCATTCAACCAGGTGTATCAACACCCAGCCCCATAATGGAGAACTTTAAGACAACCAGGCATGAGCTATCCTAAAGGGCAGATGGGTGTGGCCTCTGTGACCCAGAGAACTGTCAATTCAGGTCTTCTAGGATACAGGTGCTGAAGCAAATTCGGGAGCAAGAACCAACTGCAAAGACAGATGCCTGCTCACTCTCCTTCACAAGTGTCAGACGTTCACCATGGTCAGAAGGCTCTTCTTTCTCCTATTCCCTTTTGTCTTTGCAGATAGCTCTCTCTCTCTCTCGTAAATCTATGTTTGTTTTTAAAATAAAGAGAACATGTCTCAGGCTTTGGATGAATTCTACCAGTTGGAAACAAGAGGTGTCCACAGTTTTTTTTACCCCATCTCTCCAAGCCACAGTCACATGACTACCATGTTGTGGAGTTTGTGCTCCTAGATCCTGTCCAAAATCACACTAGAATGCAGAGGATTTAGTTATGGCATTGGATGAGACTGTTCATCCAAGGTCTGGGAAGGAGAGGGTATTAGAGTGCTCCCCACCCCACACACACCTTAGACATGGCCCATTATCATTGTATAAATATCTCTAGACCACTGACCTTAAAGGCATTAGAAAAACTTCACAGTGAGACCAACATATGCTATAACACAAATTTTCTGTGGTCCAGGACGTGGTGCAGTGATAAAGCTTTGGGCTCTCAAGCATGAGGTCCCAAGTTCTATCCCTGGCAGCACATGTGCCAGAGTGATAGAACTTTCTCTCTTCTCCTATCTTTCTCATAAATAAATAAAATCTAAAACAGAACAAAACAAAATTTTCTTGATGTTCCCAAATAAATGACCTCAGGCCCACTGAAGGAATCTGCTGTGTAGAAGGAGTGAGGAAGCGGGGCCCTGTGGTAATGCACCCAGTTAAGTGCACATAGTATGAAGCACAAGGAACCACACAAGGACCCTGGTTCAAGTCCTGGCTCCCCACCTGCATGGGGGTTTGCTTCACAAGCAGTGAAGCAGGTCTGCAGATTTCTTTCTCTCCCCCTCTCTATCTCCCCCTCCTCTCTCAACTTCTCTCTGTCCTATCCAATAAAAAAAAAAAAAGGAAAAAGTGGTTTCTAGGAGCAGTGGATTCATAGTGCCAGCACCAAGTCCGAGTGATAACCCTGGAGGAAAAAAGAAAATGGTTTGAGGAAGGAGGTTGGCAAAGAATCACGGTTTTCCTTATTCCTATCAAAAGGTGGGGAGGTAGGGGCCTCAGGTTGAGGAATCAAGGGCTTAGTCTTGCTTCAAGACAGGGGAGTTGTTAATAAAGTTAGAGGTCCCTGGCTAACCAGGTCCATGGGATTATAAAAATATGTGGGAGCCAGCCTCCAATCTTTCCTTCCTGGTGTTCATGCTTTGTGTTGTGCCTTCCCTTACAGGGTCAGGTCAGTCTCTGTGATCAGTAAAATATGGTAGAAGTGATGCTATTTCACTGCTGAAGATAGATCATGATTTTCTTTTTGCGCCGGGACTCTGCACCTGGAATCCCACAATTACTGGTGGACTCTTTTTTCTTTTTTTCTAGACAGATGGTAAAAGACAGAGAGCGGGAGAGATACAGAGAGTGACAGACACCACAGCACTATTCCAGCACTTGTGAAGCTTCCTCCTGCGTATGGTGCTCCCATATGGTGCTGAGGGCTCCAACCTGGGTTCCTGTACATGGTGAAGTGTGCACTGTATTGGGTGAGATATTTGCCAGCCTCTCATTCATTTATTTATTTATTTTAAAGATGGTGCTGCTGAGGAGACAGAGTAATGGTTATGTAAAAAGATTTTCGTGCCTGAGGCTCCTCAGTATCAGGCTCAGTCCCCAGCACCATCAGAAGCCAGAGATGAGCAGAGCTCTGGAAAACAAAATGGTGCTAAGGAACAAACCCAGGGGCTTACACATGTGCAATACCACTGCTAAACACTCACCTTGGGCTAATTTTTAAAATACTTGAGGGGAGGGGGTCAGGCGGTAGCACAGCGGGTTAAGTGCAAGTGGCACAAAGTGCAAGGACCCATCTAAGAATCCTGGTTTGAGCCCCTGGTCCCCCACCTTCGGGGGGGTCACTTCACAAGCGGTGAAGCAGGTCTGCGGGTGTCTATCTTTCTCTCTCTGTCTCCCCTCCTCTCTCCACTTCTCTCTGTCCTGTCCAACAACAACAACAACAACATCAATGGCAACAATAGCAATAACGACAATAAGGGCAAGAACAAGGACAACAAAATGGGACAAATGGCCTCCGGGAGCAGTGGATTTGTGGTGC
This sequence comes from Erinaceus europaeus, assembly GCF_950295315.1. Lineage (NCBI taxonomy): Eukaryota > Metazoa > Chordata > Mammalia > Eulipotyphla > Erinaceidae > Erinaceus > Erinaceus europaeus. Next base: position 67,220,114 of record NC_080174.1, on the reverse strand, counting down.
AGGCACTGAGCCCCAGCAACCCTGGAGGCAAAAAAGAAAAAAAAAAACAAAAGACTTGGGGGTGGGGGAGAGAAGAGAGAGATGGAAAGGCAGAAAAGGAGGGGGAAGGACACTGCAGCGCTGCTCTACCATCCAGGGAGCTCTCCCAGCGCCACCCATGAAATTTTCATGTGGTGCGGGAACTTGAGTCTAAGGCCTCTCCCTCATGGTATAAGGCAAGTCCTCTGCTGTGTGACCTGTCTCCTTATTCACTTTTAAAAGGACATTCTATTAAGAGTAAGTTTGCCTTGTTCTCTTTTGGAATTCTCTGGAGGCAGCCAGGAGCAATCAATGTCATGAGGTTGCCCAGGCAACCCTGAGGCAAGGAACTGTGGCTGCATGCTAACAGGCCCGCAAATATTATGCCCTTTAGAAACAGACCCTCCAACTCCAGTCAAGTCTTCAGATGACCTGAGCCCCACTGACAGCTTTACCCCAACCATACAAGCCAGAACTACTCAGCTAAGCAGCTCGATTCCCAGAGACCATGAGAAAATAAATGTTGTTTTAAGCTGCTAAATGTTTCGGGGTAGATAACTAATATTCACTGAGATTCCCATACCTTTGGCTTCTTACTCAAACACATCACTGGTGATAAGTTGTTCATTAAAAAAAATATCTTATTTATTATTGGATAGAGGCAGAGAGAAATTGAGAGGGGAGGGGGGAGACAGAGGAGAGAGACAGAGAGACATCTGCAGCCCTGCTTCACCACTCGTGAAGCTTTTCCCCGTAGGTGGGGACTAGGGCCTTAAACCCAGTTCCTTGTGTACTATAATGTGTGCACTTAACTAGGTGTGCCACTGCCTGGCCCCCATTGGTGATCTTTTAAGGAGAGAAATTAAAAGTATTTTATAACAAGTTCAGGAATAACACGGGCCACAAATAACTATCAGCCTTGAGTCCAGTCACTCAGTTACTGGGGTGTTTGTTAGCACCTAGTTAGGGCTGGGAGACACCAAAATGAACTTTTTGGCTATGTGAGAAAAAGCCAAGAACTTAAATCTTGTTTAAGGAAGTGATCTGGGGCCAGGCAGTGATGTAACTGATAGAGCACACAAGATACAGTGTGCGAGGACCCTAGTTGAAGCCCTCAGTCCCCACTTGCAGGGGGGAAGCTTCACCAACAGTGAAGCAGTGCTGCAGGTGTCTTTCTTTTTCTTTATTTCTGTTTTTCAAAAGTCCAGTCTTTAAAAAAATATTTATTTATCTATTTATTCCCTTTTACTGTCCTTGTTGTTTTATTGTTGTAGTTATTATTGTTGTTATTGATGTCATCGTTGTTGGGTAGGACAGAGAGAAATGGAGAGAGGAGGGGAAGACAGAGGGGGAGAGAAAGAGAGACACCTGCAGACCTGCTTCACCGCCTGTGAAGCGACTCCCCTGCAGGTAGGGAGATGGGGGCTCAAACTGGGATCCTTACGCTGGTCCTTGTGCTTTGCGCCATGTGTGCTTAACCCACTGCACTGTCGCCCGACTCCCTGGAGGTGTCTTTCTTTCTCTCTCCCTCTCTATCCTCCTCTTCCCTTCAATAAATAAGTAAAAGTAACAAGGAACAGTGGATTCATTGTGTAGCCATTTAGGCCCAGCAAAAACCCTGATGGTAATAAAAGCAAAACAAAACAAAATAGGAAGTGATCTGTTCTTCAGCATAGAGTCTTAATGGAGACTGGCTAAGCTGGTTGTGTTTGAGTTGAATAAGCTTTGGCAGAATCCCAGTGGGTAGAAGGGAAGGGGGTAGCAGGAGAAACAAGGGTACTAGACAGACTGATTTAGAGATACTAGACATAGGTTGGGAGTGCTGTGGGGGAGCTGAGATGCAGGAGGAAAGATTCTGTGAGGGCTGAGACTGGAATCTGCCCCTCCCTTCCTCCTCTATCTGATATCCTTTCTTTTTTAAAATTTTTTTAAAAAATATTTATTTATTCCCTTTTGTTGCCCTTGTTGTTTTATTGTTGTAGTTATTATTGATGTCATTGTTGTTGGATAGGATAGAGAGAAATGGAGAGAGGAGGGAAAGAGAGAGGGGGAGAGAAAGACAGACACCTGCAGACCTGCTTCACCACCTGTGAAGCGATTTCCTGCAGGTGGGGAGCCGGGGGCTCGAACTGGGATCCTTACACCAGTTCTTGTGCTTTGTGCCACCTGCACTTAACCCACTGCGCTGCCGCCTGACTCCCCTCATATCCTTTCTTATCTCTTCTTCTTCCCACTCCTCCCCCCATCCTTGGAGCTCTAATGTGAACACTGACTGAGTCCAGGCTAAGTGATGTTGGAGAAGCTAGTCTTCCCATAAGCCTAGTTTGGTGACTATCAGGAATCTGCAGAGTGGTCTTCATTTGAGTGTGATCTACGGAGGGAACTGACCACAGGCTTGTTCTTGCATGAATCCCCATGACCATTTCTAAAGGGACCATAAGCTGGTTTGTAAATACAGACGTGAAGAAAGAAGTCAAGACAACATGACACATGTTTACCTTTAAAAGTCCTCTATTTAAATGGCTTTTAATATGCAGAAGCTCATGTTGGAAAATGAGGGTCTAAGACAAGCAGGAATGAGAGGAATACACACTCACAAGTCTGTAACACCTCTTATCATGTGACTGAGTAAATGCTGCAGAGCCAGATAGAGCTGGGGGAGACTGGGGAGTGGTGATAACAGATCATGGAGGGGCAGAGCTGGGAGAAGAGGTGCAGATTGATCCCCCAGACAAGGAAAGTCACAGAGATGAAGAAATGTGTGCTCCAGACATTCAAGGAGGCACTTAGGAGGGTGACCATAAAAAAGCAAATCAGAGATGTTAGCCTTTACAGAAGACAGGGCTAACTCATGTTTGCAAGATACAGAAGTAGTGCTATCACAAAGCAAATGGTTTAAACCAGGGCTTCTGACAGGTAGACACGAACACAGTGTGTGTGTGTGCGCGCGCGCGCGGGAAGGGGAGGAGGTCATTGTAAATCTTGCTCTAATTTATGGGTACTGAGATGCTTTTACATAGAAACCAACAGTGCAGGATATGTGTGCTGTTAAATTAAAAGTCTCATGGACATACATATACTAGTATAAAACACACAAGAGGGAGTCGGGCAGTAGCGCAGCGGATTAAGTGCAGGTGGCGCAAAGCACAAGAACCAGCGGAAGGAACGCGGTTCGAGCCCCCGGCTCCCCACCTGCAGGTAAGTCGCTTCACAGGCGGTGAAGCAGGTCTGCAGGTGTCTGTCTTTCTCCCTCTCTGTCTCCCTCTCCTCTCTCCATTTCTCACTGTTCTATCCAACAACAAATGACATCAATAACAACAATAACTACAACAACAATGAAAAACAAGGGCAACAAAAGGGAAAATAAATAAATATTTAAAAACACACACACACAAGTGACATCTCTGATGTGTCCTTAAGAACCAAAACCCTGTGAGTCTGAGTATAAGGCCCTTGCATACTAAGTTACTCAGATCTGACTTTACTTTCATATGTGTGTGTGTGTGTATTATAGAGACAGGGAAATTGAGAGGAAATGAGAAGATAGATAGATAAATAGATAGAGATCTATAACACTGTTTTACCACCTCCAAAGCCCCCTGCAGGTAGGGACTGGGGGCTTGAACCCAGGTCCTTGTGCATTGTAACATGTTCACTCAATAATGTGCATCATTACTCAGCTTCATATGATCTTATTTTCTTTTTTTTAAAATATTTATTTTATTTATTTATTCCCTTTTGTTGCCCTTGTTGTTTTTTTTATTGTTGTAGTTATTATTGTTGTTGTCATTGTTGGATAGGACAGAGAGAAATGGAGAGAGGAGGGGAAGACAGAGAGGAGGAGAGAAAGATAGATACCTGCAGACCTGCTTCACCGCCTGTGAAGGGACTCCCCTGCAGGTGGGGAGCCGGGGTTCGAACCTGGATCCTTATGATGATCTTATTTTCTAAGTTACTCAGTTCTGGAAAACCCAGCTCTTAGGTCTAAGACAGAGGGTGCAAACTGGAGATTCAAGGGCTAAAGTTAACATACAAAGTGTATTTTATTTGGCTCTCACCGTGTTTTCTAAATTCAGAATAAATTGCCAACATTCAAAGGTCCAGTTTTCTCTAGGACAATGGGGTGGAATATCTGGCAACATCAGCTCATATTTCCACTTTCAGATAATACTCTGTGCTTTCTATTTTGCTAAAAACTCTACCTAGAACTGAGGAGTTGACTTAACTGTAAAGCACATGCATAGGCTTTCTGGGTTCAATCCCAAGCACTGCAAAAAGGGGAAAGGAAGAAAGAAAGATAGGAAAAGAAACGAAGAAAGAGACAAAGAAAAGAACCCTACCTAATTGTCTTGGCTCATTTATGCTTCCTGTCTGGCCCTAGCAGACATCTGAGTATGAATCTGTGACCTGGCCCCAGGCACCCAGTCTGTGGTGGCCTCATGACCTTTTTCTTGGTAGCAGCTATAAATCTAGTCTGAGAACTATAATTCATGGCAGTGCCATACTAACTGTTAGGCCATGAAGGCACATATGTCAGCAGAGTAGACGTGTGGGGTCTGCTGAGTTTTGGGCTTGCCCTACACAAGGATGTCTCATTTTGCAAAGATGAGTAACTGAAAAGTTGCCAGCCATATTTCCCTTTCATAAACTGAATCTCAAATGCCTCTGGCTTACTAGGGAGATATTTCTCTATCAAGGCCAAGGATAAGTCACTTGTGGGTCAGACTAGAACACACAAGCAGTGGAAAGAATCCCAGCCTAGGCTGGGCCAGGCCAGTAGGGCAGAGAAGAAGGCAGCCTTCTTTGTCAAGGCCATGAGATGACTAGGGCAGCTGTCTACAGTTGGCTGGTTCTGCAAGTGCTTGGTAGGAGTGTTACTCATGTTATTTTGTAAACAAGTTCCATTGGGATTTGTGCTGTAGACAGTCTTCCCACCTGTCCATCTGGGCTCTGGAGCTATGGGGGGGGGTAGAAAACACCAGAGTTGATGAGAAAACAGGTCTAACCAAAAAAGATGTCCTAACACAAACATTCCTACTTGGGGGGCAGGGGGTTAGGAACCATATATTATTGTTCAGAGATTAGAAGTTGGAAAGAAACATGGACCTGGCTTCAGCAAGGTCCATGATGCACAGATGCAAATATCCATGATCTGATGGGAATAGCCAGAAACAATCCCCAGCAGCAGGTGGCCATCAGTGTGCAGGGCCCAAATCTCTTGAGTGCCAGAGAAAGCTCTCTCTCTCTCTCTTTCTCTCTCTCTCACACACACACACCAGTACCAATGTGCAACCTACTATACACACCCACACAAACATTTTTATCCTGCTGCACACATTTGAGTTTGTCCATACACATGATCACAGTGGTTTCTGATAAGAGAAGTTATCTCATCATACAGGTGTTCAGCAAACATTTTCAGAGCACCTAAAGTCTTTTATGGCAAAACTACCTGCAGGAATCCATTACAGCATCAAGTAACATGGAAGGAGAGAAAAGTAAATCTGAATGAAGCCACTAACTAGAATCAGCAACTGAGCGCTAGCCTGCAGTGCCACCTACTGGCAGAAAGGGTATTTGTATTTTGATGGCAAGACTGGGCTCTCAGGTATCTACCTACCCCTTCCAGGGGAAGCTCCCATCAAAAGATGCTATTCTTTTATTTTCTGTTCGCTCAAGTGGGATACGACCCTGTATCCTCAGAGATGCACAGGGCATTAGAACACACACATTGGGGGGGGTAGGGTCCGGCGGTAGCGCAGCAGGTTAAGCGCACATGGCACAAAACGCAAGGACCTGCATAAGGACCCCGGTTCGAGCCCCTGGCTCCCCATCCACAAGGTGTTCGCTTCACAGGCGGTGAAGCAGGTCTGCAGGTGTCTATCTTTCTCGCCCCATCTCTGTCTTCCTTCATCTCCATTTCTCTCTGTCCTAATCAACAACAACAACAACAACAATCATAACAACAATAAAACAACAAGGGCAACAAAAGGGAAAAAAGAGCCTCGAGGAGCAGTGGATTCATGGTGCAGGCACCAAGCCCCAGCAATAGTCCTAGAGGCAAAAGAAAGAAAGAAAGAAAGGAAGGAAGAAAGAACACACATTAGAGAGTCATGGGACCCTGGAAAGCATTACCAAGAGTTTCACCTATTTACCAACTCCAGCCCGTGGACTGGTAAAGGCTTCCTGGAATTCTGGCTTGAGAAGGAGCCTGAGGCCAACACTGGGCTGAGTGGAGAAAGGAATCCTGATGAACAGCAATAGCAAATATGACTACTCCACATTGCCATTCTTGCAGTGGACCCTGAAACTTTGATACCCCCCTTAAATCTGCAACTCTCTCTCTCCACAGTTTCACTAGGTACGTGAGTTTGCTACACACACACACACACACACACACACACACACCACAAAACAAACTAATCAAAAAACCCTGCCACTACAACTTCCACTAGATCTCTCAGCAATTTCTGAATCAGCTAAGACCCTCCTGGGAACTCTGAGAAGAGCTCATTCTTGCTATAGAGCACATGGATGACAGGTTAGATATGAGCCCTTCAGTCAATTTTGGGCACTTAATTTTATCTAAGACTAATGTTTAGCTAAGGATCATTCATCGATTCAGAGGCCCCATGAGAACAATGATGAGCTGAGAATAGCAAACTATGCTGGGTAGTGCTGGTCAGCCAGCTGGGCTCAGCCTTAGCCAGGGGTCCGGCTTCTTGCCCTCTCACCATCTGCTTTGGAGGGTGAACTCAAATCAACTTTGAGCATCAAGAATATTTCAAATTACAACAGGCCATGGGTCACAAGAAAATAATCAAAACTTGACATCTCAGATGCCAAAGGTCTTTTGTGCTCAACATCAAGGTACATTAGCTAGTGCCTGCAATTATCAGCAACTTGAGATGCTTGCAGAGGGTCTTAGAGTCCACGGTGCCATCTCTTGGGCAGTGGAGCCACCTCTGCCTGCCCAGGTTTAGGTGGGTATGAGATGGTCTCTGTTCCTGACAAGGTGGCCAGGGACCCTATGTTCGTCCAGCAATCTGCAAACTCTGTAAAGAGTTATTTAAATGTTTTCAGCTCTTCTGCCATTTTTTTTTTTTTTTAAACAATTCAAGTCTCCTGTTACTGGGCCAAAGTAGTCATGGGCATATAAGGCAGTGGGTATTAGCATAATATAGGCATCTCCAAGCTAGGTTGCAGAGAACTTGGTGGTGGGCGGAGGGGGGATTTAGAGGTGCTTTAGGGACTCTGCAAGTGTTTGGCTTTAACTTAATCTCATGCTAATTACTGAAAAAGCTAGAGTCAAAAATGTAGCCACTCAAGTGTGTCATAGTATTTTAACATACAGGAGGTCAATATACTAACTTCCAATTGAACTCCTTTGATAGGAAGATGCTCTTGTCAATTCCAGGCCTATGCAGCAAAATGGTTAAGAGCCTGGGTGCCAGCATTGGGCCTGAGCTTGAGTTCTGTACTGCCACTTACTAGCTGTGATTCTACCTTTCTAAACCATGAGGCGAGGCACCACAACACAGTGATGGACACTTTGGATGATGGCCATCATCCTGGTGCAGCTTTCTGGAAGTCCCTTTTGCTGGATCAAAGGAAGAGAGCGCACACTTTACTGTAAGTACGCACCCTGGTTTGAGTCCCTGGCCATCATATTGGAGCATTATGAAAAGGAGACGTTTCACTGGTGGAATAGTGCTGTGTTGTCTCTTCTTCTCTTTGTGTCTTTCATCCTCTATCAGAAAAAAGAAAAAAGTCTGCCAGAAGTAGTAGACTCATGCAGTCATAAAATCCCCGGCAACAACCTGGCAGGGAAAAAAGAAAAAAAGAAGAAAGAAAAGAAAGAGGAAGATGGGAAGATGAAGGGCATAGAAAAAGCCATACGGGCCTTCAGCAGCTCAGGTCAAAGATTATGGAGGAATTTTAGTATTTCATTTATTTATTAAAAATTTAAAAATTATCTTTATTTGATAGAGGCAGCCAGAAATTTAGAGGAAGGGGGGCAGAGAGAGGAAGTGGGAGAGAGACAGAGAGACAGAGACACCTGCAGTACTGCTTCACCCCTGGTGAAACTTTCCCCTTGCAGGTGGGACCAGGGGCTTGAACTGTGGTCCTTGCGCATTCATTGTAACATGTGCGTTCAACCAGGTGCGCCATCACCCGACCCCCATCTTATTTATTTGGTCACCAAGGTTTTAGCTGTGACTTTGTGTTTGCATAATTCCACTATTCCTGGCAGACTCTTCTCACGCCCCATAACCTCTCACCTCCTGACAGACAATCAGAGACAGAGATATTTCTTCACTGCTTGTGAAGCTTCCCCTGTGCACAGTGCTCCTGAGTAGTGACTAGGGACTTGAACCCTGGTCTTTGTCATGGTAAAGTAAGCCATCTCCTGTCCTTGTTTTATTTTTTAGCCATCAGCTTGGCTGTTCTGCTACCAGCTGAATATTTCTGGAATGCTTGATTTAGCTTAGGTGTAGGCCTCTGGCTGACTTTGATTTCCTTGGCTGCTCTGTTGCATTCCCACCACCCAGACTGAACTCTCAGCAGGCGAGGAGATTGTTTTGTAACTATCTTAGCAGTCTCAGCCTAAGAACAGGGCTCCTGTTTTTCTGCTAAGTTTCAGTTTCCACTGGACCTGGACGTGGGGTTTTGTTGGTAAGCAGTTCCTGGGGTACATTCTGCAGGACTAGGGGAGCACTGCTTTTGGCTAGAGGGATACAGCATTTCCACCTGAACATGGGCCTTTGGTGCTCAGTTGTTCATTTTAGTGGTGAGACAATAAACAGTGTTACTCCCCCCAGGATTCCCCCTCACCACTTGAAGCAATCAGAAGATGTATCTGGCTATTGCCTGCAACCCCCTCCCCCAGGACGTCTGGTCTTTTCATTCCAGTCCTTGAAAGCTCTTTTCCAGACCCAATTAGCTTATTGATAGTCTGAATAATAGAATTTGAACACTCATGTTTCTGGCTGCCCAGGCCTGTCACTATCTCTTAGTGGTGACAACCAGTGAAATCCTTGGCTTTCCTGTACCTTGTCTACATCTTTCTGCTTCTGACATCATTTGTTTTCCTGCTTCCTGAGAGGCCTGGAAGCATGGGGGGAGGGGCTATCAGTAGACCCTGGAACAATAGGCAGAACAATGGGCAGTAGCTTTGGGATCCATCTTCAGTGACATCTTTCTTTCTGGGTCTGCTGTCAGTGTGTCTACACCACGCACAAGATGTGGCTCTTCTATGAGCTTGAGGCCCTTCTAGGGCCACTTGCTGGTTCACTCAAGGGGTGACTATGGGAAGATAGCATAATGATTATGCAAAAACTTTCATGCCTGTGACTCTGAAGTCCCAGGTTTCATCCCCCACACCACCATAAGTCAAAGCTAATCAGTGCTCTGGTTAAAGGAAAAAGCGTAGTGGTGGTTATGCGGTTCGGTGGGCAAAGAACTTCCTGTGGTTCACCAAGATCAAAGGTTACTGGGGTTGAGTGCCACCTTTCACTTTTTGTTTGTCTGTTTCCTTGAGGCCATGCTTAGGTCTTACAGTACGTCTGGCTGGGTGTGGGGCACTGGTAAAGGAAGCAGCTCAACACTGGGCTGCTGCCCTGAGCTGCCCTCTGCTGCCTTGACCGATCTCACTGGGGAAGAATCCCTACATGGAAATGAGCTTGTGCAAATACATCTTCATCACTGGCCCTTGCCCAGTGATTGCCTAACCATCTCTTTCTTCTCTTTCTTTTTTCCTTCCTGGATTATCTGTCCTATACCACCCAGAACCTGTGCCCATTCACATCCTGGGCTGAGTCCTCAAAAAGGCAAAGGTGGGGCCACAGGTTGTCCTCACCCCCTTTTCCTACTCCCACAAGCACCCCAGCTCTCCAATGCTATCTTCAGCTTCCTTCACAAAGTGCTTGCTAATAGTGAGACTCCCCTGGGGAGGGCAGGCAAGGGGGCCTATAAGCAGTGTCTGCTCACCCTTTCTGGGTCTTCCTGAGAGACCAGCCAAAGGGGATTTTATTCACCCTTTGTTGCCCTGGAAGGAGTCAGGGCTGCTCAGCACAGGAAGAGACTGACTGGGCTCCTACAAGGGCAGGAGATTGACAGTGTACTTGGGGGGTGGGGTGGGGTGGGATGGTCACCCCATCCTGGAGTCCCCTGTATAGTATCTCAGTGACAAAGAGCTCACTGCCTCTCTTTACAGGCTCATGGATGGAAAATCTTGTTAGTGGAGCTGTCGTCTCCTGCCTATAACCAGACCTCACATATTTCACACTTTCCCCCAGCTCAGCCTGGATGGCCTCCCACTGGAGCCACTGGGTATTTCCTGCTGCATATGGGATTATACCAGTGAAAACCAAGATTTTTTTCCTCATCCCTCCCCACACTTTGTCCATTTGACAAAGACCTCTGTGATGAGGAGTCAGTGGAGGTTGAGATCCAGCCTCTATCCTGCAAAACAAGCTGGACATCCCAGTATGGGTCTGGGCCAGTCCAGAGGGAAAGTGTCTTTTCATAATCCATTTGCCTAAAGACAGCACACTCTCATAACTTGCACAAAGTCTCCCTATAAACTGGCAGCAGGCCTGACAGAGAAGATTTTTTTCCAAGAGGACAATCTTACTGTTTTTCTTTGGCTAAGGGAGAGTTTGAAAATCACCTAAAAGATAGGAAAACTGGAGCATAAGGAGGAATAGGAACTAGACAAAGTTATGCAGTTACTGCCAGGATAGCTTTGAAGCTAGAGACCTTCTTTCTCAAATCAGTGTTCTTTTAGAGAGGATGAGCTAGCATCCTACCCAGCCCCTTTGAGGCATCCTGGTGCCTTCTTGTTCTCAGTCCCATCAACCTTTTTCTGAAAGGCAGTTTCTCTGCAGCCTTCCTATATTTTCCTATCCAGGATTACGGCACAATGTTTACCCAAAAAGGAAGGCTGGTGAGAAGGTCGCCACTGCCTGCACAGTATCTTATCGGTACCTCACTTGGGATGAGGGCAGACATGCAGAGGGGCAGAGCAGAGAGAAACTAGAAGGATCCACTAAACCACATGCATTAGGCCTGGAATAATGCAGGTGGTGAAGCTGGTGACTCAGTTACTATGCAGAGGGAGCCTGCTTCACTGATGTGATCTGTCGGGGGGTCTGGGACACGCCGTAAGGCACATGGGCAGCCACGGTGCCCATCTCCTGAGCCCCAGCCACATGGAACATCTGGTCATCAAAGAAGATGTGTGGGCGGATCTTCTCAAGAAGGGGGCCCTTAGGGGCTCCAGCCAGGAAGAGGGCCTCATCTGTCTCCAGGCCCCAGCTTCTCAGGGTCTTGAGAGCCCGGGCTCCAGAGCTGGCCGCACTGCGTGCTGTCACCAAGTAGGTGCGGATTGGACACTCCAGCCGAAGGCCCTTGGAGTAGAACTTCTTCTGCAGCCGACCCAGCACCTCCAGAAAGCCCTTCAGGGGGCCCTGTGGGAGGACACAGAGACACTGTGAACTCATCCCTCTAAACATATGCCTCCCATCCAACTGGGTTCCTTCCCAAAGCACCAGCTTCTTGCTGTTGGGGCAGAAAAAGTGCTCAGAGTCTCTCAGTCTCTCAGTTATGCTCTGCCCGCTTGGGCTTCTGTGTGCATCAGTGGAAATGTATTTATGTCAGTCTAGGTGTCCACACAGTGGTGACTGAGGGCTCAGTGCCAGCATAACATACCAGGGCATCTGTCTCTACTTACTCCATCCATGTGCCCCCTGCAGGTACATGCATGTGTGTCTATCCCGTAGTTCTCTAAGTGTGGCCTTCTGTGCTCCTCAGCAGGGAGCACAGTAACTATATCCACTAACCACAGCATGGAATCCTCCAATCAGAATGAATCCAGCTGGGACAGAGGGACCAGTCTAACTGCTGAGTAGCAATATTGACCATCGGACACATGGTGGGGGTTGCACACTGGCATGTCTAGTCAGGGAAAGGGCTTGCTCTCCAAAGTGCTCGTGACAGTGTAGACATAGATATAGACATAGCAGTGTCTAGTGAGGATATGGGAATAAAGAACCAGGTGGTGATGGAGAAGGAAACTGCAATAGCGGCTGGAAACAAGAGAAGGCAGGTTTCTAGTGCTGGAGATGCCTCACATGTGGGTGAGCTGGAGAAAACAGTGGTCCACTGGGCCTCCTTCTGTCACTTTGTCTCCTGCCCTGGATTCCCATGAGTCTCAGAGAAGGAAGTAATGAGAATTGAAGGGAAAGGAAAACTCAGGGGGCCACAACTGAAGTCTACTCTGCTCCTGAGAGGCCCTGGGAATACTGAGCACCCAGATTTTTTTTTTTTAAGAACACAAACAGGCATTTCCAGAAGATTAGAAATCCAAAAGGGTTTGATTTTAGGGAATTTCCACCAGATTCTAAGGTCCAGTCTGTTCTCAGTGAGACTCCAAACAGCCTAAGGGTGAATATAGTCTCCTGAGGCCCCTGGCAGGAAGTAGAAAGGGTTAGGGTAGCCCAAAAGCAGAGGCTGACCCAGGTCCCACATGTGGCTGGAGCTAGTCAGCTAGCTCTTTTCTTCCTCCAGAGAGAAAAACAGAGGCCATGTGTGGGGGTGGGGAGTGGAGTGGGACTTAATCAGAGTAAAGGGAAAGTCTCAGAGAAGGCACAAAAGTTCCAGAAAGAGGGTGAGGATATGTGTGTGTGTGTGTGTGTGTGTGTGTGTGTGTTGGGGGGGAGGTACAGTATTTAAAGAAGGGGCAGAGACCTCCAAAAAGAATGTGAAGGTGTATGTGTGTGTAGGGGTCGGGGGGAGCAGGTGGTGGTGCACTCAGTTGAGTTACAGTGCACAAGGACCATGGCTTAAGCCCCCAGTCCCCACCTGCAAGGGGGAAAGCTTCATAAGTGGTGAAGCAGGCCTGCAGGTGTCTTTCTCTGGCTCTCTTCCTCTCTATCTTCTCCTTCCCTCTCAACTTATCTCTATCCCTATCATTTTTTAAAAAAAAGAATAATAAAAGGAGCTTTGGAGGGGGTAGAGAGAATCGGAGCTTCAAAGGGGGGAATGAGATAGCCACAAGGGGAATAGGAACTTGATGAAGGGGCTAAGCTTCATCAAGGGGATGCATTGGATCGACCTTCTCGTGGTGCATCCCGTGAGTACCCATTCATTGGGGAAACTGATGATCTTTCCTAGCCGACTGAATCCACATGGATCCCAGTCACTTTCAAAGCCAGCAACAAGCAGCTCCCGACAGCTTTCAACCTGATGCTGTTGACTGGCTACGGAAGAAGGGCAAACGCTAGAAGAAGAAGAAGCTCCCTGAGGGGATCCAAGGGTCAGGTGAGGCTTGGGGTGGGGACTGGGCTCAGCTTGGGGTTTGGCTCCAGGCTGGGCATTCAAGTCAAGGGTACATGCAGGGAAGTCTTTCTCCACTAGGGGCTTCTGGGCAGTGTGTGTGCAGCAGCACCTGGGCTAAAGGTTTGTTCTCGTGGGTTTTTTCATGCTCGAAGAATCTGTCCAGCCCATGAGCCTTGACGATGCGCTCTGATTCATCTGAGAAAAGCACTGCATCCCCATCGAAGGCCACACGCAGCTGATTGTGGGATACAGCGACATCCCTGCTGGGGCTGAAGATGGTGGCAGCTGCGATCCCTGGACAGAGAGGCAATGCTATGTCTTCATCCTGACAGCATCTTTCGAAACCCCTAAGCCACACATCCCCCACCTCCACTCCAAAGTACCACAGTTGCCTGGGGCCAGGACAAGCCTACTTCAGGCTATTACTTCCCCACCCACCTTACCCAGGACTCAGAGAAAGGGAAATGAGGGCTAATCTTCAAAATATTTCTCAAGGGCAAGGGAGATTGTATAATGATTATGCAAAAGACTTTTATGCTTGGGGGTCAGGTGGAGGCACAGTAGCTTAAGTTCACATAGTGCTAAGCACAAGGACCCAAGCAAGGATTCCGGTTCGAGCCCCTGACTCCCCACCTGCGTGTATGGGGGGGGGGTCACTTTACAAATGGTGACGGTCTGCAGGTCTCTCTCTTTCTCTCTTTATCTATCTCTGTCACCCCCTCCTCTCTCAATTTATCTCTGTCCTATCCAATAAAATGGGAAAAATGGGTGCCAGGAGCAGTGGATTTATAATGCCAGTGCCAGTATAACCATGGAGGCACATACGCACACAACAAAAAAAGACTTTCATGCTTGAGACCCTGAGGTCTCAGGTTCAACCCCCAGCACCACCTTAAGCCAGATATGAATACTGCTCTGGTGAGAGAAAGTAAAGGGGGGGGGGAGGAGAGAAAGTTAATGGCTAGGGCTGCAGAGACAGCTTGCTGTGTAGGATGCATGTCTTGTCACATACCACAGAATGCCAATGGGGTGTCCCAGTAACAACAGAGGAAGCTCTGGTGCTACGAAGTCTCTCTTCTCATTCTCTTTTAAGATTTTATTTATTTATTAATGAGAAAGATAGGAGGAGAGAGAGAGAAAGAACCAGACATCACTCTGGTACATGTGCTGCTTGGGGATTGAATTTAGGATGCCGTGCTTGAGAGTCCAATGCTTTATCCACTACACCATCTCCCAGACCACTCTCCTCTCACTCTCTCTTTGTGAATGAAAAAATCAGCCCAAATCATGCACATACAAGCACTTGGCTCCACAGTAACAGAAATCAAGGGGCTGGGTTGTGGCGCACTCAGTTGAATACAAACTATACAAGGGACCTAAGTTTGAGCCCCTGCTCCCCACCTTGAACCGGGATCCTTACACTGGTCCTTGTGCTTTGTGCCACCTGTGCTTAACCTGCTGCACTACCGCCCGACTCCCCAGACTTACTATAATCTTTACCCAATATAACTCACCTTCACCAATGGCTTCCCGTACTTTTTCTGAGTCAGCTGACAAGTAGAGGTTGGTGTGATAGGCCTTGAGGTAGCAGATGGGGCTATTTCCGCCTGTCATGCAGAACCTCTCAATGAACAGGTCTGGGGAAGAGGAAGAGATCAAGAGAGGCCATGGTCAGCCCTTAGTACTTCAGAAAGGTCTTTCTCTCTTCAGTAGGCACCATCTTGCTCTGAGTGGTGACAGGGCAGGAGTAGTAGTTTCTTGAGTGATTTCAGACCAGAGTTTTCCCTTTCTGAATCCCTCTATTCTTATCATATATTCCAGGGAAGGGGGTGACCACATCTCTGAAGACTAATTGCCTGGTTCACAGTAACATCCTTTTGGTGTCAAGGAGTCACAATTGCATAAGAAGTGATTCTTTATGCTCGCAGCTGGTGGTCCCTCATGCTAACTAACAGCTGGTTGAGTGGTGCACACTCTCCCCCAGCCTGCCCTGATAGTCATGGCTCATGTCTGTGCAGGTTGTGAAATGTTTGTTGGTTTGAAAATGGCTGTTGCTCTGAGCCCACTGAATTATCCCCTCACTACCTCAGTCCCTAAGGTAGAACAATCCACACTGGGAGGCAGAACAGCTGACATAACAAGGGTTCTTCACTACCTCAGTACAGTAAAATGGTGTTTGTCTTGATTACTCAATGCCTGTATCACTAGTAGGTTAATGTTTTTCCCCTCTGGGTTAAATATTTTGCTGTGTGTGTGTGTGTGTGTGTGTGTGTGTGTGTGTATGTGTGCGTGCGTGCTGCGATACTGGGGTGTGAATCCTGGACCTCATACATGCAAAGCATAAACTCTGCCACTGAGTTATATCCACAGCCCTGCAGTTAAATATTTTAAATAACACCCTTGTTCCCAGCAGATTGAAATAAGGAATTAAAATATTCCAACTTTGGGGCCAGCAAGGTAGTTTAGTGTTAGAGTAAATGTCTTGTATACATGAATCCTTGGGTTCAATCCTCTGAACTGCCTTAAAAACAAACAAACAAACAAACAAACAAACAAACAAAATAACAGGTGTGGTCTGGGAGGTGGAGCAGTGGATAAAGCATTGGACTCTCAAGCATGAGGTCCTGAGTTTGATCCCTGGCAGCACATGTACCAGAGTGATGTCTGATGCTTTCTCTCTCTCCTCCTATCTTTCTCATTAATAAATCAATCAAATCTTTTTTTTAAAAAAATAGAACATTGTAAATAGCAGGGTGGTGCTCTGGTCTCTCTTTTTCTTACAAAAACTGTCAACCAAACTTTTTTAGTTCAGTTTGTAAACTTTAAAAGGACTTAAAAAATTTTTTTTAATTTAGTTTATTTTAATAAGAAATAGTAGATATAGAGGGAAAGATATCGAAAGAGAAAGAGAGCAGAATACTACTGGGAATTGAACCTGGGACCTCAGAGCCTCAGGCTTGAAAGGCTTTTGCATAACCATTATGCTATTTCCTCAGCCCAAAGGACTTTGTAAACTTAAAAAATTGACCATATTCAGGAAACGCAGAAAAACTTAATTTGTATGTGTGTGTGTGTGTGTGTGTGTGTGTGAGAGAGAGAGAGAGAGAGAGAGAGAGAGAGAGAGACAGGTGACAAAAGAAGCAGACTTGCTGAGAGGAGTGGAAATACAGCTGTTGTAGCTTAGAGAGGAAAAGGCCCCCTAGGCAATTATAGAACCAAGTCCTTCCACCTTCTGCAATCCAAAAAGAATTTTGGTCCATACTCCAGAGAGAGAAAGAATAGAGAAGCTTACAATGGAGGAAATGGGGCATGGAACTCTGGTTGTGGGAATTGTATAGAATTGTACCCCCGCTATCTTACAGTCTTGTTAATCATTATTAAATCACTAATGAAAAAGTAAGAAAAATGACCCCCTAAGACTAGGAACTAGGCAAGGTTGTCCACTCTCACCACTTCTATTCAACATAGTCCTAGAAGTCTCTGCCATCACAATCAAGCAAGAAAGAGATATTAAAGGAATTCAGATAGGAAAGGATGAAGTTAAATTATGATTATTTGCAGATGATATGCTGTTATATCTAGAGGACCCCCAAAACTCTGCCAAAAAAACTACTGGAAATCATCAATAAATTCAGTAAGGTTACAAAATCAGTACTCATAAATCTGTGACATTTCTTTATACAAAAGATGGGCTAGAAGAAAGGGAAACATTTCAGGACCTTAACATTAAAGACATATTTGTAGACTCCACCCCATGGGCAAAGGAAACAAAAACCAAAATAAAAAAATGGGACTGTATCAAACCAAAAACTTCTACACATTAAAAGAAAATTCCGTAAGGATAAACAGGAAACCCAGCAAGTGGGAAAAGATATTTGCACACACTTCAGACAAGTGGTTGATATCAAACATCTATAAAGCACCAATACAGCTCAACAAAAAGAAAAAGAGTCCAGTTAAAAAGTGGCAGGAGATATGAATACATGGTTCTCCAAAGAAGAGATACAGGGGACAATGTGAAGCAGGTCTGCAGTTGTTTCTCTCTCCCCTTCCACTCTCAATTTCTCTCTGTCCTATCAAATAAAAAATAACAAAAGGAAAAAATGGCCACTGGGAGTGGTGGAAAAAGAAAGAGAAACTGGGGCAGAGAGGCAGAAAGTGCCTCACCCAATCATAAAGCAAATAGATCTGTGCAGTGTTGTGCCAGAGCTTGCTTGTATTAGTTCACAAAAACTGAATGTTACGCCTCCAGGGCTATTTTGACTAGACTGTTAAAACTATTAGCCTGAAATCAGCAATGGTGGGGATATTGATACCCTAAAAACAGCAATGCTACAATCAGGGTGGTTTCATTTGTTTTTGTTTTTGCAAGAACCCATTTACTGGCACTATTACTATTTTTACTATTGCTGGGTTTGGGGTTCCAGTCCTACATCTCCTCTAGCAGAGAGGTGGCCGCATCCCCAGTAGATGTCCTGGTAGGCACAGCCTGTGGCCAAACCCCTCATGCTCACCATAGTGGTTGATACTGTTGATGAGACGGACACCCACTTGAGCGTGGTTGTTGGTCATGAGGACGATGTCGAAAACATCCTCACTGTCAGGGTACAGCTCCCGCAGCCGCTTGTTCACAGCCTCCAGAGCCTGGATGGAAGAGAGGAGCTGGTAGCCAGGGGTGTGTGTGTGTGTGGGGGGGTAGGTAGAGGCAAAGTGGGTGGAATCCAATAGCAGGAGAGGGGAGGGGAGGGGAGAACAGTAATGGAGCATGTGCTTTCTCCTCCTAGTGCCATCCTCTGCTATTGTATGAGCTGATTATTGCTCAATGGGGCCTCACTGAAAGGGTAAGTGGGACAACAAGGGCAATAAAAAGGGGAAAAAAATGGCCTCCAGAAGCAGTGGATTCATGGTGCAGGAACCGAGCTCCAGCAATAACCCTGGAGGCAAAATAAATAAATAAATAAAGGGTAAATGGGAGGTTGAAGTCCAACCCATGTTCCATTCTCCATACTTGTGGTCACCTAGCTACATTTGTCCAGACACCAGGGAAGCATCTTCTTCCCACAATGATTGTTCTTTGGCCAAGCTGGGTATGTATCTGCCCAGAGGGGGTGGCCTATTTATTTTATTATATATTTATTTATTGAGTAGAGACAGAAATCAAGAGGGAAGGGCGAAATAGAGAGGGAGAGGTGAGAGACACCTGAAGACCTCCTTCACCCTTATGAAGCTTCAGCCATGCAGGTGGGGACCAGGGGCTTGAACCCGAGTATGTGTGCACTGTAATGCGTGTACTCAACCAGGTGCACCTCTGCCTGGCCCCATGGGTGGCCCATTTTTACTCAAGCACCCACTTTCCTCCCATCCCCACAGAGGCTTGCGGCGGGGCTGCCTGCTCACCTTTACAAAGGGGAAGGCTGGCCCAGGGCTGAAGGGCTCATTTTCATGTTCCAGCTGGTAGCGCACGTACTCCTCCACACCCTGCTCCGTGTAGATCCGCTGCTCTTCGTCCATGCGGAACAAGGCTCGGGAGGACACTGCAATGGTGACCGCATTCTGTGGCTTGGGCTGTGGGGTGGGGGAGGACGGTTGTCATTCCCTGAGTTGGGTCTCTTCTGCAAGCCCCTGTGGATACTGGAGCTAGGAAGACCACGCAGGCCCAGCCTCTGCCATGAAGAGGCTCAGCCTTGGGCAGGGGCAGACCTAGGTCAGGATGCCCAGTGCAGGGCCCAGCAGGGTACTGAGGGACATGTTGAATCCCCGCCAAAAAGCTTGATCTGAGAGAAGAACATACCCTCAGGAAGACTGCATCTAGTGGGCCATCTGGACATGACAGAAAAACAAATATGGTGTATGTAGCCAAAGTAAAACTGATGCTCAATATGATGTCCAGATGGTTTTCATTTACAAAAGGGAAAGAGATACATGTCCTCAGGAAGAAATGGTGCCCAGAAACATGACAATTGTATAAGAAAATTTACCTCCAGCCTAGATCTTCTGAATTCCAGACTCATATATCTAACTGTCCCAGTTGACTCATAGACACTGGACTCAGTGTGCCCAAAGCTGAATTCCTGTCTCTCTCTCCACCTCTTGACCTGGTTGCTTTCCCCGACTCTCCTCATCTCAATGCTCAGCCTGATGCACTCTCATCATCTGAGCCAGAAACCCAGGAGGCAACCTCTGTGGGTCTATGTGAAAGCCTGGTAGAGCTTAGGGGAGCTCTCCTATCCTTGTGATGGAGGTCTGGAAAGATACCCCACATGTCAGTCTCTCCCCTTTAGGGATGGAGCTAAGAGGGAAATGCTTTCTGTGACTCCCTTGTCTCCCCTTGTTAGACTCTCAAAGCTTCACAAGAGCCTGCAGCCTCCCACACTTAGTTCACTCCCCTGCTAGCAGACCAAATGGCTGACTGCTTGTAAGTTCATTTAAAGTTCACTATAAGTTCCCCACCCTTTGATCACATACATAAGCATACTCCATCACCAGCCTTGCCAGTACCCTGGCAGTGAGACCCCCACACCTTACTTCCTTGTCCTTGATATCTGTGATTTACATCAAGCTTTGCCCTTCTCTGCTTTATCTCACCTTACTGGTTTAACCTCTATGTTTTCCTTAATACCTTTAGATAATTCACATGTCTTGCATCATGGAAACTAATTGCTTTGACCTTTCTGTATCTCATCAATTCTTGTCATTCCTACCCTTCCCCACCATAGGGGTATCTGACCTTTAGAACCCCTCAATTTCTGACATATTTGAGAAATGTCCTTTGTTCTGTTTGCTATAAAACCTTGTGCTTACCCCAAATAAAGTGAAAGTTCATACCTGAGTTGCCCCTGGCATTTCTGTTTCACGTTGTCACTAGAACCAGTGACAGGAAGTCCAGTGGCTTACCTCTGTTGAGAGGCCACCCACACAAGTGCCAGCAAACCTCCAGTCTTCCCTCTTCCTCAGCTCCAGCCAACCATAAATCACTAAACCTGTCAACTCCACCAGACTCTAGACAATTCCTTCCGCCTTCTCTACCACAGTCCAGTCCATCACCCTCCCTCACCCTTCCAATCTGTCATCTATGACAGTGTCACTTTCAAACTGCCCCCTGCCCCTTCAGTTGTGCTCTCACTCTTTTCAGTCTCTGGTTGGCAGTCTTGAGTTTGGAGAAAGGAAGCCCTTCCTGCCAGCCTCCTTCTCCTCTCTGTTTTCACCTTATTATTATTCAGTTTTGTTCATTCTCGCCTTTCTTGTTACTGGGTATACCTTCCTTCTCTTTCTCTAAATCTTTTTTTAAATTATCTTTGTTTATTGGATAGAGACAGTCAGAAGCTAAGGGGGGAGATAGAGAGGGAGAGAGACAGAGAGACACAGCTACAGCCCTGTTTCACCACTTGCAAAGCTTTTCCCCTGCAGATGGGGACTGGGGGCTTGAACCTGAGTCCTTGCACATTGGAATGTGTGCATTCAACTAGATATGCCAATACTTGGCCCTATTTCTCTAAATCTTTGCATGGGATGTTTCTCCTATCTTTTCTGTTCTTTCCCTAGCTCTGAAAACTTGAGGTTTCAAACAACATTCCTCAGTCCAAGTTATGGTCTTGCTACTTCTTCTATGTATTTCTTTTCAGTAGGATCTAATGCTAAATTATATTTGCTGGCTATTTCTAGACAGAGTTGTAAGGAGGAAGTAGGAACTATGCTTAATTTCTTTCTTTCTTTTTTTTCCTTTTCTTTTTGCTTCCAGGTTTATTGCTGGGGCTTGGTGCCAGCACAATGAATCCACTGCTCCTGGAGGCTATTTTTCCCAATTTGTTGCCCTTGTTGTATTGTTTCTGTTGTTATAGCTGTTGTTGTTGTTGGATAGGACAAAGACAAATCGAGAGAGGAGGGGAAGGCGGGGGGGGGGAGAGAAAGATAGACACCCACCTGCAGACCTGCTTCACTGTTTGGGAAGCAACCCCCTGCAGGTGGGGAGCTGGGCCTCGAACCAGGATCCTTGCACTTTGTGCTATGTGCGCTTAACCTGCTGCACTACCACCCAGACCCACTATGCTTAATTTCTGAGGGAACAGAAATTATGACTTTTGTTCATTATTATTATTATGTTTCTAGTGATTATAACTGTGTCTGGTCCATACTAGGTGCTGAGTACATTTTTAAGACTTTTTTTTTTTTCACCAGAGCACTGCTCAACTTTGGCTTATGCTGGTACTAGAGATTGAACCTGAGGCTTCAAAGTCTCAGGCACAAAAGCCTTTTGCATATCCATTATGTTGTCTCCCCAGCCCTAGTTTCTGAACTTTTAGGTAACGTATTTCAGTGAGAAGCAGTGCTTATAATGAAAAATGAAAATTCTTCATCTCAGTGCTCAGCCCTACTGTGCACTCAGCACCTGAGTCAGGAACTCAGAAGCCAACCTCAAGTCTTTCCTCTTCCTCAACTTGTGTCAATGAGAAACTCCAGTGCAGTGCCCAAATCTGTTAAGATTCTCTTTCTCCCCTACCATCCCGTGCCACCCCTCACATACACAAACACATTTTTGGTGCCTTGAGAATATTTTCTGGGCCATACAACTTTGGCACTTATTGGTTCCTTGTGCTGGGGCACCTGGGCTGTGCTGGGAGTGGTTCTGGTAGATACTTGGATCCTTCCCAGAGAGCCCAGGCTGGTAAGAAAGAAAGATGCAAAGGGACCTGTGGTGGTAGAACACAGGTGAGAGCAAGATGATGATGCTAGTAGGTTCAGAGGAAGCTGAGATGGGGAAAGAGACATTTGAGTGCATCCCTGAAGGAGGGATAAAGTGACACAACACATGAGCATGTGAGCACATGCACAGTGAACTCACAAAGCTGGAGAGAAACCAGAGTATGGGGACATGAGCCCAGAGTTTAAGTAGGTGCTAGATCACAGAAGGCCTGCTTTCCGGAGCTAAGTCTCAGAACTCCTACCCCACCTATAGCAGAAATGAGAGAAGGCATGCCACCAGAGATAACAGGTAGACTGTGATCAGAATATGGGTGCCTAAGAATCAAGACACCCAAAGAGCCCCACCACACATTTGTGACCTGAGCAGTTCTGGGACTATGATTCCCACTTTACAGATAAGGAAAAAGGGGCTCAACTTGAGAACAAGACTCGTAAATGTACTTTGTTTTCTGGTCTGCTCCTGAGAGCCTTAAGAGCCAGGAACTCAACCCATACTTCTCTCTGGGCCAACTCCAGTTTTCTTTTCCTTTCTTTTCCTTTCCTTTCCTTTCCTTTCCTTTCCTTTCCTTTCCTTTCCTTTCCTTTCCTTTCCTTTCCTTTTCTCTTTATTTACTGTCTTTCTCTCTCTCTCTTTCTCTTGCCACCAGATTTATTGCTGAGGCTCAGTGCCTGCATGACAAATCCACTGCTCCTAGAGGCTTTTAAAAAATATTTATTTATTTATTCCCTTTTGTTGCCCTTGTTTTTTCTTATTGTTGTAGTTATTGATGCCGTCGTTGTTGGATAGGACAGAGAGAAATGGAGAAAGGAGGGAAAGACAGAAAAGGAGAGAGAAAGAGAGACATCTTCAGACCAGCTTCACTGCTTGTGAAGTGACTCCCCTGCAGATGGGGAGCCGGGGGCTCGAACCGGGATCCTTATGCCGGTCCTTGCGCTTTGTGCCACATGTGCTTAACCGACTGCACTACTACCCGACTCCCTCTCAGAGGTTTATTATTATTGTTGTTGTTATTTTTATTGGGTAGAGACAGAGAAAAATTGAGGCAGGAGGGGGAGACAGAGAGGGAAAGAGACAGAGAGACACCTGCAGCCCTGCTTCACCACTTGTGAAGTTTCTCCCCTGCAGGTGGGGACCAGGGGCTTGAATCCAGGTCCTTGCTCACTGTAATGTGAGCATTTAACTAGATGTGCTAATGCAAGCCCCTCCCTTTATTTTTCTTTTATAGAGACAGAAAGAGATTGAGAGGGAAGGAGGGGTAAAGGGGAAAGAAATACACCTGCAGCACTGTTTCACCTTTCATCATGAAGCTTTCCCCCTGCAGATGGGACCACAGGCTTGAACATGGGTCTTGTACTTGGTAACGTGTGCTCCACCAGGTGTGCCACAGCCTGCTCCCAACTCTGGATTTTAAGTTGTTGGTAGTGTTATGACGGGGCGTGGTAAGAGACAATATAGGTAGGAACCCAGTCCCTACGGACCTTATGATCAATCCCCCAGGTCATCTTTTTGAGGAATACTGTCTATTAGCACTTTACATGATAACAGAGATGCCCAGCTGGTGTCCATGAGCATCTGTGGCTGTGGAGCAACTTGGAATATGGTTAGTGAGATTGTGGAAGCACATTTCCTAAAAAAATTATTTATTTTCCCTTTTTATTTTCCTTGTTGGTTTTTGTTGTTGTTGTAGTTATTGTTGCTGTTGCTGTTGTTGTTGTTGGATAGGACAGACAGAAATAGAGAGGGGAGGGGAAGACAGAGAGGAGGAGAGAAAGAGAGACACCTGCAGACCTGCTTCACTCCCTGTGAAGCGACTCCCCTGCAGGTGAAGAGCTGGGGTTCGAACTGGGATCCTTGAGCCGGTCCTTGCACTTCACGCCACGTGCGCTTAACCCACTGTGCTACCACCTGACCCTCGGAAGTACATTTTTAATTGTAATTTTAGTTACTTTAAGTATCTGTGTGTGACTCTTGGCTAGTGAAGCTTTAAACCTCAATGTAGGAATGGAAGATTAGAGAGTTTCCCAAGCCCAGGATGTAGACTTAAGTTTGCACTTGACTTTTACCCCAACCAAGATGGTGTGTGTAGCTGCCAGGGTCAATGTGCTTCTCCTCTGAGGTTCCACCTACATCTCTCACCCAGTGACTGTCATCCTGTGTGTCTGTGTCTCCTTGGACTGGGGAATCTCTCACTACCCACCCACCCCCACCCTGGGAGAGTGTGAGCCTTCAAGGAAAGAAGGTAAAGTTAAAAGACTAAACAGGGAGGGAGTCAGGCGGTAGCGCAGCGGGTTAAGCACATGTGACGCAAAGTGCAAGGACCAGCGTAAGGATCCTGGTTTGAGCCCTTGGCTCCCCACCTGAGGGGAGTCGCTTCACAGGTGGTGAAGCAGGTCTGCAGGTGTCTATCTTTCTCTTTGTCTCCCCCTCCTCTCTCTATTTCTCTCTGTCCTATCCAACAACGAAGACAGACAACAATAATAACTACAACAATAAAAACAAGGGCAACAAAAAATTAATTAATTAATTAATTAAAAAAGACTAAACAGTGGGGGGTGATAAGTGGGTGGTGAGACATGAGCACCTACTTTCATAAGCCTAGAGAGCCTACTGACCTTCAGGACAGAGGCTGAGCTTGCCCAGGCCCCCAGATTTACTGCCCAGGGACAGGCCTGTCACTCTCAAGGACAGAGAGCCAGTTGTCCTCCCAGCCTCTTCAGGCAGGCCACCAAGCTGCTACTCTAGCCCAGGCAGCGAGCCAACAGCTCACTCCTGATTATCTGTCCCACAGTCCCTGCCAGAAGTCGGTGGTTCTGAATCCCTTCTAGCTGAACTCCCCAGACGTCATTTCAGTTCATCCCTGGTCATCTCCTTAAAATATCTGGACTACCTTAGCCCCAGAAATATTTAGATAAATTGTTTTGTTGATGGAAAAATAGGCCCAGAGAGGGGCATATTATACTCTAGGTCACACAGCAAACCAGGGCAGAACCAAGATAAGTTCTCACATGTCTAGCCTTTGTCCACACAGCAGTCCTCTTGACAGAGGCTTCCCTGACAGCTTTCAACAGACCCCATGTCCTGTCATCTCCTGCTACTTCAGCTGCTTCTTGTGAGCTCTTCCCATCACCTAGAACTCCCTTTTTAGATCTGACAGGAGGACATTGTGCCCTCAGATCAAAATTTCTGAGGCCATCAAGGTAGAATTTTGCCTCTTCACTTACATTGCTCTGACACTTTACACATGGGGAGGCAACTAAGGATCTAGAGGGAATGAGTTTGGTAGGAGAGCAGGCCCCAGCTGTGGTAGACAAGTGGTCAGTTTGGGCTCCATGTTCCTGAAGGAATAGGTAGATGGGCCTATCCAAAGCTGGGGAGAAAGCAAGCACTTAGACTCTTCTGGACCTCACAGCAGAGGGAAGCCACCCCATCATGTGTTGTCAGAGCAACCAAGGACAGTCTCTCTTCCAATCAGAAAGAAACTGGTAGGTAGGCCACCCCATCACCTGGGGCCCTAGTCAGGGAGTCCTGGGATTCCCACACAGACATGATAGCCTAGACCTCTAACAGATCCATTTTAAAAATTAAAAAAAAAAGAGGGGGTCAGGCAGTAGCGCAGCGGGTTAAGCACACATGGCACAAAGTGCAAGGACCGGCATAAGGATCCCGGTTCGAGCCCCCGGCTCCCCACCTGCAGGGGAGTCACTTCACAGGCGGTGAAGCAGGTCTGCAGGTGTCTATCTTTCTCTCCCTCTCTCTGTCTTCCCCTCCTCTCTCCATTTCTCTCTGTCCTATCCAACAATGATGACATCAGTAACAACAGTAATAATAACTACAACAATAATAAAACAAGGGCAACAAAAGGAAAAAAAAAAAGAAAAATTAAAGAAATTAAAAAAATTCAAAAAAGAAAAGAAACGAAACTGATAGGTGTGGCCTGGAAGGTGACACAGTTCATAAAGAGCTGGACTCTTAAGCATGAGGTCCTGAGTTCAATTACCTATACCATATATGCCAGAAGGATGCCCTGGCTCTCGCTCTCTCTCTCTCTCTCCTCTTCCTTTGCTCAAAAATAAATAAAGAAATATTAAATTAAAAAAAAAAAGGAATTTGTGGATGGTGGAAAGGGAAAGTAGCTCAGTTGGGAGAGCAAAGTACTTAGTTCCCTGAGGGTACCATTTCAATTTCTGGCATAGAAGAGTACCAGAGTGGGGAATCGGGCGGTAGCACAGTGGTTAAGTGCAGGTGGAACAAAGCACAAGGATCCTGGTTCGAGCCCCCAGTTCTCCACCTGCAGGGGAGTCACTTCACTAGCAGTGAAGCAGGTCTGCAGGTGTCTCTCTTTCTCACCCCCTCTGTCTTTCCCTCCTCTCTCCATTTCTCTCTGTCCAATCCAACAATGAAGACATCAATAACAACAACAGCAACAAAAAGGGAAAATGAATAAATATTTCTTTAAAAGTACCAGAGTGGTGCTCTGGCTTCTTTCTCTTATATGAAATACACACACTCTTTCACATATGTAAAATAAATAAATCTTAAAAAAAAAAAGAAGCCGGGAGTTAGGTGGTAGTGCAGTATGTTAAACACAGCAAGTTAAGTGCAGGTGGCACAAAGCACAAGGACTGGCATAAGGATCCTGGTTCGAGCTCCTAGCTCCCCAACTGCAGGGGAGTCACTTCACAGTCGGTGAAGCAGGTCTGCAGGTGTCTATCTTTCTCTCCCCCTCTCTGTCATCCCCTCCTCTCTCCATTTCTCTCTGTCCTATCCAACAACAATGACATCAATAACAAAAACAATAATAACTACAACAATAAAAAAACAAGGGCACCAAAAGGCAATAAATAAATAAGTAAATAACTAAATAAAAGCCCAGGGGCCAGGCAGTAGCACACCGGGTTAAGCCCACACATGACAGTGTGCAAAGACCTAGGTTCAAGCCCCTGGTCCCCAACTTCAGAGGGAAAGCTTCACAAGGGCTGCAGGTGTCTGTCTCTTTCCCTATCTCCCCCCTCCCTTATCAATTTCTCTCTGTCTCTATTCAATAATAACTAAACAAATAAAAATTAAGAATAAAATAAAAACATTAAAAAAGAAAGAAAGAAGTCCAGAATATAGGCTGAGAGTTTGGTCAGAAAGATCCTTCTCCCCCCACACACACACCTATGGACATCTAATCTTTGACTAAGGGGCCCAGACTATTAAATGGGGAAAGCAGAGTCTCTTCAGCAAATGGTGTTGGAAACAATGGGTTGAAACATTCAGAAGAATGAAACTGAACCACTGTATTTCACCAAATACAAAAGTAAATTCCAAGTGGATCAAGGATTTGGATGTTAGACCACAAACTATCAGATACTTAGAAGAAAATATTGGCAGAACTCTTTTACGCATAAATTTTTAAAGACATCTTCAATGAAAAGAATCCAATTACAAAGAAGACTAAGACAAGTATAAACCTATGGGACTACATCAAATTAAAAAGCTTCTTCACAGCAAAAGAAACCACTACCCAAACCAAGAGACCCCTCACAGAATGGGAGAAGATCTTTACATGCCATACATCAGACAAAAGTTTAATAACCAACATGTATAAAGAGCTTGCCAAACTCAACAAGACAACAGATAACCCCATCCAAAAATGGAGGGAGGACATGGACAGAATATTCACCACAGAAGAGATCTAAAAGGCTAAGAAACACATGAAAAAATGTTCCAAGTCTCTGATTGTCAGAGAAATGCAAATAAAGACAACATTGAGATACCACTTCACTCCTGTGAGAATGTCATACATCAGAAAAGGTAATAGCAGCAAATGCTGGAGAGGGTGTAGGGTCAAAGGAACCCTCCTACACTGCTGGTGGGGATGTCAATGGGTCCAACCTCTGTGGAGAACTCTCCGAAGGCTAGAAATGGACCTACCCTATGATCCTGCAATTCCTCTCCTGGGGATATATCCTAAGGAACCAAACACATCCATCCAAAAAGATCTGTGTACACATATGTTCTTGGCATCACAATTTGTAATAGCCAAAACCTGGAAGCAACCCAGGTGTCCAACAACAAATGAGTGGCTGAGCAAGTTGTGGTATATATACACAATGGAATACTACTCAGCTGTAAAAAATGGTGACTTCACTGTTTTCAGCCGATCTTGGATGGCCCTTGAAAAATTCATGTTGAGTGAAATAAGTCAGAAACAGAAGGCTGAATATGGGATGATCTCACTCTCAGGAAGAAGTTGAAAAACAAGATCAGAAAAGAAAACACAAGTAGAACCTGAAATGAAATTGGTGTATTGCACCAAAGTAAAAGATTCTGGGGTGGGTGGGTGGGTGGGAAGAATACAGGTCCAAGAAGGATGACAGAGGACCTGGTGAGGGCTGTATTTCTATATGGGAAACTGGGGAATGTTATGCATGTATAAACTATTGTATTTACTGTTGAATGTAAAACATTAATTCCCCAATAAAGAAATTAAAAAAAAAAGAGAGATCCTTCTCCCAGTTGAGGGACTCAGCCTGCACTGGGTTCTAGGGGGCCTGGGTCTGACTCACTCTCTTTGTTTTCCACTGGAGCTGGTGGACAAGTTGGTTACTCTGACTTTGTGGATAAGGGTTTAACAGAGAGATGCCCAACCCTGAGGAGCCTGCCTGACCTCTCATTTAGTCTGATGTGATTCTCTTCAATGGACCCAAGATAGGAATGTAACTAAAGAGCTGTTGTCTCCTGGTCTGGGAGGTGCTGCAGTAGATAAGGCATCAGACTCTCAAGCATGAGGTCCAGAGTTCAGTCCCTGGCAGCACATGTACCAGAGTGATGTCTGGCTCTTTCTCCTCCTATGTTTCTTATTAATAAATAAATAAGATCTTTTTTTTAAAAAAAGAGCTGTTGTTTCTAGAAGGACTCAGAGAAAGAAAGACTGCTAGAGGAGAGAGAGACAGCATCAGTCTGGTCTGAGGAATGCTGGTTCCATGAGATGAGGGCCTCCTATGGGCTTTTTGAATTTAAACATTTTATTCAGACTCCTGGGAATGAACATAAGCTCAGGTCAAGCCCTGATAGGGCCCACGAGGCACATAGTTCTCAAAATAGCCTGTGGGAAGAGGGGCTACTGCAAGAGGGAATAGGGGGCTGAGATGCTGCCAGACTTCTGGCCTTCTGATGAACTGTGGGGGTTAGAGGTTGACCAAAAGGTCAAGATTGACAGCCAGGCCTGAGTTCCTTGCCTCCTTGGAGCTTGGGGAGGAAATGGACTGGTGAGCTTCACTCACCACCCCAGTCCCCAATGTCTACTTCTCCGCCCCCCAGGGCATGAGCCCAGCTCCTTCCTCAGGCAGAGTCCAGCCTCCTCACTAGCCTGGCTGCTTCTTCTCCAGATCCATCACCACACTGCTCCAGAGTGTGTTTTCTACAGTGAAAATGAGCCCAAGTTAATCCCCTGCTGAAAAGCCCTGCACTCGCTCCATCATTGTTGCTATGCTTTCTGAAAAAATAGATTGACATTTTTATTCAAATGAACTCTTTTTAAAAATGTTTTGTTTATTTTATTTATTTATTTTTTATCTCCAGGGTTATTGCTGGAGCTTGGTGCCAGCACTACGAATCCACTGCTCCTGGAAGCCATTTTATTTCCTTTTTATTCAGTGTAACAGACAGACATTGAGAGGGGTGGACTGGAAAGAGAGAGGGAGAAGGACAGACACCTGCAGATCTGCTTCACCACTTGCAAAGCATCCCCACTGGAGGTGGGGAGCAGGGGGCTCCATCCTGTGTCCTTCCACATAGTATGTGCATTTAACCAGATGTGCCACCACCATACCCCCTCAAATGAACTCTTGAACAGAAGCCCAATATACTCACTGGGTACTATCTTATTTATTACTGTAGATTAATTTTTTAAATATTCATTTATATTAAAGATTTATTTACTTACTAATGAGAAAGAAGGGGGTGGGGAGGGAAGAGAAAACCAGAGCATTATTCAGGCAATGCTGGGAATCAGACTTAGTACCTCATGCTTGAGAGATCCAAGAACTTATCCACTACTCTACATTCTGGGTCATGATGCAAATTTATTTTACACATCCAAATGTATAACATGTAGATGATGATGTATGTATTTATTATAAGTCAACCCATGAGAATAGCACAGTTGTTTAGATGACAAATTTGAATGTCAGAGGTACGATGCCTATAGGGACTTAAGCTTCACCAGCTAGTCAGTTTGTGAGTGACAAAAGTTTCCCCATGTTTGGTTTTAAACTACAAGCCTCAAGTTATTTAGCAACAATTATCAGCATCCTCAAGACAACCTATTAAACAGTTCAAAGGAAAACTCTTTATTCTGCAATTGGCTTTTACAAATCAACCTGCAGCACAAGTTAATATGTAGGTGTGGGAAGTCAGGCAGTAGCACAGCGGGTTAAGTGCACGTGGCACAAAGCGCAAGGACTGCTGTGAGGATCCCAGTTTGAGCCCCCAGTGCCCCAACTGCAGGGGAGTCACTTCACAGGCGGTGAGCAGGTCTGCGAGTGTCTATCTTTCTCTCCCCCTCTCTGTCTTCCCCTCATCTCTCCATTTCTCTCTGTCCTATCCAACAATGACAACATCAATAACAGCAACAATAATAACTACAACAATAAAACAACAAGGGCAACAAAAAGGAATAAATAAGTATTTAAAAAATATATGTAGGTGTCCTCCAAGGTGCTAGCATGACCTCATAACACATTTGAATGAGTTGGGATTTGTTACATTTTAGCTGTTTAAAATAGTTTGGAGGCCATGGTAGAGTACATGGCTTACCATGTGTGAAGCTCCAGGTTCAAAACCTAACCTGGAGAACCACAAATGGTGGACTGGTGCTGCAATCTCTCTCTTTCATTTTCTCTATCTGAAATTTTACAAAAGAATGAAAACAAATTTATCCTGAGGGCAGTAGAATTGCACATGCATGAGGTCCAGGCTCAGGAGGGGTGGGGGGAGAAGGTGGAGGAAGAGTTTCAAGAAGAACATAAATTTGATCCACATGTGTGCAAACCCCTTGAAATATGGAGCCCCACTGAATAAGGTTCCGGCTTCTTCACTGGACACTCAAGGCCTTGGGGGCTCTCTGGCATTCCTTCAGTTCTCTCCCCACAGACCTTGCCTGTACCCGTTTCAAAGACATTCCCGCGCTTATAACCCATCCTGTTTCCTCCTCTCTGCCTGAGAAACCAACTGCTCAGACCACAACGCTGGCAAATCTGCAGAGCCAATTTCTAAATAAACTGTCACCTGGATCATTCTAGCTCAAAGAGCATTAGATACGATGTGGCCTCCCCCTCTGCTGCATCTTCTCCTTATCACTGTGTCATGAAGTGAAGAAGGTAGTGCAGATCTTGACATTTCAAAGTTTACCCAGACTGACCAATGAAGCTGATCCTTACGGGATAAAATGTACACCTGAGGGGCCTGACAGGTGCCTCAGCAGTAGAGTGCAGGCCTTGCAAGAGTGAAGTCTGGCACTTGGTCTAGCACTTGGAAGACAAGGAAGAAAACAATATGCTTCTTGGTGGACAAGGATGATGTATTGGTGGAGGGTGAAATGTACTGACATTAATTTTGGAGAAATGTAGAAATATCTTCTCAAGGCAACTGTAATCCTGTAAATCAGCTTTCGTTCCATAAAGTGATACTGAACTTAAAAAAAAATAGTCTAAAGAACAGGGTGGGGAAGATAGCATAATGGTTGTACAAAAGACTTTCATTCCTGAGGCTCTAAAGTGCCAGGTTCAATTCCCAGTAGCACCATAAGCCAGAATTGAGTGGTGCCCTGGTTAAAAAAAGAAAGAAAAGAAAAAGAAAAAGAAAAAGAAAAGTCTAAGACCAACACAAATGGTTCTACTAGTGAGAAGCCACTTCCTCCCTCTTATGCCACTGCACCAAGAAGTGTCTCTCCCCAGCGCTCGCCAAGCCCAGGCTCTCCCTCAGTACACTTTGGGCTCCTAAGGCAGGACCCCACAGGTGACTTGATGTCTTAATTCCCACTGCTGAGCAGAGCCTGGAGCAATGCAAAGAATATCTGCTGACAGAGGACAGAGCAGGCCTGATGGGAAAGGGTCTTAGGAGGGATAGAGCTCTTTGGAGGCTGCCTCTGGGCCAACCTCTATGCACAATCTTCTCCCCCTCTCTGTAAGATCAGTGAAGCTGGACAGAACAAGGCCAGTGGCCCGCCAGGACACTGTGAACTTGTCACATGAAGAAAGTAGATCTGTCCTTCGTGGGTGGTGGTGGTGGTGGTGAAACCATCCTGGAGGATCTGGAGAATGTTGACTCCTACTGCTAGGATGTCATGTGCATGCATGAGGGCTCAGAGTGCATGCAGCTTTGGGAGGTGGGAAAGGAGCAGGGGAGCAGATAGCCCACCGCAGTTCCCTCCTCTTAAGAGGCCAGGAGAGCAACGCCCAGAGTCCAGCATGCAGGGCCCGGGGCCCAGAGCCAAACGCTGAGGCTTGGGTCCGGAGCTCGGTGCCCAAATGGCAGAGAAAGGAGTCTGCACCGCAAGAAGCCTGGTTTCCAGAGTCGAGTTACCCGGCCCGGGGCGCTTCCGCAGGCGTGGTTGACAGGCTCTGCCAACAAGTGCTGTGCGCGCCCCAAGCTGCCCACGCTCGGATGGGGGTGCGGTGCTGGCCGAGGGTTCCGAGCATAGCCCTGAGGACTGCATGGGGGAGGGGGATCCTGGCATGGAACCCGAGCCCGGAGGGGGTGAAAAACGTTATAGCAGTGCTCCCAAAATAAACTGGAGCCCGTGCCAAGCGACCAGTGTGTTCTAGGGCTGAGCAGCGAGGTCCCCCCTCGTCGCGGGGCGCTTCGGGTCCTTCTCCAGGGGGCTGACAGCCCCTCTCCCGGGTGACCCTTCCCCTGCCTACCCCCGCCTCCACTCCCACCCCCGCACTCGTACAGAAACCCCCTCCTGCAGCCATCCCCAAGCTCTGCAGTTACCGATTTGGGTTTCTTCTTGGGCGCGAGGTTATCGTACAAATTCTTGGCTTCCTCCCAGTGCAGGGCGGTGGCGGTCTCTGCCCCAGGCCCGGGCTCGCGCGGCTGCCGGGGCTCCCCCGGCTCCATGCTCCGGTCAGACCCCGCCGGCCTGGCGGGAGAGGCGGCTGCAGCGGCGGCTGGGAGCTTGCGGGGCCCCGCTGCAGAGGAGACGCGTCCGGAGTGTGAGAAGGGGCGGGAGCAGTGGCCGGTGTGCACGCGCTGGGAGGCGGGAGCGCGGGGGTGTGTGTGGGCGGGGGTGGGCGCTCAGCCGCTTTCCAGGTTGCCGGTGTGCTGTGGTTGTTGTTTATGGACTGTGGGTGGGGGAGCAGGGGAGAGCTCCTTCTGTGGCCTCCCCACACGCGAAGTGAGTCAGGCGCTCAAGCTGCTGCGGGATTTGAGACATTGACAGTCTCCTTCACTCAAGGATACCCGAACTGGGGACTCCTGATAACTTCTAGCCCAAGGTGGTAAATCTCCCTAATGGAGAACATGAAAAGATACCCTCCCCCCCCCGTAAAATAAATAAATAAGTATGGGGGAGAGAGCACGGACCGGTCATGCCATCAGACTCTCATGCCTGAGGCCCTGAGGTCCCAGGTTCAATGCCCTCAACACCATAAGCCAGAGCTGATGTGCTCTGGTAAACACACACACACACACACACACACACACACACACACACACACACACACACACACACACACCCTAATCCAACTAGATTAAAGCCAGCACCCTGAGCTCTGTCCCTAGTCCTTTCTGATAACAGACAGGTGGTGGTGGGTGGACAGCTCCATCCCCTCTCCTAGCAGGGACCCCGTGGCGCACCCACTCAGGCACTTTTTCCTCAACCAGGTGAAGGGGCCCTTGACGTCCGTGACAAGACCAGATTCCCCTGGGGTGTGCATGTGTTTGGGGAAGGGGGTGACCCAAACCAGAGACTCACAGGGACTTTGACCCTGGATTCTTTTTTTAATTTTTATTTACTTATTTATTAATTAATGAGAGAGAGAGAGAAGGCTGGAATATGTGGATCTTGCACAAGTCAAACACTACCCACTAAGCAACCACCTGCATTCTTGATGGCTTTTAGCTAACCTTAAGGGGCGCTCTCTCACATGTCCCATCTGCTTGGGGTGCTGAGTTACAGGCTAGAAGCTAAAAAGAAGGGTAGAAAAGGCACAGCAGAAACAAAGGATCTTGGATGACCATCCTGGAGCTCCAGATTTTTGTCTGTGTTGGTGCAGAGCTCAAGATGTAGAGACTCAAGAAAGATGTCATCCATCAAGGCACAGGCCAGGAACAGACAACGAACAATTCTGTGTGAGCCTAGATGTGTGCACAGGTGGTTGAGAGTAGCAGGAGAAAATACTGGTTTAGCCCAGATATCTAACTGGAAGGAGATGCAGAATGGAGTCTCCACCCAGTCTCCACCATGTCCCAGAAGGAACCAATCAAACCCTGTTTGGGAGGAAGGCAGAAATAAAAACAAACAAAAAATATTTTAGGTGGCTGGGCAAACCGCTCAGCAGATAGAGAACAGGACTTCCATGCATGATGCTCCTGGTTTGATCTTTAGCACCACATGCACTGGACAGGTGCTCTGTTCTCTCCCCCACATATGATTTCTCTCTGTCATATGAAAGAAATAAAACAAAACCCTACTCCTTGGGCCAATAAAATAGCTCAGTTGGACAGTGTGCTACTATGCCATGTGCATGGCCCAAGCTTGAGACTGGCCCCCTCACCACACTGAAGAGCTTTGGTGTTGTGGTCTTTTACTCTCTCTCTCTGCCTTAAGAGAGAAACACACACACATATACGATCCTATTCCTTAGCTATCTTCAATGTTATTATAGTTTTAAAAAATATTTTATTTATTTACTAATGAGAGGGATATGAGGAGGTGGGGAGAGAAACAGACATCACTGGTACATGTGCTGCTGGGGATCAAACTCAAGAACCTCATGCTTGAGAGACCAATGCTTTATCCACTGTGCCACCTCCTGGACCATAATGTTATTATAGTTTTATAAAACATTTCAAAGCAGGAAGTATACTAAGACTTGGTCTTCTCTAGACTTGATAAGAATCTCTCCCATCCTGCCTCCACTGTGGCAACATGACTTTAACACACCCTCCCATCCAGAGTGGAGTTGATGCTAAGTTGGCCCAGCGATTAGTTTTGACTCATTTTGATGAACAGGATGCAATAGAAGTGAGTGCTGTGCAGTTCCCAAGCTTAAGCTTTAAGAAACCTTACAGATTCCATATCTGTCCTCTTGGAGACCAGCTACTGTTAAGGCAGTGTGAACTATCACTTTGGAAGGGACACATTGTAAGACAGAGCACTTTGGAAGATCGGAGGCACTGGAGAAGAACTGTGGTTCTCTAGATGACTATCAGTGCCAGTTGCCAGACTTAGATGTGAAAGGATCTTGGCTGTTTCATCCCCAACCCAGCTCTTATTGGAATGCAGCTTAGTGAATGACCTCAATCAACAGCATTTGAAGCAGTAAAACCTCTCATTTGAACTCAGCCAACCCAGAGAATCATACAAAGTAGCAACTTGTTGTTGAAGCACTATTTGGGGGTTGTACATTATACAGCAAGATATAATAGAACTCTAAGAAGGGATCTTATTCCAGGGTACCTCTTGGAGGAGCTGGAGGGGGTCACTTGGGAAGGACATACAGAGTAGATATTTGGGTGGGGGTGGTGAGTACCTGATGCAAAGATGACCTATTCTCATGTTGTCCAGTGACTTTGGACTTGCGTGGCTTAGGTTGAAAAAATGATTTGGACCAATCAGACTCGTCATTTCAGGAATTTGGAACTTGGACTAGGAAGAGAGGCTGAATAGTCAATTGCAGAAAAAGAAGCCGAGAATGCTATGAAATAGTTGGCTTCCAAAAAACATTGATGAGCCTTAGCAAGCTGCAATTATCTGCAATGTAAGCTAAGAAGGGACAAGCATTGTTTGAGTCGGATGAGTTGATCAGTAGATAAAGATGTGAAAAGAGGGCAACAGAGACTCCACAAAGGAGAAGCTACGTTGCCCAGAGATAGAGCTACTTCTGGTGGTTATAGCTTCCCAACCAGTCTTTCTCTAAATTTCAGTACAATTCTCCATATTGTTTAACAAATGCCTCAAAGAAAGTTGGTGATTATTGGTTTTGCTCCATAAAAATTTCCCCCACTTTTTTATTTTTGAATTTTTTATTTATAAAATGGAAATATTGACAAGACTATAGGATGAGAGGGGTGCATTTCCACACAATGCCCACCCCCAGAGCTCCATATCCAATCCCTTCCCTTGATAGCTTCCCTATTCTTTATCCCTCTGGGAGTATGGACCCAGGATCATTATGGGATGCAGAAGGTGGAAAGTCTGGCTTCTGTAATTGCTTCCCCGCTAAACATGGGCTTTGGCAGGTTAACCCATACTTTCAGCCTGTCTCTTTCCCTGGGGGGGGGCAGGGATCTGGGGCCCCACCTTTTCCCAATAACCGGCCATACCTCTCTATTTCCCTGGTCACAATAGACATGTCATGGCATAGGTGATAGCACAGTGGTTAGACCATTGAACGCTCAAGCATGAGGTCCTGAGTCCTATCCCTGGCAATGCATGTGCCAGAGTGATGCTCTGGCTCTATCTTTCATGTTGGTGAGTAAATATTTTAAAAGAGTAGGTATGTCACTGAGACCAGACCAATTATAGAATTCCATTTCCCTGGATACAGTGACTGAACTAGGGATGAGATGGATTGTTGTTCTCCCTCATTCTTAGTGGGTATACGGGGAATTTGTTTTTCTTTTCTGAGGCTGTTACTTTGGGACAGTGAGAACTGGGAACTCATCTTTCCTTGAGGTCTGTGAAAGAACCTGAGAGAAGCCCATCTGGAAAGGACAATGAGGTCACAGAGAGAAGTGAAGCAGAGAGAGGTATAGCATAGAACCTCTGGAATCAGCAGTGGCCAAATTAAACAAGCCAACATGCCTCTCTTTCTTTCTTTTTTCAGCGCGGGGCCCTCATATATGCATGATTTCACTGCTTTCAGGTGGACATTTTCATTTTTGTTTTTTAATTTCAGAGAGACAGAATACCAAATGTCTCAGTGCCACAGCACTACCATGTGGAGCTCAGGCTTAGCCCTCTGACATATGCCTTATCAACTGAGCTATCTTCTTGTCAAGTGTTCCTTTTTGCTGAAGCTTGTTTGAATTGGGTTTTTGCTTGCTTGTAATAATAATAATAATAAAAATCTCTACTAACCCAACCCCTTTACTCACATATGTGGTTTGGTCTCTGTTCTTCACCAAGGAAGGACCCGGTTTACATTCTTTGCTGTCTCCTGAAGAACTTTTCTTAGGAGCTTATTTGGAAGGGCCAGGGAACCTGATCCTGTACTGTTCTTTCACTCTCTTAGGCTCTTGGCAATTGTTTCTTCCTTCCATGTTATTCCATGTGAGACCTGATGGCTGGCCAGATGCAGGAACCCCTGGGCTCTCTGTACTCCTACAGAATGCAACACATTCTTTCTCCTTCTTCATCTTTTGTTTGTGTATTGGATAGAGACAGAAATTGACGGGGAAGGAGGAGACAAAAATTGAAAGAGAAGGGAAGAAAAAGTGAGAAACCTGTAGTACAGCTTCACCATTTGTTAAGCTTTCCCACTGCAGGTAGGGGCTGGGGACTTGAACCCTGTTCTTTGTGCACCATCACATGAATGCCCTGGGGCCAGGCAGTGGCACACCTGGTTAAGTGCTCACATTACAGTGTGCAAGGACCCAGGTTCAAGCCCCTGGTCCCTACCTGCAGAGAGAAAGCTTCACAAGTGGTGAAGCAGGGCTGCAGGTGTTTCTCTTTCTCTCTCCCTATCTTCCCCTCTCCTCTCAATTTCTGTCTCTATCCAATAATAAATAAATAAAAATATTTTTAAAAATAACAGCTCTGTCGGGTATGCCACCTCTAGGGCCCCCAGCACATTGCTTCTTGGTTCAATAAGACAAGCTGGGTAAGCTGAAAACAAGGTTCTTTGAGTACAACTCAGGGGCTCACATACCTATACTTCTTCCTGGGGCCGGTTTGACCCAGCATTTCTGACTCCATTGGAACCTGGGCAGATGCCACTTCCTCCGTCAAGCCATATCTCTTCCTTCACTCTTTACCTGCCCCCCCCCCCAATTCCTTCCTCTCCCCATCTTGCCTCTCATCAGCTGAGACCCTTCCTCAGAAGTCTTGTACCTCAGGGTTTGCTGTGTCCTCTTTCACACTCTGACTTAAATCAAGGAAGTGAGAGCACAGTAAATGGTGGCCTTGATGTGAGACCCGAGTTCAAGTCTTAGTTTACCATTCTCTGAGCTCTCCTTACCTTTTCTTTTCGTTTCTGTTTTAAATTTCTTTATTGGGGAATTAATGTTTTACATTCAACATTTTATTTTTTTTAAAAAAGCAAAAAACCTTATATTTCGGTAGTCGGACGGTAGCACAGCGGGTTAAGCACACATGGCACAAAGTGCAAGGACTAGCTCAAGGATCCTGGTTCGAACCATTGGCTCCCCACCTGCAGGGGGTTGATTCACTGTCGGTGAAGCAGGTCTGCAGGTGTCTATCTTTCTCTCCCCCTCTGTCTTCCCCTCCTCTCTCCATTTCTCTCTGTCCTATCTAACAACAATGACATCAATAACAGTAATAACTACAAGAACAATAAAAAACAAGGGCAACAAAAGGGAAAATAAATATTAAAAAATTAAAAACCTTATATTTCAAACTGTTTAAAGAATTTATTTTGGGACTGGGTGTTGGTGCACCTGGTTGAGCACACATGTGACAATGCGAAGGACCCAGATTCCAGCCCCCGGTTCCCACCTGCAGGAGGAAAACTTTGTGAGTGGTGAAACAATGTTACAGGTGTCTCTCTGTCTCTTCCTCTCTATCACCCCCATCCCTCTAGATTTCTGGCTGTCTCTATCCAATAAATAAAATAAAGATAATAAAAAATTTTTTAATTTCTTTTTTTTCTTGTTTTTAACGGGGGCTTAAATATGTGTTGTGCTCAACTGACAGGCTATGACATGGAGACGTTTGGTATGAAGGATTATGGGCCCATGAAGGATGAATTGTTTTATGTATGGGAGGGTTTTATGGGGTAGATGACTAAGACAGGGAATGGGGAGAGGCAGGCAGTGGTGCACTTGGTTAATCATACATTTTACCATATTCACGGATCCAAGTTCTCATCCCTGCTCCCCACCTGCAGGTGAAGTAGGCCTGCAGGCTTCTTTCTCTCTCCTTTTCTATCTCCCTCTCTTCTCTCAATTTCTCTGTCCTATCCAATTAAAAAATAATAAGAGAAAAGAAAATGGAAAAATGGCTATCAGGAGAGGTGGATTTGTAATGCTGGCACTGAGCCTCTGTGATAACCCTGGTGGTGGTGGGGAGGGGAGGACGAATAAGTGACCCAGGCAAAGGCAATAATTTCTTATGAATAAGCCCAGAACCCCAAGAGACCCCCTTAGGGTGGCATTCAGTGTGGTCATAGGTGGTAGTTGAAACAGGGCCTTGAGGGCCTTTCAAGAGCTTATCATATCTAGAAGAGGGGAGACTGAAGGGCTGGCATGGTCAGCTTAGGACTGTAGGCAGATCCCTCTGGCTCCTTGGCAGCTGGATGGGGTGGAAGATAAACAATTTGGGAGCTGGAGGTGGACTCACCTGGCCAGGCTATTGATGATGAGGGCCTGAGTGGGGAGATTTCAGGAGATGGGAGCCCAAGACCTGTGTGTCTCAAGGCAAATCGACAGGACTTTTCACCCTCATTCCACCCTCAGTGTGGCTTCTGCTGGATGTTGCAGCCCTGAGTTCTTATCCTTCTGAGTCACCTCCTTAGGTTCATGTTTGCCCTGAGGCCAGGTCAGCCTCCTTCCTCTGTCCTAATTGCTTCCTGCCAAGGGAGCTGGTTCCCTCCTAGTGTCCTTGAGAAAACTCTTTGTAAAAGCAATGGAGCATTTCAGGAGGAAGCAAGCACCACCAGCTGCCACTGCCCCCAGCCCCCTCCAGCAAGTGGAGTCCTTTTGGTTTTTGGGGTGTGTTCTGAGAGGAACACTTTTCCACAAAGCTCCCACCTTATTCAAGTCAGTGTAGGGGGTGTTGGGACTCTGGGCAGGGTTCCTGTGTTTGATGTAGTCAAGTTATTCACAATAAGCCTTGAGTAGCAAGGCAGATGGGGGCTGTCAAGTTGTACCCTCTGGCATGACAGGGACCATACGGGCTAAGAGCAGTCCTGGTTCTCAGTTTCTCCAACTGCCCAGAACCACTCATTTAGACTCTTAGGATGCCTTCACTGGACAGAGGGAGAAACTAAGTTCACCCCGAATGCTCCCTTCTGGGGGAGCTGCTCTGCTCACCAGTCTCACATATCAGCATGTGGTCTGATAAGAGATGAATGGAACATGGCTGGAGAAATAGTTCAACTGGTAGAGCATCAGACTTGCATACCTAAGGTCTCCAGTTTGATCCCTGTATGTAATGAAGTGGTGTTCTGGCTTGTCTCCCTCCTCTCTCCTTCATGTGAAACACTCATATGTAATTAAAAAAAAAACAAACTCAAGCGCACGTGGCGCAAAGCACAGGGACCGGCGTAAGGATCCCGGTTCAAACCCCGGCTCCCCACCTGCAGGGGAGTCGCTTCACGGGCGGTGAAGCAGGTCTGCAGGTGTCTATCTTTCTCTCCCCTCTCTTTCTGTCTTCCCCTCCTCTCTCCATCTCTCTCTGTCCTATCCAACAACAAAGCAACGTCAACAATGGCAATAATAACCGCAACGAGGCTGCAACAACTAGGGCAACAAAAAGGAGGAAAAATGGCCTCCAGGAGCGGTGGATTCATGGTGCAGGCACCGAGCCCAGCAATAACCCTGGAGGAAAAAAAACAAACAAAAAACTCTTGGGTTGGGGAAGATAGTATAATGGTTAATCAAAACAAACAAACAAAAATCTTTTATGACTGAGACACTAGGTTCTCCTCAGCACCACCATATGCCAGAGCTGAACAGGCTGGATGGTGTTCTGGCTCAAAGAAATAATAAACAAATCTCTTAAAAAGAAAAAAGATGAATGGACCAAGGGCTCCCATCAAAAGTTAAGATGAACTAATCAGACTCTTGCTTGTGAGCTGGACCTAAGAGATACAGAGGGAAGTTGTCAGTTTCTTAGAGGGTCAACACAAAGTTGAGGATATAGCTACTTTGTGCAAGGAAACCATGAAACTCAGGGGTCAAGAGTGCAGATACAAACACTGTCCAAAGGATGATAGTCTGTGAGGTCAGAGAGGAGAAGAGAGACTTGGCTGTGAGCTCTAGTTCTCGGGTGGTCCAGCTTTCCTGTTCTCCATCTTTAGTGTATTTTATGGGATGCATTGGATCGACCTTCCCGTGGTGCATCCCGTGAGTACCCATTCATTGGGGAAACTGATGATCCTTCCTAGCCGACTGAATCCACATGGACCCCAGTCACTTTCAAAGCCAGCAACAAGCAGCTCCTGACAGCTTTCAACCTGACCTGTTGACTG
Organism: Erinaceus europaeus; assembly: GCF_950295315.1. Classification (NCBI taxonomy): domain Eukaryota; kingdom Metazoa; phylum Chordata; class Mammalia; order Eulipotyphla; family Erinaceidae; genus Erinaceus; species Erinaceus europaeus. Next base: position 67,178,468 of record NC_080174.1, on the reverse strand, counting down.
GCTATGGAAGAAGGGCAAACGCTAGAAGAAGAAGAAGAAGTGTATTTTATCTGATTATCCTTTCTCTGCACTAGCTTGAGTAGGGCTCTGTTCCATGTAGCCAGCCTGGGCTTGGACAAGGATGTTACTCCCAGGAATGCTCCTGGGGTCTCCCCACTGAGTGAGCTCACCCAGGTGTCTTCTCCCTCCTGCTCCCCCACACTTTGGCCCAGTCTCAGGTTAGGGAAGAGTAGAAGTCCTAGGCAGTCACACTTTTTTTATTCACCGTCAGTGAAGAAAAACACACTGCACAGCACAGGGTTGAACAGTGAGGACAGTCACTCTGGGCACAGCCAGGAACAGCACATCTGGAGGGACAGGGGTCGGTGCTAGAGAATGAGTTGGGAGAATCTCTTCTGCCCCTCTAACCTGTCCCCACTTCCTGGGACTTCACACTCCCCCAACCTCCACTTGGCAGGAAAAGCCACTCATCTTGAGAGGCCCAGACCTGCCCCTACATATTGGCAAAGGGAGAAGAAAATCCTGAAAATTTCAGGATTCAAAAAAAAAAATACCTCATCTTTTTTTTTTTCCTGAGTCCCCTCAATTATAGGATTTGAATCATTATTTTTTTTAAAAAAAAGGTGAACACAATACCTAAGAAATGTATTCTTGCCTCCACAGTGATCTGCACAGAGTCAGTAAGCACAAAGCCTCACTAAGGGTCGATCTTCAGGAAATACTTGTTTTAATACATTTCTGTGGGTTTGTGTAAAAGTATTTACAGTGTCATTTACTCTCCTGCCTATAAACCCAAGTATCTTCTCCCTCTTCTGCTTTCCTTCTATCTGTAGTAGGATGAATTTCTACCTTAGGGACTTTATCAGTGTCAGGAAAAAAAAAAGCCTTTGCCTCTAGTGTCCTTTTTCTTAATTTTTTGATTAAAAGGTTCATTATATAATTCTGACTATATTGGGGGGGGACTGAAATGGCCATATGAAGTAGCCCTTGCTGAAGATTTTTGCAGATAAGAAATAAAGGACTCATCAATTATCACAAAAGAGTCAGTAAGAAGGCAAGATTCTGGGATCTTGGAATTTACAGAGTTACTGCAGGAAGATAGAGAACTTCACAGGGAGGCTCAGATGTATCAGTGTTTTCACTGCCTTGTGTTAGAGTCTCTGCACTGCTAGCCTCGTGTTCTGTGGGAAGCCCTGCTTAGCTGGGGCAGGAACGTGAAGCCTGCCTCTCTTCCCAAGGCAGTTCTGGCGCTCTACCACAGAGGCTCCGGAATACACAGGCCTGGGACACCCAGGAGCATGCGGGAGCAAAGCCCTGCCTGTCTGTGGTTTCTCCTAGCCTTGAGATAGTGATCCCAGTTCCTTTCTAGGTAGTTTGTGTTTACACTGCTGGGCTGGCTGAGAATCCTTGACCTGACCAGCAAATATCACCCACGGGTATGTCTCCAGAAACCTGAAGTTACCAAAGATGCCCTCATGGATAGAACATACCTACCATCAAGGAGAAAACAAAATGTTTTCTTAGGAAGGAGAGTGGTGACTAAGACAGTGCAAGTTGCTTCTGGGTTTCTGAGTCTGAGGTGTGCCAAGACAGTACTGATTGATTAGCAGAAATATCCAGGAGCAGAAGACAGGATGCTCAAACTGTGAGGACTTCAACCAAGCTCCTATTTTTTTTTTTAAGACCACAGCCTTAGAAACTTCTTAGTAGGAAGCTCGTAAAAGGCTAAAACCAACTTAGTTTGCCCCACAGTCAACCTATGCACAATTCTGCATCAGAGAAATGAGCAGGGAAGAGACTGAGGGAAATAATCCTGCTTCAAACTCTGGGTTTAAGCCTCAGCACTGTGCCACCTCCTGAGACTGTTCTGGCACAAGAGACTCACCCTCTCAATGACTCAGTTCCCAGGTCTGGAGAAAGGGATAAGAAGCTCTCTTTCCATAGCTTATGAGAAGAGAATGGGACAGGGTAGATGATATGCCTTTGAAAGTCATGAAGTTCTGTGTGTTGTATATTAGGTTAGATTCAGTATTTAGGGGAAAGGAGCCCCACTGTGTAAAAAACCTTCCCCCAGAAAACTCAGGTCTCAGTTGACCCAGGCTACTGAGTATCTGTGTGTCTGTGATGTTGACTGACAGCACAAGACACATGTAGTGGCCAGCTCCTGAGAGCAAGGGAGCACCCCTTGAGGTTTAATTGGATAAAACCCTGCTGGCTACAGCCTGACAATGTGAATCTCGCAGGCTTTTCATGTGGCTGGTCAAAGCCAGAAAGACAGAAAGAGGGCGGCAGCCTAGTAGCCTTGCTACCTCTCAGGGCAGCAAGAAGGAAGGCCTAACAGAGTTTGGGGTAAAAATCCAGCATTCTGAAGAGTTTCTACTTTTAGAGAGGGAGGACAGGTAAACACTCAGAAGTAAGAGGCATGCTGCATCTCTTCCCTGCAGATATGATCCTGTACCCCCGGACTCAGCAACCATTCCCTGCTCCCACCCTGGAAGGACAGCACCTGTGGACTAGATTATTTTCACCAGCAGTTCAAGAGGAAACCAACTGTCACTGTACAGCAAAGCTAATTTCTGATCACAGGTAGAGAAGAAAGGAGACTGAAAAAAATTTGATAAAGAAACAAGATGGATTTTTCTGGCAGTCAAAGCATGCAACTGTATATAGCTCATGGATCCAAAATTTGAAAGTAGACATGGGGAAGTAAAGCCAGTGCAGCTGGAAGAAGACAGATTGAATTACTTGGCAGATTTAGGATTGGGGGTATATATGTCAAAAAGATCTTTCAAATGGAACCTGCCTAATACAGTTTTAGACATTTGGTCCACAAACACAGCCTGGCAGCCTAAACAGTGGCCAGGTGGTCCTCTTCTTCTAGCTCCTTCTGCTTCTGGAGCAGTGAATGAACAAGTCCATCCTTGAGACTCAGTCAAACCCAGAGCTGAGCTACCATGATGTGGGAAATACATTCGTCTCACTCTTGGCAGACCCTGTTTTTTTTTTGTCTCTGAGGTCCGTACCCAACCAGAATAAGTGTACAATAGAGAGTTGCTCGCTGAGTTGGGAAAAAAAAAAATCATTAGAAAGGAAGCAGCAGAAGCAGCAGAAACTGCTGATGGTAACAGCTTAGGACTTAGCCTGCTAAGAAAAAGTGTCATCTGGCAAGTTTGATGATATTGTCCCTCTATTTCTCAGCTCCTTCCACTCCCTGCAAGTTAGCATTTTCTATATTCATGTAATCATCTGACAAGAAGCCAAGAAATATAAACTATGTTTTCATATTTGAAACTAAGAAAATGACTTTAGCTCTTTTAAAGGGTACTAAAAAAATAACTATGACATAATTTCAACTCTTCTTAAGACTTCTATTTGCAAGGTCCCTAGATGTCTAAATACTTTTTATTTCGCACTTCTTCAGCTCTGTGGGGAGCTGACTTGAAACACTGAACAGTTATTAACCACCCTGACTTCACCCTCTGCTGAGCTGTGCCCAACAGCCCTTCTAAGACCTTGATACGGAAGTCTGCCTCGCTACCCTGCGAGCTTCCAGAGCACACAAATGTGTCCTGTAAACTACCATATCCCTAGCACCTAGAGGTGCCTGGCATTGGACAGGTGCTCAATAAACAGTAGCTGAAGAAAGGACTGAATGAACACTCCAAAGACTGGGGCCAGAGAGACCAGGTAGAATCAAGGGGGCAGGGCAGAGACCTGGATCCTCAACAAAAGGACAGACCCAATTTGGCCCTTGAACTTGGGCCTGTGGGACCATATCCTAGAAAGCAGCATCCCAGGACAACAGAATTTCAAAGCAGAACCCCTTCTTAACTCTGCCTCTTGGGGCAAAAATCAACTCTCCTATACCCAGTGGATGTTGAATCCTGGGCTGAGACTGGGGATGAGGCAAGATGACAGGATACCTAAGGATCTGTCTTTTCCAGGGTTAGGTGGTCCCTCAAGGGTCTTGACTGAGGAGAGCAAGAACTTGGGCAGAGGGATGGGTGAGCCAGAGGGTAAGACTGGAGTATCCCTCCCCCTGGGAGGTCATGGGGTGGGAAGTGACCACACCCCTCCTGGCCAGGGGCCCTGCCCCTCACCAGCCTCTACTTCTGCATGTCACACTGCAGCAGCAGCACAATGGATGGGTCGCTTTTGGCCGCCTCCTTGAACTCCTCCAGCGTGATCTGGTCATCCTTATCTTGGTCCATCTTCTTGAAGATCTTGTCCACACGCTGCTGGGGTGTGAGCCCATCTTGGTTCATGCGCATCATGATCACAGTGCCCACCATCTTGTAGATAGCCTGGCAGGGCAAGGAGGGAGGATAAACACTCATGCAGTGTAGGGATATTGGGGTCGATGGAGATTGGGGGTGAGCAGGGAAACCACTGGAAGATGATGATCCTGGAAAGGGACCTACGGCCACTAAAACTAGATATTTAAAGAGCACCTCACACTAAAAACCAACTCTTCAAAACAAAAAACAAACAAACAAAAAATACAACCCAACTCTTTACCCCAGCCTGCTCCCCCAACCCAGCATTCCCTGTCAGTAAATAATCTTTATTCTAGTTGCTCAGACCACAACCTCTATGCCATTCTTGAGTCCTCTCTTCTCACATCCCACATCCAATTCTTCAGCAATTCATGTCAGTTCTAATTTGCAACCAGCCTCATCTCTGTTTTGCTACCAGTCCCATATCTAATTTGCAATCAGCCTCATATACAAGCATTCCTGCTACTTCCACTGTCCCTCCATCTGTTCCCCACCCCCTCCCTGGCAGAGCACTACCAGCTTTGGTTAATGTTGGTGCAGTGAGTCTTTTTGCATAACCATTATGCTATCTTCCCTGCCTCCCCCCCACCCCCAAGAACTGCTCAGTTCTGGCTTATGGTGATGCTAGGGACTGAACCTAGGACTTCAGAGCCTCAGGAACTCCATTAGCTTTTGAAGAGGCTACTGTGGAAATTTCCTAATGGGTCTCTCCACTTCTGCTTGTCTTTTTCTACCTTTTAGTTTGTCTCCACACAGAGCAGAGAGAGCCCTCTAGTGGCTGTCCATCTCCCCCAGCACAGGCAAGTTTCTATCCCTGCTTATCAGATGCTAAATGATCCTGGCTACCAATCTGACTACCTCCCACAACTCTGCCTTTAATCACTCTCTTCTAAGGTCTTGGCCTCATCTCAGACACTAAAAACAATCCCACCTCAAGATCTGTGCAGTCATTGCACAGAACACCATTTCTCCGAGCATCTGTGCTGTCAGCCCTTTTACTTTGTCCAGGTTGCTACTCACATTTCATCTTATATAAAATAACTGCTTTTGTGGACTACAGAGATAGCATAGTATTTATGCAAAAGGGCTTTCATGTCTGAGGCACCAAAGGTCTCAGGTTCAATCCCCGATACCACCGTAGCCCAAAGCTAAGCAGTGTTCTGGAAAAATAAAATAGATTAAAATACAACAAATGATTGCTTTTTTTCAATCACTCTCCCTTTATTTGCTTATTTTCTTCATAACATGACATACATATTTGTTTCTTTTTTTTTTTTGCCACCAGAATTATCGCTGAGGCTTGGTGCCTGCACTACAAAGACAAATCTACTGCCTATTAGTGGCTATTTCTGCTATTCCCCCACCCCTTCTTTCTATTTTATTTAATTTTTTATTTTTTTATTTGGGAAAATTGAGAATATTCACGTTGGGATGAGAGAGAGAGAGATAGGAATTGAGCTTGTACTCACATGATGACTCAGACAGCTACCACTTATTTTCTATTCTCTCTCTCTCTCTCTCTTTTGCCTCCAGGGTTATTGCTGGGGTCTGTACGAATCCATTGCTCCTGGAGGTCACTGTTCTCATTTTGTTGCCTTTGTGGTTGTTATTGTTGGATAGGACAGATAGAAATAGAGAGAGGAGGAGGAGGAGGAGACAGAGAGGGGGAGAGAAAGACAGACACCTGCAGACCTGCTTCACCGCCTGTGAAGCGACTCCCCTGCAGGTGGGGGAAGCTGGGAACTTGAACTGGGATCCTTACTCGGGTCCTTGCGCTTTGTGCCATGTGCGCTTAATCTGCTGCACCCCAGCCCCCCACCTTTGTTTCTATTTTATTTGATAAGACAGAGAAATTGAGAGGGGAAGAGGCAGAAAAGAGGGAGAAAGAGATACCTGTAGACCTGCTTCACTGCTTGTGCATGAAGCTCCCTGTAGAGGGCTCAAACGTAGGTCCTTGTGTGTGCTCAACTGGTGTGCCATTATCGGGCACCCCCTGTTGCTGCTGTTTTAATTTTTTTTTTCCTAGAAGGAATGGTTTTGTGACTGGTTACTTTGTCCTTTTATTTATTTATTTATTTATTTTTTTACTAGAGCACTGCTCAGCTCTGGCTTATGGTGGTGGTGGTGGGGGATGGGATTGAACCTGGAACTTTGGAGCCTCAGGCATGAGTCTCTTTGCATAACCACTATAGTATCTACCCCTGCATGTGAGTAGTTACTTTAAACTTGGCATGTGGCAAGTGCTCAGTCAATACTTTTTTTTTTTTTTTTTTTCCTCCAGAGCACTGCTCAGCTTTGGTTTATGGTGGTGCTGAAGATTGAACCTGGAACTTTTAGTGCCTCAAGCATGAAAGTCTTTATATAATCTTTATACTATCTCCCCAGTCCACAATCAGTACACATGTGCTGAAAGAAGAAACAAATTAAGAACTTGAACTCCTTGTCTTTGAATGTAAAATGACCGTATCCACCCCTAGAGTGTTGGGCTAAAAGCTCCTCGGACGAGATTGCCCTACAATGAGAATGCAACCTGTATCGAGGGAGCCCGGGTGCAGGGAGGGATGCATGCAGCTAGGAGTCCCTGAGGTCAGAGTAGGGTGGCTGGAGTAGGTGGGGTCAGAGCCACCCCCATCCTCACCCCCGCAGGGGTCCCCATCATCACCCTCTGGGCTCCACCCCAGCGCACCTCGATGATCTCCAACATCTCGAGGCGCGTGATGCGCCCGTCGCCGTCCAGGTCGTACATCTCAAAGGCCCAGTTGAGTTTCTGCTCGAAGCTGCCGCGGGAGGTGACCGACAGGGCGCAGATGAACTCCCGGAAGTCGATGGTGCCATCGCCGTTCTTGTCAAAGGTGCGGAAAGCGTGTTGCGCGAATTTGGAGGCATCGCCGTAGGGAAAGAACTGAGGGAGTGAGGGTGGGTGAGGAGGTGGGTGGCCTAGGGCGCTGCCGCAGCAATCCTCCCCCCCACCCCCAGCCGCTGCCCCAGGAACCCTGCTCCGCCCAGCCACACACACCTCCCACCGCCCCAGGAGCCCGGTCCTGCTCCGCCCCCGCCCCGCCCACCTTGATGTAGAGCTGCTGGAACTCCTCCAGGTTCAGGATGCCACTGGGGCAGTCCTTCAGGAAGCCCTTGTACCACTGCTTCAGCTCCTGCTCGCTGAACTCGGTGTTCTGAACCAGGTCCTCCAGCACCTCTGGGGCCAGCTTGCTGTTGGTCTTCCCCATGGCAGGGCCTGGGGGACAGTGGACTCCCTCGACTTCGTCCAGAGCAAGATCCCCATCTCAGTGATGGCTCCTTAGCACCCCATAGACCAGGGTTTCCTGTCTCCACTACAGCTGCTACCCAGAGCATACCCCCTCGCTCCCAGGGTCAGGACCCCCCTTTCCACAGCAGGGTGTCTCTCCCCTAGGGACCAACCCTAACACCTTACATTTCTTTCTCTCTTCCTCCTCCTTTTTCCTCTTCCCCTCCTTCTCCCACTCCTCCTCTCCCTCCTTTTTGTAGATGGAAACAGAGAAGGCAGAGAGGCAAAGAGAGTGAAAGAGACAAGCGCTGAAGCGTCCTTCCATGTGGTGAGGGCTGGGCTCAAACCTGCGTGATGTGCACGATAAAGCAGCGCACTATCCAAGTGAGCTAGTTTGCCAGCCTTATACACTATTTAAAGAATATTTTTCAAATTTATTTTGTATAGAGACAGAAGGATGTTGAAAAGGGAAGATAGGAGAGATACCTGCAACACTGCTTCACTACTTGTGAAGCTTCACCCCTGCAAGTGAGAACTGGTGGCTTGAACCCAGGCCCTTGCACACTGTAATGCATGTTCAACCAGGTGTGCCACCACATGGGGCCCCATGCACCACTTTCCAAGCTTGGCTCTCTGCTCCCACTGTTCCCCATTCCCATAGAAGTTTTATCTTCCTTTAACACAATCCTTCCCTCCACCCCACTCCTCACACAAAGGAGGGCCTGCCCCTCATTACACTCTCCCAGAACAGGGTCTTCCCACTTCCAGTAGTCTTCCTTTCCCTTCCAACACCCCACAACTACAACAGGAAACTCCCTTGTCTTTACAGCAGGGTTTCTTTCACCCATGACCTCTAGCTTTCCAGTTTAGCTCTCTCCTCACTGACCAATGCTGCTCACCCTAATTTTCATCCTCTCCTCTCCTAGTTATAACTTCTGGGACTCTCAACATACACAGTAGAGTTTTTTTTTTAATTAGGTTTTTGCTGGGGTTCAGTGTCTGCACAACAAATCCACTGCTCCTAGTGGACATTTTTCATATGCATATGAAAAACACGTATACATACTATATATATATATATGCTTGCTTTTTTTTTGGTCACCAGGGTTATTGCTGGGGCTCATTGCTGGCACTATGAATTCACCACTCTTGGCAGCCATTTTTTTCCTTTCTTTCTATTTTATTATTTATTTATTTGCCTCCAAGATTCCCATTGGGGTTTGGTGCCTGCACTAATCCACTGCTCCTTTGGACATTTTATTTATTTATTTATTTATTTATTTATTTATTTATTTTTGGATAGGATAGAGAGAAATTGAGAGAGGAGGGGAATATAGAGGGGGAGAGAGAAAGATAGACACCTGAAGACCTTCTTCATCACTTATGAAGTGACACCCCCCCCCCAGGTGGGGAGCCAGAGGCTTGAACCAGTATCCTTAAGCAAGCCTTTATGCTTTGTACTATGTGCACTTAATGTGGTGCACCACTGCCTGCCCCCTTTCTATTTTATTGGGTAGGACAGAAAGAAATTGAGAGAGGAAGAAGATAGGGAGGGAAAGAGAAAGAGAAACACCTGCAAACCTGCTTTGTCACTTGTGAAAAAGCTCCCCCTGCAGGTGGAGACTGGAGACTCGAACCTGGGTCCTTGCACATGGTAAAATGTGTGTGCTTAAGCCAGTGTGCCACTGCCTGGCCCCCATAGGAAAGTATTAATCCTCTCCTTGTTCTTAGAAGCTTTCTGCATCCAACTCTTGCTTGTCTCTACAGTCTCCTCTCCTACCAGGGACCCCAGGCGGGTTCCTCATGTGTCCCTTCCTCTCCCTCCATATCTTTTTAAATTCCACCCCCTAGGACCTCAGGAACACCTCACTAGAAGCTAATGTCCCTCCTCCCTCTGCACAAATTGATATCCCTGGCTATATTCTGTTATCCATTCATTTATTCATCCCCTGAGTATTTTTGAGACTGGCTGTGTGCCCTATGCAAGTGATGAGGATAAAGTAGACACAGGTCTATCTTTAGTAGCTCATAACTAGGTGAAAAGAGTAGACAGTAGAATCTTTAATTCATGCCAAGGAGTTTGGCATTTACGGGTAGAGGGCAGAAACTCCTGGAGCTTCAAAGAAAGGACCAGAAAGAGAACATTCAGCCCTTCCTGAACTAGGGAGCTGGCATGACGGAGACAGAGACCTTGCACAGACACTCAGATTTGGGCCTGGAGGCTCAGCTCAGAAGTAGTGTTGCTGAGAAACGGGTTTAGAGAGGATTGAGTCAGTCCCCAGTTTGAATATGAGCCTTTCAAGCACCTGTCCCAGGGGAAGTATTTTCAGAGGCCGATACAGGTTTTTCCTCTCCAAGAAACCCAGCCAAAGTGAGGCCCTACCAGGTTCTGAAGGCTGGGTGGACACTCACTCCTGTCTGACCTCTATGGGAGGACTGTCTCTCCAGAGTCTGAATTTCCCAGGAGTTAGGCTGGGAAGTGACTTTGACCTGCTTGGAATCTATTTGGAGGAATGCCAGACTCTAACCCTAGGGTATCCTGTCATGAAGACACTCTGGAAAAGGGACCCCTTAGCCTGGCAGAGGGGGATCCACTTCATAACTCCCTATCACAGTGGCTTCCAGTCCTTACTGCTGGAAATGCCTTACACAACCAGGCCTGAGGCTGCCCTGTTCCACCCCCTCCCTTGTTGTTTGAACTCAGGCTAGTTATGGGCTATATCTCTGGACCTTAGCTTCCTCCACTGGGCAATGAGGATGCTCATAGGATCCTCTCCTTCCTACCACTCTCAGAGGATCTGGAATCCTTTATGTCCTTTGGAGATGCCTGGGAAGGGGAGGCATGCCTTTTTAGAAATCTGGAACTGTGAGACTCAATGCCGTGACACACCAGAGCCAGAGTCAAGGATGCTCCCAGAATTCCTATAGGCAGAAAGGGGCGGGCTTTGTTGACTGCAGCCCCCCTCCCCAAAGCTAAGGGAGCTAGAGGTGTTTCATGGGAAATACAGAGGCCCTCCCTCTGTCTCCTGTGGGATGTGCCTGTATGGCTGTGTAAGCGGTTGGTGGTATGTGGGAGCATGCCAGTGTATGGGACTGCAAATCTGTCAAAGCACACACATGGTGTCTGTGTGGCTCTCACCTCCTGCCCCTTTTATTCCTACTCTATGCTGCCTTTCTACAATTCTTTGTCTTTTGGAGCCATATCTGTTCCTGGCTTCCATTTGGCTCCAGGTTCACTGGAGACTACGTCTCCTTTATTTTTTCTCATTTCCTCTACAACTGTTAGATTGACAGGTTAAAGCTGTCAGTGCCCTTTAAGACCATTTCCTTATTTTAGTGAAGACTGAAAACCCAGAGAGAGGAAAAAACCAGCCCAGGATTATATAGCATATCAGTGGAAGTGTTAAGGTCAAACTGAGTCCATGCCACCTTCCCAGGCTACCTTCTCCAAATCATGGTTACTTTTGTCCAGATCACACCTTCCTCATCTCCACCTGCCTTCTAGGAACACCATAGTCCTGGTCTCCCTCTTCCCTCTAGTGGGATCTTTGGGTCTGAACCCCAGGCCAGGATATACTTCTTGGAGTAGCCCACCAGCACCTCTGATTGAGCATATCTACAATCAGACCCACCCTTGACCAGTGGTAGTCCTTCTCTCTTCATTGTTTCTTTCTCCCCTACCTCATGTGTGTGTGTGGGGGGGCGGGTAATGATGTCATTATTTTCAGTTTTACCCTTTCCCTTTCCCCTAGGTTCAACTTGTCACTCAGTCTTGTTGCCCCTTCTTTTGATGTTTTCCTGGAACCTTAGCCATCGTGTCTGTCTCTCTCTGTCTCTGTCTCTCTATTCTCTCTCTTCATCCATAGTAAGGACCAAGAATATGGTCAGGGGCTGAAATCCAGTTGGGACACTGTTTACCAAGCCATGTCCCAGGGCTCAATTGCCTCACAGAAAGGGCCTTCTAATTCCTCTGTTTCCAGGGAATGTCTTTCCTGGTTTCTTCCAGAAATATAATATAACCTACAGGTAGTCATGTGTATGGGTGCCTTCAAACTCCAGAATCCTCTAGAATCTGGTGTCAACATGCATAACAATGTAGTCTTACCTCCCACCTCTCCTTTCCAGTTAGTCACCTCACCTATTTGCTTAGCAAGTTTCCTCTCCCCTAATATCGTTTCTTCTCTTCTGGGCTGACGCAGTTATAATCAGCCTTTGGGCCTGGTTGAAGTCCACTTCCTTATGACCCGCCTCTCCCAGCCTCAACAGTTGACAGTTAGTAGCATGAACTCGGCATTTTGGGCATGAATTCACCCTGTAAGGTCATGAACTTAAGCCTTCACAAATGTGTAGACTTGAGAACTCTCTAACCCTCACTGGGCAGTCTGGAGTTCCAGAATGGGAGAAGCCTTTGCATTTATCCCTGCTTGAGCCAGAAAGAGTTCTCCAGGCTGCACAGAACAATCCTGCAGAAACACAAAGGTCATGGCAGGAACACAGTGCTGTTCAATGAATGCCTTTTGGTAAATCCCATGAGAAGAACAGAGCCTCCTCCTTCCTTATCAGAACAATGTCAGGCTGTTTTGTTTATCTGTGTTTTCCTGCCATTGCACCCACTTCAGAGATGATGGAACACAAGGAAAGAAAGGATTCACTCAAGATCAGCAAGACCCCATCAGCAACAAAGTGAAGTCTGGAACCCATTAGAACATGTTCTGTTGGAGCTGTGTCCTGTTGGGCATGATTAGATTCCTCTGCTTACTCTTTTTTTAAAGGTTTTTTTCTTATTTATTTTTATTTATTTACTTATTTTTGCCTCCAGGGTTATCACTGGGTCTTGGTGCCTGTACCAAAAATCCACTGCTCCTGGAGGCTATTTTCCCCCCTTTTTGTTGTCCTTTTTTTTTTTAATTACTGTTGTGGTTACTATTATTCTTGTTATTGATGTCATTGTTGGATAGGACAGAGAGAAATGGAGAGAGGAGGGGAAGACAGAGAGGGGGAGAGAAAGACAGACACCTGCAGGCCTGCTTCACCACTTGTGAGGTGACCCCCCTGTAGGTGGGGAGCCGGGGGATCAAACTGGGATCCCTACATCCCTTCACCGGTCCTTGTTTACTCTTTTTTTGCCTCCAGGGTTATTGCTGGGGCTCAGTGCCTGCACTATGAATCCACTGCTCCTGGAGGCCATTTTTCCCATTTTGTTGCCGTTGTTGTTTATTGTTGTTGTATAGTACAGACAGAAATCAAGAGAAGAGGGGAAGAGAGAAAGATAGACACCTACAGACCTACTTCACCACTTGTGAAGTGACTCCTCTGCAGGTGGGGAGCCGGGGGGCTTGAACCAGGGTCCTTATGCTGGTCCTTGTGCTTTGCACCATGTGCACTTAACCCACTGCACTACTGCTGGCCCCCTTTTTTTCTTTTTTACCAGAGCACTGTTCAGCTTTGGCATATAGTGGTCCTGAGGATTGAGTCTGGAACCTCTGAGTCTCAGACATGAAAATCTATTGTGTAAACTGCTACGCTATCTCTCCAGCCCTTACCTATAGTTGTGAAGGAACTGGCATTACCTCCTACACAAGGCTGCCCCCTCTCTATGTCCAGGAACTTCTTCCAGAAGGAGGGCTCATGTTTGTGGGCTTCATGTGGGGGTAGTGGTGGCAATAAGGGTGGGAGAGACCGTGGGAGCAATAATCCCACACCCTCACCCAGCTTCAGAGGCGCTGGTGCTGAGGCAGTTGCCATGGTGACAACAGCTCCCTGGTCAGGAGATTTTCTCTTTTTCCTCTCCTCCCTTTGCTTTTCTCCAAGCAGCAGCCATAGCAGCAGGTCTTTCTCCCACAAAGGGTGGGACCTGTTGACTGCCTCTAACTTGGTGCCCTTGCCATAGTGGGTAGGTGGCCTAGGAGGGGCTCCTAACAACTGAGAAGGACCTGAGCTTGTATCTAGGCACAGGCAAGATGCAATGTCTCTTTGGTTAGGACTAAACTTCCCCAGACATCCTCTCTCAAATTTCCCTAATGATCTAGGGGAAAAGTGAAAGGGTCCTGTTTTCATAACCAGTCACAGAGCCAGAACATGTCATCATTAGAAGGTTGTTCAGGATGACCTCATTCATCAAGTCCACCCTCTGACTTCCCCCCTTCCCTGTTGCATGAAGGATCTGAGAGGGAAGTGACTTGGACAAAGTCAAACAGCAAGTGAGGCATAGGCAAGATTCAAACCCAGCTCTGCTGCCCTCCCTCTGGTTCAAGTCACCTTAAGGGAAGGAGTGGCACATTCCACAGGGTCCCTTAGCATGGCTTCCATGGAACAGCAGGAAAATGGAAGAGAGGGAGTGACACGGAGTAAGGAGCCAGAGAGGGCATGAATTAGAAAGACATTGGGGGGTGGGGGTGAGAGGACACAGTGCTTTTTGGCTGTGAAAGGTGAGGGAAATGGAGAAAGCATGGGGGCCTTGCAACAGCAACTAACAAGTTATGGGTAGTCAGCGAGGGGTAGTGTTCTGGCTTTATCCTCCAGTCAGGATGAAAGAATCCAAACCTGAGTCTCTGCCCAGCTCTGGGACTGACCTTGTGTGTGGTGGGTGCTGTGGAGAGAGGCGGAGTGAGGGTGGAAGTTCTTCCCTCCCCCAGTTATGTTGTGAGCTCTGCCAGTTTGAGGGGTGGGGAGTGAAGACAGGCTGGGGGCAGGGTGAAAGGAGGGTGGGTTCTCTGTGGAAGGGGAGGCTGTCTTTGGGGCAGGTGCATTATAGTGTGAAGTGCCCTGGCCTCTGGATGGTGTGGGTGGGGGGCTTACTAAGGAGTTGGGAGCTGGGAGCTCGGAGGAATAGCCAGCCTTAAAGGCAGGAGGGTGATCCTTACCTCCCTTTGAACTTGCAGCTGTGTGTGTGTGTGTGTGTGTGTGTGTGTGTGTGTGTGTGTAGGCGCGCGCACGCGCTAGCGGCTGGGGCAGTAGTGGCTCTTACCTGACCTGGGGGTACCGAAGTGTCTCCGCCTTCTTTTCTGAGACCGTGGGGCCGGTACAGTGGGTCCCCTGTCTAGGGGCGAGCTCTCCTTGGGTCAGGGAGATGAATCAGAGAGGCCAGGAGACAAGGATGGGAAAGGAGAGTGGAGGGGGAGGGGACCAGGGCCTCCGCCCGGCCCTGCCCACGTTACCTGAGGCCGCTGGCTGGATCGCTGGGTGGCTCGGAGCCTCGGCGGGCCGCGGGGACAGAGGCGGGCTGGCTGGCTGGCTTTGCAAGGTCCGCGCCCCAGCCGCCTCCCAGCTCTTGTATCACTATGTGTCTCTCGGAGGCGACCTGATTTGCATAAGCCACGCCCCATCCATGGCAACTTGGGCGTGGATTGGCTCCAGGGGGGCGGAGTGGCAGGCGGGGTTTCAGGTGGGGACCCGGTGGCCAGTGAGGGCCAGCTGCAGGAGCGCGCCCCACCCGCCCACCCGGGCTGACCTTTCCGGAGCCACTAGGAAAAGGGTGGGTGTGGGGTAGGGCTGCACCCCTAGCTGTATCCAGCCCCGGGACTCAGATCCCAAAAGGCTAAAGTCTGGGGGTGAGACGCATCGACGATTGCAGCGGATTCGCACAAACAACCTCACGGTCGCTATGGAAACGGGAGAGCCACCACCAGCTTCCCTTCCAGGGCCCCCAGCGGGGGTGGGGATGGAAGAGGAGATGAGTCACTAAATATGACCACCCCCTTCCATATCCCACCCCAACTGGAAGAGGGCGAAGAGGGGCCGCTGAGTAGTGGGGGGCGGGGGAATGGGGAGGAAAAGATAGCGTGGTCCGCAGCCCACGCCTTCACACTACCCGCCCCCCCAACCAGACCACTCCCCTCACACAGTGCAATAGAGGGGGTGGGGGTGTGTGGGGAGAGCTCAGTGCCGAGGGCGAGGCCCCTGCGCGCTCTCACTGCGAACCCTCTCATACGGACCCCAGGAGGCCTCCAGGGATCTCTCCCAGAACGATGCCTTTGCACACCCGGTGGAGACCTCGTTCCCCACCCTCGCGTCTGCCCGTCCCGTAGACGGAGCCAGTCCCCGGCCGCCGCCAGTCTCCGGCCTCGGATGTTGACACAAGCCAGGGCGGTTTACACAGCGCGAGTCTGGAAGGTTTCAGGGCCCCGGGAGCACCTCCTCCCCGCACTTGGGGGTCTCTCCCAAGTCCTGCCTGGCCGCCCCGGTTGCACTGACCTGCAGCTGGGAAACGCGAGGCAGAAGGAACCCTGTGACTCCAAGTGGGGGGCAAAAGGTAAAAAAAAAAAACTCAGCCTCTGGCTGGACCACGTGCGAAGAAAGGACATGTCAAAAGTGGGGCTGAAGGGACTGAGCAGTGGCGCACGCGGTTGAGAACACAGGTTATCATGCGCAAGGACCCGTGTTTAAGCCCGGAGTCCCTACCTAGGGAAGGTTCTGGAGCGGTGAAGCGGTGTTGCAAGTGTCTTTTATCTCGCTATCACCCTTTACCGTGTCGATTTTTCTGTCTCCATCCAATAAATTATTTCATTTTATTTGAGATGGTGGGGGGGGGGGAGGAGTAAATGTTGGGATGATAGCGACGTAGATCTGCCAGACAAGGATGAAGGTGAGGCTTCTGCTGCAGGTCTTAGAATCTCCGGTATCAGACTCCAGATTTGTCAGGAAGGAACCAGTGATACTTTGTAAAAATATCATATCCCCCCCCCCCCACACACACACCACCTGTTTTGCTGTTTCTCCTTCTGGGTCAGGCTTTGTCTTCTCTGTGTCATCCTCTCCGGAGAGCAGTACTGGAGCTCCCGTTAGCAAACACACCCCTGATCCCTTTGGTTGATGACTTGCCAGGGACAGGTGTTTAAAAGCACTGACACTATCATTTCCCCAGCACCTTCTCTGCTCTGGGTCTCAGGGATCCAAATTTGAGTGGAAAATCATCTCTGACCACAGATAACCACAATCCAAGGATAAGGAATTAGAGACTATGTAAAATGCTAGGAATGATATCTGAAACTCTAAAATGAAACTCACTATATATAACCATGGCCAAGACCATTCACTCTTTGGACTTCCTAGTCTGTAGAGTGTGGGAGGTGGCACAGGAGGCCCAAGGAATCAAGGGAAGAGCTTCAACTAGGAAAGAAAAAAGACTGTTACTGTAGACCCAGGGAGATGGCACAGTGGTAGTTCACTAAGTTTTTATGCCTGAGGTCCCAGAGATCACAGACTCAGTATCCAGTACCACTGTATGCTAGAGCTATTTCCTTTTCCCTTAATAAGTAAAATAAATCTTTTTAAAAATGCTATCACTCTTAGGCAGGGGAAATAGCATAGTGGTTATGCAAAAAGACTTTCATGCCTCAAAGTCTTTTTGCAGGTTCAATCCTTCGCACCACCATAAACCAGAGCTGAGCAGTGCTCTTGAAAAAAACAAAACCAAAAAGAAAGAAAGAAACAAGAAAACAGGCACAAACTACCACTCTAGACAGAATTATGTGGACATGAACCTGACCACTCTTACACACCTGTGAGCTCCTTAGAAATAGCTAACATTGAGAGCCTACTTTGTGCCTGGCACTATCCTAACACTTTCTATGTCTCACCTAATTTAATCCTTGTAAGAGCTCTTGAGATATGAGACCATACAGGGAAAGAAATGCAGGTACTCTTATTACTTCCTTTCACAGATGAGAAAATTGAAGTATAGAGAAGTTAACTGATTCCAAGTTCCATAACTAATCAAGTTGCAGAGCTGGGATTTGTACCTAAATGACATGACCATTGGGTCCACACTCCTAGCCAGGTCACAACATTCTCTCTCTTTTTATCTTTCTTTTTTTAATCTTTATTTATTTATTGGACAGAGCTAGAAATTTAGAGGGCAGGGGGAGACAGAGAGGGAGAGAGAGAGAGAGAGAGAGAGAGAGATACCAGCAGCCCTGGTTCACTACTCGCAAAGCTTTCGCCCTGCAGGTGGGGACCAGGGGCTCAAACCTGGGTCTTTGTGCACTGTGATGTGTGCACTCAACCAGGTGCGCCACCACCCAGCCCCACAACATTGTTTCTCTTTAAGACTTTTCAAGTTTTTGGTCTAGGTGATGACACACTCAGTTGATTACACATGTTAATCATGCACAAGGACCCAGGTTCAAGCCTCAGGTCCTCACCTACAGGAGGGAAGCTTCACAAGTGGTAACACATTGCTGCAAGTCAGTCCCTCCTCTCTCCCCTCTGTCTTTCTCCCTTCATTCAATTAATTTCTCTTCATCTCTATTCCATAAATGAATGAATAAGTAAGTAAATAAATAAAATATTTAAAAATGTTTTTTTAATTTTTATATATATTTATTTTCCCTTTTGTTGCCCTTGTTTTTATTGTTGTTGTAGTTATTGTTGATGTCATTGTTGTTAGATAGGACAGAGAGAAATGGAGAGAGGAGGGGAAGACAGAGAGGGGGAGAGAAAGATAGACACCGCTTGTGAAGCAACTCCCCTGCAAGTGAGGAGCCGAGGGCTCCAACCAGGATCCTTGAGCCGGTCCTTGTGCTTCAAGCCACGTGCACTCAACCCACTGTGCTACCGCCCAACTCCCTAGAAATATATTTGAATTATCTTTAGTTATTGGATAGAGGCAGTCAGAAATTAAGAGGGAAGGAGGAGATAGAGACAAAGAGAGACAGAGATAACTACAACACTGCTTCACCATTTGTAAAGCTTTTCCCCTGCAGGGGAGGACTGAAGGCTCCAATGTATGTCCTTGTGCATTATAACGTTGTGCAACCAAGTGCACCACCACCTGGCCCCTTAAGAAATATTCTTCAGGTCCTTAAAGGAGAAAAGTCACAAATTGGACCATTCATTTCTAATTCCCCAAGCCATCAGAAAGCCAGTTTCCTGGGAGAAGCTTTTCTATCTCTGAGCTAAACAAGGTGTAGGATTCCAACAGCAGCTCTAGAGCTGGTGGAGTGAAAGCAGAGAAAAACCTTTACAGTCTCCCTGGACTGTTAGGGGGCCAGTGTGTGACTTTTGACTTCATCTTTGGCTCTGGAATCAAACATAGGATCCAGGGAATCCCAGGAAAGCAGAAAATAGAAGGCAATAGGTACTCTGGTACTTTAAGTCACTCAGGCATGACTGACCACCCATGCTGCATGCATGAGCCAACCTACCCATGAATCTTCTTGGGGCCCTCTGACTGTTCCTGAACTGCCCGAAGTACTTGAGCCCTGTCTTGATCCCACCACCATCCACTTTAGGTTTGATGTTTCAAGCAACAACAGCTGCCATTGACTGAGTTGCTTCACTATGTACCAAACCCTCTGCCAAGTCCTTTATCTGTATCATACCACTTAATCCCAGAGATAACTACCTCCAGGAGTGATAGTAAAAATATCTAACAACCTGTTCAGACATGAACATTACCAGTCAGCACATGACCTGTAAGAGTGGATACTGGCCTTAGTGCTTAGTAGGTCTCTATCTGAGCTAAGAATCAACACTTTGATTACTGTAGAGCCAATAGGAGAAAAAGTAGGAAGATGGGGGGAGGGAAGGGGACACACAACAGCTGCTGCCATCAATATCAATCAATCTGGAAGTCTTTGGATATTTTAACAGCTCATTCAGTTGACTAGAGCATAGGTAGTGGACATTATCCCTGGTGTCATTACTTTATTTCATAGCAGTGACTGGAGGCTCACAGTGGTGAGACGACTTGCCCATTATAGCACAGTTCATTAGTGACGGAGCTGGGATTTGATCCTTCTTATAATTTCAGAACCTTAACACTCTTTACCATGGGTTTAGCTGCATTCCCAGGCAGGGAAGAGTCCAGGAATAAGCTGGGGGTTCCATTTTTCTGTTGCTGAAGACTGAGCCAGTGGCTATTGTGGTCTTGGTGTTCTCAGACTTGGAGCCTTAGAAACACCTACTCTACTTGTTCAAAAAGTGTGTCCTGAAGAATGAGGAAGGCAGAGGAGGATGCATGGAAGAAGAGACAGTGGATTTGTGCTGGAGGTCCCCAGGGGGGTAGAGAGGGAATTAAGCCCAGTTGCATTCTAGGGAGGTCTGAGATCTGCAGGTCTTGGCCACTAGAATTTGCCATACAGACGTGTTAGCATTCTCTCCTTGTGGTGTCTTTGTGTCTTTGTGATGGATAATGCCTTCATGACTCCCTGGGTTTCCTCAGCCTTGGCTAGTGCAGCCTGGTGACAGCTGGAATTCTCCTGGGTCCTAGGATTTCAGTCTCCTGAGAAAGTGAGATCACCAACACTGAACTCTTTCCCTTCCCCCTACTGGCTAAACAGGACTTTCTTCTTATTCTTTTTAATTTTTATTAATAAAATGGAAATATTGACAAAATCATAGTATAAGAAGGGTAAAATTCTACACAATTCCCACCACCAGAACTCCGAATCCCATTCCTTCCCTTGAAAGCTTTCCTATTCTTTATCCCCCTGGGAGCATGGACCCAGGATCATCATGAGATGTAGACAGTGGAAGGTCTGGCTTCTGTAATTGCTTCCCCGCTGAACATGGGTGTTGGCAGGTCAATCCATACTCCCAGCTTGTCTCTCTCTTTCCCTAGTGAGGTAGGGCTCTGGGGAGGCAGGGCTCCAGGACACATTGGTGGGGTCAGTCGTCTAGCAGGGAAGTCAGGTTGGCATCATTGTAGCATCTGGAACCTGGTGGCTGAAAAAGAGTTAATATATAAAGCAGAACAAATTGTTGACTAATCACGAACCTAAAGTCAAAAATATTGCAGATGAAGATCTGGGGTCTCCATTTTGGAAAAAGCTTGTAGGTTTATTTTAAGTATATTCCAAGGGGCCCATAATTTTACTAGTTTTTGCCAGAGCCTGACATCTAACAGAACCCTGCTCAGCTCTGACTGATGGTGGTGTTGGGGATTGAACTTGGGACCTATGGCATGAAAGTTTTTTTTTGTTTTTTTTTGCCTCCAGGAATATCGCTGCAGCTCAGCTCGGTGCCTGCCCTACGAATCCACTGCTCCTGGAGGCCATTTTTTCTCCCCATTTTGTTGCCCTTGTTGTTATTGTTGCCATTGATGTTGTTGTTGGTTAGGACAGAGAGAAATCGAGAGAGGAGGGGAAGATGGGGAGAGAAAGAGACACTTGCAGACCTGCTTCACCACTTGTGAAGCAACCCCCTGCAGGTGAAGAACCAGAGGCTCGAACCAGGATTCTTATGCCAGTCCTTGCGCTTCATGCCATGTACGCTTAACCCACTGCGCTACCTCCTGACCCCCTCTTTTTTTTTGTATAGCCATTATACTATCTCCCTAGCCCCTGTATTTATTTATTTATTTATTTATTTTTTTTTTTTTTTTTTTTGCCCCTGTATTTATTTTTAATTTTAATTTTTATTTCCCTAAATAAAAATCTATTATCTTTTTGCTTGCTACAAAGAAATGATACAGAGAAAATGGAAATGCTCTCCACCCTATTCCCACCCCTCATGATCTCTGCTGAGCATTTGAAATGTGACTAGTGTGTATGAAAACTTGGGTTAAAATTACTTATTTATTCTTGAATGTTATATTTTAGTGAGTGAGATACAGAGAGAAAGTTACAGTGATAGAGAGACCATAGCACTGCTAAACTCTGGCTTATGATGATGCTTGGAATTGAACCTTAAATATTTAATTTTAACTAGAGCAATCACATATAAGGACCAGGTGGTGTCACACCCAGCTGAGTGTGCATTTTACCATGTTCAGTGACCCTGGTTCAAGCCCTTGCTTACTATTTGCAGAGGGAGAGCTTCATGAACAATGAAGCAGTGCTACAGGTGCCTCTCTTTCTCTCTCTTTGCTCAGTTCCTCTATTTCTATCAAATAAAGGAGGAGAAGGAGGGAGAGGAGAAGGAGGATGAGAAGAAAGAGAAATAAAGAGAGGGAGAAAGGAAGGAAGGAAGGAAGAAATAAAGGAAGGAAGGGAGGGAGGGAGAAAGAAAGAAAGAGAAAAAGAAAGAAAGAGCAGGCCACTGGAGTGGTGAATTCATTACAGGCTCCAAACCCCAGTGATAATGCTGGTGGAATAGAGTACAATTTTTAAAACTGGAGCAATCCCATATAGATTATGTTCATTAGACTGGACATCACTTTGAATACTCTAAAGTTGGGAATGAGGAAGTTAGAAGATACTGGGATCTGGACACTTCCTGGGATCAGTACAAGGAAACACCACACAATGCTAACTGGGATTAGCATTAGAAAAATGTAGTTGTGTTTGAAGAGACCATTGATATTGGGGCCAGGTGGTGATACACCTGGTTGAGTGCACACATTACAGTTCACAAGGACCCAGATTCAAGCCCCTGGTCCCCACCTGCAGAGGGAAAGTTTCACAAGTGGTGAAACAAGGCTGCAAGTATCTCTTTGTTTTTCTCCCTATCTTTTGTTTTCCTCTCAATTTCTCTCTGCCTCTATCTAATAATAAATAGACCATTGATATCCAAGAGATATGAAGATGACTTGCCACCTGCACAACCTGTAGGAATCTCACTACTGGCTCTGAGTCAACAGACAACGAGAGGATTTGTGATGACCAAAGCTGACATTCAACCACAATAGCCACACTGATAATTCAAATATTGAAACTTTACCATGCCAGTGTGTAAATAACCACTCCCCCAAATGTCTCTTGCCTACCCCAGCTCCTCTGTCCCCATTTCTAGGGTTTTCGAACTTTTGAACCAAGTGGAGCCACCACAATTGCCCACCTCTGACCTGGCACAGAAGGAAGCTTTCTGGGCCCTGCTTCACGGATTGGCTGGCAATTTTTCTGTTGGGCTGGTGCCTGTGTCATCCTGGTTGTTAAATATTTGGAACATCATTGCAGTTGTTGGACACTGAAAACACAACTGCTATTGCCACTCATGCAAGGGAGTTATGGCCCATAGAGAGAGGTCTGCACCAGCTCATCGTGGCCAGTCCCATCAGAGATATCCCCCCGCCTTTCTCCCTCTCAAGCCCACATCACTGGAAGCAATCACAAGGGGGGGGGTGCGTGTTTAAGAGTTCTCTCCTGTACTTGGCCCTGAAGTCTTTTTTTTTTTTTTTTTTTTCTATCCCCAGGGTTACTGCTGGGGCTGTGTCTGCACTACAAATCCTCTGCTCCTGGAGGCCATTTTCTCCATTTTGTTGTTGTCATTATTGCTGTTGTTGTTGGATAGGACAGAGAGAAATCGAGAAAGGAAGGGAGACAGGGGGAGAAAAAGATAGACACCTGTAGACCTACTTCACCACCTGTGAAGTGACCCCCCGTTACAGGTGGAAGCCAGGGGCTTAAACAGGGATCTGTTGGTCCTTGCACTCGAGCCATGTGCGCTTAACCCACTGCACTACAGTCTGACCCCCAGCCCTGTAATCTTAAGCCTGCCCTACAGGGGGGCTGAGAAACATATCTGAGTCAAATGTAAAACTTAAGCTTTATTTATTTTTATTTATTATTAGATAGAGACAGAAATTTACTGGGGAGGGGAAGATAGAGAGGGAAGGAGACAGAGAGGCACACCGGCCTCTACTACTCGGAAATCTACTCGGGAAGCTTTCCCCTGAAGGTGGGGAAAAGGGACTTGAATCTGGTTCTTTGTGCACTGTGATATGTGCACTTAACCAGGTATGCCACCACCTGACCCCAGAAGTTAAAACTTTAATGAGCTGAGTTTCAGTAACTAAAAGCTATTAAAGTGATAGACATGGCTGAGGTAGAGATGGATGACAAGAACTATCTACATGCTAACCTCCTTCTCTTGACTTTTACTGCCAATTCCTGGCACAGTTTCTCCTTCATCCTGGCCCTGGGATCCTGCCACTGGGACCAGAGTATGCCCTGTCTTTCTCTGCCCACCTCCTCACTGGCATGCAAGGCCTGCTGAGTTTTAAAACTTCCAAGGGCCTTTGGGGATACAGGTGCAGATCAAAGCATCCAGTCTGGCCATGAGCAGAAGAGGAATCCCCACAGCCTCAGTCTGTACTTGTGGAAAATGCCTGGCTCAAGCTGGGCTAATCTGACTGTGTCTCTTAGGAATTCTAAATGCAGAAGGTGCACTGATGACAGTGCTCTAGAAGAGAAAGTCCTATGGCCTCTTGCTGGGAGGCCAGGGTGTGTGTGGGGGGGGGGGAGAAGGTCTATCCCTGCTCTCTTGTTACAATTTCTCAGCTGTCCAGCCCTGTCTTAGTATCCTTGATCTATCCCATGATCCTTCTGATGTCCATTTCCTGCTTTCTTTTTTTTTCCCTTAAGTTAGCCAGAGCTAATTTCTATGGTTTGCAGCCAAAAGATTCAACTAAGGCCATTTAAGGTCAGACAGGAGGTGCAGTGAAACGCAGATGCCAGGAGAGGGCATAGTAGATTTGCATTGAAGGGGTCTTTGAATGATTTTAAAGGGTCTGGAAACCTATCAAGGGAGTACAAGTGGAGTAGTTAGGCATGCTGGGAAAAGACTCTTCCTTGCATATTTTATGCTTGCAAGGACAGAAAGGGCACACTAAAAGGTAGTGCAGTGGAAAGTCGAGGCTTTCCCAGTCATGGCTATGTTGTTCACTCATGCATGACCTTGGTTAAGGCACTTAACCTCTCAGGTTTCCTCATTAAAACTGGATAAAACCAAGTAAAACTAGAAGACTAGAATCTGTCCTACAAGGTTGTTGTGAGAATTAACTAAAGAACATTGTTGGGTGCATACACTTACTACACTTTAAATATCATTATCACTCTCATTTCACCGAGTTCAGGATGGCAGGACCAGAGGTAGAGCCAGGAAATGACAAATGATCACTGACAGACAACAGAGATGCTATTGGAAGAGGCTTGGATCAGAGAAGGGGGTGGGATAAATATCTAAGGGCAAAGGCTGGTTGGACAGTCCAGAAAAGGGAAATGAGGACATTTTCTCCTTTGGGATGAGAGGAAAGAAAATTAGGACAAACACTGGCAAATTGCAGGGGGTAGAGGGTGGGGGTGGAAGTAAGGAGGCCTCCTCCTCCTCCTCCTCCTCCTCCTCCTCCTCCTCCTCCTCCTCCATCCTGTGCACAGGCCTCTAGTCTTCATGAACTAGGGCATCTACCTGGTGAGGGGGTGGATCAAGAGAATTCAGCTCTTGTAATTTTTTCAACACTGGGCCTCCATTTTTTAAAAAAGGCATGGATCCCAAGAGATAATCTTGGTGGCAACACAAACAAATAAACAAACAACAAACAAACAAAGAATCAACAATGGCACTCCTGTCATTGAGCTTATGGTCACTCAAGATCAGGTATGTGCAGGGTTGTAGAACCATTGATGACTTTATGATCAAGTAGGAGCCATATGTGTACACAGATCGTTTTGGATGGATGTGTTGGGTTCCTTAGGATATATCCCCAGGAGAGGAATTGCAGGGTCATAGGGTAGGTCCATTTCTAGCCTTCGGAGAGTTCTCCAGACTGTTCTCCACAGAGGTTGAACCAATTGGCATTCCCACCAGCAGTGCAGGAGGGTTCCTTTGACCCCACACCCTCTCCAGAATTTGCTGCTGTTACCTTTTCTGATGTATGACATTCTCACAGGAGTGAAGTGGTATCTCATTGTTGTCTTGATTTGCATTTCTCTGACAATCAGAGACTTGGAGCATTTTTTCACGTGTTTCTCGGCCTTCTGGATCTCTTCTGTGGTGAATATTCTGTCCAAGTCCTCCCCCCATTTTTGGATGGGGTTATTTGTTGTCTTGTTGTTGTGTCTAGCAAGCTCTTTATATATGTTGGTTATTAAACTCTTGTCTGATGTATGGCATGCAAAGATCTTCTCCCATTCTGTGAGGGGTCTTTTGGTTTGGGTAGTGGTTTCTTTTGCTGTGAAGAAACTTTTTAATTGGATGTAGTCCCATAGGTTTATACTTGCTTTAGTCTTCTTTGTTATTGGATTCGTTTCATTGAAAATGTCTTTAAAATTTATGCGGAAAAGAGTTCTGCCAATATTTTCCTCTAAGTATTTGATAGTTTGTGGTCTAACATCCAAGTCCTTGATCCACTTGGAATTTACTTTTGTATTTGGTGAAATACAGTGATTCAGTTTCATTCTTCTGCATGTTTCAACCCATTGTTTCCAACACCATTTGTTGAAGAGACTCTGCTTTCCCCATTGAATAGTCTGGGCCCCTTTGTTAAAGATTAGATGTCCATAGGTGTGGGGCCTCATTTCTGGGCTCTCAATTCTATTCCACTGGTCATGTTCCAGTACCAAGCAGTTTTGATGACAATGGCCCTATAATACAGTTTGAGATCTGGGAGTGTGATGCCTCCGGTTCTGTTCTTTTTCTCAAGATTGTTTTGGCAATTCTAGGTCTTTTCTGGTTCCAGATAAACATTTGTAGTTTTTGTTCTATTCTCCTAAAAAATGTGCTTGGGATTTTGATGGGAATAGCATTAAATTTGTAGATGGCTCTGGGTAATATATTCATTTTGATGATGTTAATTCTTCCAACTCATGAACATGGAATATCTTTCCACTTCTTTGTGTCTTTTTCAATTTCTTTGAGTAGTGACTCATAATTTTCAATATATAAGTCTTTCACTTCCTTGGTTAGATTTACTCCTAGATATTTTATTGTTTTTGTTGCTATAGTAAAAGGAATTGATTTCTGGATTTCAATTTCTTCTAACTTAGTGTTTGCATAGAGGAATGCCACTGACTTTTGAATGTTAATTTTGTAGCCTGATACCTTACTGTATTTCCAAAAGCTTCTTGCTGGAGTCCTTAGGTTTTTCCATGTATACTATCATGTCATCTGCAAATAAGGAGAGTTTGACTTCTTCTCTTCCAATTTGTATCCCTTTAATTCCTTGCTCCTGCCTGATTGCTATGGCAAGAACTTCCAACACTATGTTGAATAGTAATGGTGATAGTGGGCAGCCCTGTCTAGTACCTGATCTGAGTGGAAATGCTTCCAGTTTTTCACCATTGAGTATGATGTTGGCTGTAGGTTTGCTATATATAGACTCCACTATCTTCAGGAATTTTCCATCTATTCCCATTTTTTTGTAGTGTTTTGATCATAAAGGGATGTTGTATTTTGTCAAAAGCTTTCTCTGCATCTATTGATATGACCATGTGGTTTTTGGAAGTAGGAGCCATAGATACAAAAAGTAAACTGAAGATGTTTTAAATTATACATTACTATCATGATATGCTATGAGGGAAATTAACAGGGTGCTGTGACCAGGTAAAAGGATGCTGAACTCAGTGTCAGATTGGTGATACCCAAGAAAAGGGCATCTGAAAGATTGGAAGTGGTCAGCCAGGTGAGAGATGAGAGGCATGTTCTGGGTTAAAGGAACAGTGTGGGTAGAGGTCCCGAGGCAAGGAAGAGTGGCTGATCACATGAGCTCAGAAAAGATTTGGGGCCCAAATGGTGTCACACCTGATAGGGTGCACATCATACTGTGCACAAGGACCTGGGTTCAAACCTTTGGTCCCCACCTGTAGGAGAGAAGCTTCATGAGTGATGGAGCAGTGCTGTAGGTGTCTCTCTTTCCCTCTCCATTTCCTTTCTCAATAGCTCTCTGTCTCTATCCAAAAAATACATAAATAAATAAAATAAAAAATAATTTAGGGAGTCGGGCGGTAACACAGTGGGTTAAGCGCAGGTTGTGCAAAGCTCAAGGACCGGCATAAGGATCCTGGCTCGAGCCTCTGTCTCCCAGCCTGCAGGGGAGTTACTTCACAGGTGGTGAAGCAAGTCTGCAGGTGTCTTATCTTTCTCTCCCCCTCTCTGTCTTCCCCTTCTCTCTCCATTTCTCTCTGTCCTATCCAACAATGACAACAACAATAACAACAACAACATAAAAAACAACAAGGACAACAAAAGGGAATAAATAAAATAAATTAAAAAATTTAAAAACTGATAAAATAAGTATAAAGAAAGAAAAAGACTTATATGGATGGAAAGAAGCAGGTATTCTGAGAGATGGTTGTGACCAGGAGTTTGGGTTTTATCCCAAAGGCCATCAGACTGTTTGTGTCTGGGATGGGCACCACCAGCAGCCTGAATCACATCAAGATTAGCCAGGCTTCTTGGTAGAGAGTGGGTTGGAGGTAGCTGAAACTGAAGTGGCCACTGGGATAGAAAGGAATGAACAGGTAAAAGTCGTTGGGTGAAGGAGGCCAGGCGGTGGGTTAAGTGCCGAAGCGCAAGGACTGGTGTAAGGATCTGGGTTCGAGTCCCCAGCTCCCCATGCTTCACAGGCAGTGAAGCAGATCTGCAGGTGTTTTTCTCTCCCCATCTCTGTCTTCCTGTCCTCTCTCGATTTCTCTTCTTCTTCTTCTTCTAGCATTTGCCCTTCTTCCGTAGCCAGTCAACAGCGTCAGGTTGAGCCTGATGTAAAGTTTCGAGACCTCCTTTGAATCTGGAGAGGTGGCAGTCGTTGACTATGTGGGTCATAGTCTGTCTGTAGCCGCAGGGGCAGTTCGGGTCGTCTCTGGCTCCCCAGCGATGGAACATAGCGGCGCACCAGCCATGGCCTGTTCGATAGCGATTGAGGAGGACCCAATCATAACGTGCTAGGTCAAAGCCGGGTTGATGCTTGCAGGGGTCTGTGATGAGGTGTTTGTTCTTTACCTCAGCTGACTGCCAACTCTGTTTCCAAGAGTCTGGAACAGAGAAGTTCAGTGTAGGCATAGGGGACCAGATTGGGTGACGAGACGTCAAGCATTGGACAGGGTGGGCGAAGATATCCGCGTATATTGGCAGGTCCGGTCGAGTGTAGACGTGGGAAATGAACTTAGATGATGCCGCATCCTGACAAATATCTGGCGGGGCGATGTTGCTAAGAACTGGCAGCCATGGAACCGGGGTGGAACGGATGGTTCCAGAAATTATCCTCATGGAGGAATATAATTTGGAATCGACCAAGTGGATATGGGGGCTACGGAACCATACTGGGGCACAGTATTCTGCAGTGGAATAGCATAATGCCAGAGATGATGATCGTAGTGTGGAAGCGCTCGCGCCCCATGAGGAGCTGGCCAGTCTTGCAATGATGTTATTCCTTGCGCCCACCTTTGCTGCAGTTTTTATGAGATGTTCGTGAAATGATAGGGTGCGATTGAGAGTAACGCCAAGATAGACTGGCTGGGCTTCATGCCGGATTCTCGTATCGCCAAGCTGCACATTAAGCTCATGCGAGGCCGAGGCATGGTGTAGATGGAAAACAGATGATACCGTTTTTGCAGTGCTAGGGATTAGTCGCCATTTTTTACAGTAATCAGATATCAGAGACATGTCTTTCGTGAGTGTTTCCTCGAGGATGTCGAACTTGGATGCCTGAGTTGCACAGCAGATGTCATCGGCGTAGATGAACTTCGTTGAAGAAGTTTCTGGGAGGTCATTGATGTAAATATTAAATAGCGTAGGAGCCAGAACAGAGCCCTGGGGGAGGCCACTTGAGACAAGTCTCCATCTGCTAGACTTGTCACCCAGATGCACCCGGAATCTTCTGTTTTGGAGAAGAAACGATATAGTGTGGGCCACCCATGGAGGCAGGCGTCTTGAGATCTTGACTAGGAGACCACAGTGCCAGACCGTGTCATAGGCTGCTGTGAGATCAACAAAGACAGCACCTGTCTTTAAATTCTTCTAGAATCCATTTTCAGTGTAAGTTGAGAGGGCCAGGGCTTGTTCGCAGGTAGATCTTCCTGGGTGGAAACCAGCTTGGGCGGGTGATAGGAATTTCTCTGTAAGATGAGAAATACGTGACAGAAGCAGCCTCTCAAGGAGTTTGTAACACACGGAGAGGAGAGAAATTGGTCTATAGCTGGCGGCCAGTGTTGGGTCTTTCTTTGGTTTAAAAACCGCTATAATCTTCGCACGACGCCAAACTTTGGGCATAGACTCAGATTCCAAGATGTGGGACAGGAATGAAGCGAGCCACTTCTTTGCCGCAGGACCCAGGTTAAGAATGAGTTCTGGGGTGATGTTATCATAGCCAGCAGCTGTTCCCGGTTTAACCCTCTTCCAGTTCAGACAGTGTAAAGGGAGAGAGTTTTGGAGATGGACAAGATAACCGGAAGTGGGATGACCACTCATGGGAAATTTCTCTTTTCCAGACTGGGTCGATCTTAGCACGTCCAACTTGAGTTAGGTGACTGGCCACTGAGTTTGGAGATACGGGAGGATGGGAGACGGGAGGGGGTTGGCTACCGGCACCCAGTCTGTGAAGAAGCTTCCAGGCCTTCCTACTTGAGTGGGTGAAGTTCAGACTTTCTCTGTGTCCTATCAACAACAATAATAACAACAACAATGATAAACAGCAAGGGCAATGAAAGGGGAAAAAAATGGCCTTCAGGAGCAGTGGATTTGTAGTGCAGGCACCAAGTCCCAGCAATAACCCTGGAGGCAAAATAAATAAATAAACATTGTTGGGGAAAATAGTTGTGGGGAAAAGTCTACAGTCCTGTCCCCACCGCTCCCTCCCCTTGTTCCAGGAACCTGGAAGGTAGCTGGGATCTTGAGCCCATTTAACATATTGGGACATCTGGGTGCTTTGTGTGAAGGTGCTTGTGCACTGGGATTCTGGGAAAAGGGAGTCCTACAGTAGCCCATTCAAGGAGAGGAGAATGAGGTTTGTTCCCATCTTTCTGGTAGATTAAGCGTAGCTGGACTGAGTTTGGGGCCAATTCTAGATCTAAGTTCCAGCTCTGGCTCTCAAGTGAGCATGTAGGAAAGGAAAGAGCTGGAATAGGCCAGGTCTGATTCAAACTGCAGCCCTGCCCTACACTCCCCGCTGGCAGTTCACATCATGGAAGCTCGCTCCCCTCCTCTCTGAGCAGAGTTAATAATGGTCCAGAACTCATAGGATTTGTGGTCAGGGTTAAATGAGGCAATGCATAAAGAAATACATAATATGATGTTGGGAATGGAGCAGGCGCTCAACAGATGAAATGCCTAGAGGAAGTTCCAGTTTCTGGTTGAAACTAGGGAGAGTTCTAGGGTCTGCAACCTGAACTGGGTCTGAAACCTCACTCAGTAAAATCTATTTATTTTCAATAGGTTTATCTCTAGGGTTCAATACCTACATGACTAATATATCACTCTTAGCAGCCATGTGACCCCCCCCCCATTTATTTCTTTTTAGGATAAAGATAGAGAGAAATTGTGAAGGAAGGAAACTTGAACCCTGGCCCTTGCAAATGTTAATTGGTACACTCTACTGGGTGTACCAATCCCTAGCACCCCTCCCCCCCCCCACACACACACTTGGAAGCAGAGCCTGGTTGCTTTGGGTGGAGGGGCTGGAGAACAGGATCTAGGATCTGGAAGGTGAAGGTGGATCCTGGGGCCAGAAAAAGGAGGAGCTTAAAATGACCTGGAGAATATCACATTGTCTCAAAATCAAAACTCCAGGTGATCCCTGGGAATCTGCATTTTCTGTTGCACACACTTTTGAGTACTTCTGTCTCATTCATCTGGCTTAAGTTCAGGGAAACCAGAATCCAAAGAAGATGTAAAATCAGGGTAGTAAACAGCATGGGTGTAGAGCACGAAACTGGGGAGAGTGAGGATGGGAGAAAAAAATCCCTAGAATGAGTTAGATGTGGAAATGATGAGGACACAAGGTTTGGCTGCTTTAAGAAAATGGTTTTCCTATTCAAGAAGAACAAACAAAACACGTCTATAATGTTAATTCTGCAGATGGGGAGAGACCTCAGATTATACCACCCCATTCTGTCCTTTGTTCCACCCCTGCCTGGCACTGTGCTAAACAGGACTGTGCTGAGCTGGCCCCAAGCAGGACGACTAAGCAAGTAAACACCTTAGGTTGGTGATTGTTGATGAAGGCTAACATGCTCGAGGGCAACTGGTATGTAGTAACTGCAATAAACTCTACAGTTAATTATCTACAAATATAAATTATCATGTAAGCCCATTCGTCCTTCGGATACTGTCATGACGGTTGATAAATGGGCCTCTGAAAATAGCGACTTCTGAAAATCGCTGTCGGCACTCTGTGCAGCTCCGCCCACGGCTCCACAGACAGCATGCACTGCATTGCTCATTCTTATGAAGGCTTGCACTGCTCCAGGGGAATCATCAGTTTATCTTTATCCTCGAATTACTCACTTGTTAGTGCTTCTAAATAGTTTACCCTTTCCTTTGGTTTTATTGCTGGTGCATTGTTAGCCTTGTATAAGTGAGCCATGAACAGG
This sequence comes from Erinaceus europaeus, assembly GCF_950295315.1. Lineage (NCBI taxonomy): Eukaryota > Metazoa > Chordata > Mammalia > Eulipotyphla > Erinaceidae > Erinaceus > Erinaceus europaeus. The sequence continues at coordinate 67,146,762 of NC_080174.1, read as the reverse complement.
GTTTTATTTTCTTAGAAGATCCAGAGCTTAGAGAAAAACACTAGAGTCAAAACTCAGGATGAAGTGCTAATGACGTTTGCATATTTCTTGTGAATATTATAATAAAGTTTCTGAATTTAGGGAAGATGAACTTTTTTTAAAAAAAGAAAGAAATTAGTGGTGTCTGGGTGATAGCTCAGGGTGTTAGTGCACCAGCTTTGCATTCTGAGCTCTCAGAGGTTCCAGGTTCAATCCCCACATACCATATGCCAAGACTAAGTGGTGCTCTGGTTTCTCTCTCCTACATAAAATTAAATAAATAAATCTTGAAGAATATACTTTAGTGACCTGGAAGGTGGTGCAGTGGATAGAGCATTGGACTCTCAAGCATGAGGTCTAGAGTTTGATCCCCGGCATTGAATGTGCCAAAGTGATGCTGTGATTCTCTCTCTCAAGTTGCTCGCTCTCTCTCCCTCTCTCTTTTATTAATTAATAACTAGATCTTTCAAAAATTAAGTTATGGGTCCAGGCAGTGGCTCACCTGGTAGAGTGCTTATGTTGTAATGCTCAAGGACCTGAGTTTAAGCATTCAGTCCTCACCTGCAGGGGGAAATTTCACAAGTAGTAGAGAAGTACTGAAGTCTCTCTCCATATCTATCTATCTATCTATCTATCTCTCTCTCTCTCTCTCTCTCTCTATCTCTCCCCCTCACCTCTCTATTTCTTTGTCTGTATCCAAAACAAATAATAAATAAATAAATTTAAGTGAACCCTTTTAAGAAAAAAATTAGTGGACAGGAAAGAGCTCATCTCGTATGGAGTTCAACTAATTATGCAAAAGCCCCAGCACCACGCGGAAGCACAACACTGCCAGGGGAAACTCCATGTTTGGTGGAGTGATGCTGTGGTTACTCTCTCAACAGCTCTTTCTCTCCATCTCTGTCTCTATGTCAATAAAAAGAATGAGAAAGTCAGCCTAGGAACAGTGGAATGTACATGCACTAGTACCTGGTCATACAAAAAAGAAAGAGACAAGAAGACGGGGTGGGGGGGGCCACTTGCATAGTGGCTAGAGCATTAGACACTCAAGCATGAGGTCCTGTGTTTAGTCTCCAGTAGTACATATACAGGAAGGGTGTTCTGTTTTTTTTTCTCTCTCTCTCTCTCTCTCTCTTTCCCTCTCACTATCATTAGTTGACATAAATACTTTTTTTTTTTAAGAAGGAGAGAGTAATTGCTAGAGAAATAAATGTGGGATGGATCAAATAGCGACGATGTTCATTAAAATTTAAAGGTGCTGGGAGTCCGGCAGTAGTGCAGCGGGTTAAGCACACGTGGCACAAAGCGCAAGGACTGGCTTAAGGATCTTGATTCGAACCCCGGCTCGCCATCTGCAGGGGAGTCGCTTCACAGGCGGTGAAGCAGGTCTGCAGGTGTCTGTCTTTCTCTCCCCCTCTCTGTCTTCCCCTCCTCTCTCCATTTCTCTCTGTCCTATCTAACAATGAGGACATCAACAATAATAACTATAACAACAATGAAAAATCAAGGGCAACAAAAAGGGAAAAATAATTTTAAAAAATTTAAAGGTGCTCAACTGGTGTGCTACCTGTAACATTCAGAATGGCAATTATGTTCTATTAAAGTTTGTGGCTTGTCTTAGTCAGGGCTGGCTCAGACAAGCAGGGATACTGTAAATCGTACGGAAAAAAGAAAATTGTCAAAGAATTTGAGTTTATACAATAGTATAGCATATGCAATTTAGGGAATGGTGGGAGTGGCTTGTCTCTGCTTCCCCTACCAGGGGCCTTATCTGGAGAAATTTGACAGCTGATATTGGGAGACATCTTCACACTTCTCAGGTGTTTTGTGCTGGCTCTTAGGCCCACAGCTGGGACTGTTGGGGTGTGGCCATAGCTAAGGTCTGGCCAACAGACTATGAGTGGAAGTGATGTGTATGTGTGTGTGTCTTACCCAGATGTGTCACACCTGTGCATGATTCTTCTTTCTCTTCTCCATTTTAGATGATAAATAGAAAGAACTTCAGACACTTAGAAGAAAGCATAAATCTTAGGTAAAAGAAGTTTGGGTCTCTGAATGACCATGTAGAGCTCTTGTGTACCCAATTACCAAATTCCAGTGGGTGTAGTGATAATTCCTCACCCATACAATAAGCTATTCTCAGCCACTGGCAGTTTGTCAGAACTTCAGTACTTACTCTGTCTACCTGGAGAGTGCATCTAAGAGTTCATCAGTGAAGGACTCAGTGTCCTGAGACCACTCCCCAGTCACCATCTCATGTGCTAGTCACAAACCCAGGTTGCTAGCCACAGTTCTTGACTGATTGACTAGAAATTAATGGTTCCCATGACGCCCTCCTTGGGTTCTATTAATCAGGACTTGCAGAACTCAGGAGATGTGTTTACTTTCTAGATTACTGATGTATTACAAAGGATTGTTTTGAGAGAGAGAGAGAGAGGGAGGGAGGGAGAGAGAGAGAGAGAGAGAGAGAGAGAGAGAGAGAGAGAAACCACAATACCAAGGCTTCCTTTAAAATAGTAGGTACTGGACTCAAACCTGGCTCATGCAAGTGGCAAAGCAGCACAGTAACCAAGTGAGCTATTTTTCCCCTTACAGAAGGATTTTAAAGGATACACATAGCCAGATGAAGAGCTACATGGGGCAAGGCACAAGGAAAGGGGCCAGAGCTCCCACACCCTGCCCAGGAGCATTCCTGTGCCACCACCTACGTGTGCCCAGCAACCCGGAAGCTCTCTGAACCCTGTACTCTAGAGTTTTTATGGAGGCTTCACAACACAGACACAGTTGATTAAATCATTAACTGTCAGTGACTTATACAATCTCCAGACCCTGTCCCCTGCTAGGAAGTCTGGGGGTGGGATTGGAAGCTCCAACCCTTGGATACTTGGTAGATTCTCCTGACAACTAGCCCATCCTTAGGTAATTTCAGGAGTCACTTCAGTCACATAACAATAGACACTTTCATCATTGTCAACACTCAGAAACACACCAAGTTTACTTAGAACTGTTAAGTCAGGAACATTTGATGATGAAGATCAAATATTTAAGAGAAATACTTTTCAGTCATCTGAATGACCAAATATGGATTTCATCTAGATCATCATGCCACTCAAAAATCACAGGAACAACTGGGTAAGATGCAGGGGCTTTGTAGGCAAGGTGGTGAGAAGCAAGGAAGCTAGTCTAGCTAAGACAGACTGTAGAGCAAATTTCAGAAAGAGGAAGTGAGGGTATGTTTTTCTGCCAAGGATAGTTTGGGTGGCATAAACATATAATAGTCTAAGGGCCAGAGAGACCATTCACCTGGAAGAACATTTGCCTTACCATGCTCATGATCCAGGTTTGAGCTCCAGCACTACAAAGTGTACTACATTACAGGAGGATGCTTCAGTGCTGTGATGTCTCTCCCTCTCTGTCTGAAGAAGCAGGCAAGGAGTGATGAAAGTACACATACACAAGACCATAGTCATGGAAGAAAACAATACACCTGCAGAGGGAAGCTTCATGAGCTGTGATGCCATGCTGCAGGTATTTCTCTCTCCCTTTCTACTTAACCCATCACCTCTCAGTTTCTCTCTGTTCTATCCCATAAAAATAATAGATATTTAAAAAATTTAAAAATACATATATATACATATATATATATGAATTTTTCTGGAGAAACGAGGCATACACACGTTTATGAAGGGAAATGGTGAGCATTAACAGTTGAGAAATATACAATGAACTTGCATGATTACATATGGAGTGTACAAAAGAAGATGAAGAAATATCATAGGATTGAACCTGGGACTTTAGAATTTCAAGTATAGAAGTGGTTTTGCATAACCACTGTGCTTCCGCCCATTTCAGAGTAACTTTTTTTGTGTGTGTGTGTCCAGGGTTACCGCTGGGGCTCAGTGCTGGCACTAGGGATTCACTGCTCCTGGAAGCCATTTTTTGTTTGTTTGTTTCATTAGATAGGACAGAGAAATTGAGAGAAGAGGGGAAGATAGAGAGGGAGAGAGAAAGATAGACATCTGCAGACCTGCTTCACCGCTTGCAGGTGGAAAGCTGAACTGAGATCCTTGAACAGTCCTTGTGCTTTGAACTATTTGTGTTTAACCTGGTGTGCTGCCACCCTCCAACCCCTCCCCACACACCCAAGTAACTTTTTAAAAGCAGAAACTGTTCTTTCAGTTCCCAGACATATTACACTAATTTCTACCTCAGATCTTGGTACTTGCAGGCCTTTTTTTTCCTGACACATCCTTCCTTTGTTCAGTGAATGACTATTTTCTCTTCCTTTCTTTCTGGTTGTTTGTAATGATTTATCTATTCATTTATGAGGGAGAGGAAGAGGGAAAAGGAGAGACAGTGTGTGTTTGTGTTGAGGTGGGGGAGAGAAAGAATTTCACTATGGCACATAGGATATCAGAAGTCAAACTCCAGACCTCAAGCTTGCAGAGTCCAGTGCTCCAATCCACTGTACACCTACCAGGCCCAGAATGGCAATCTCTTGTTCTTCAGGTCCAAATCTCAACATCACATCCCCAGAGAGACACCATGAATCAATCAGTTTCTTTCTCTCTATAAATCTTAAATTTTATTTCTTTAGTTATATTTTTGTGTACTTGTTTATACTGTTTAATTGTCAATCTTCATGAGATTATAATCTCGATGAGGGCAAGTTTTATGGATACCCACCCTCACAAACTCATAAGATGAAGCCTTTGAAAATGCACTTGGTGGGGGCGGGTGGTGGCGCACCTGGTTGAGCGCACGTATTACAGTGTGCAAGGACCCAGGTTCAAGCCCCCGATCTCCATCTGCAGGGGGAAAGCTCTGTGAATGGTGAAGTGGTGATGCCGGTGTCTCTCTGTCTCTCTCTATCACCCTCTTCCCTCTTAATTTCCGGCTGTCTCTGTCCATGAATAAAGATAATAAAAAACTAGAAAGAAAAAGAAATATGCACTTGGGAATAGGAGGTGTTTAATCAAATCCTGGACTGGCAAAATAGCTCACTTAGGTAGTGAGTGACCTTCTTTACCCTGTATTTGACCCATGTTTGAACCTGTCATCCAATGCACTAAAAGGAGTTTCAGTAATTTGGTTTCATTCCTTCTCTTTCTCTGTCTTTCTGTTTCTAACCAAAAAAGAAAAAGAAAAAAGGCAGTTAAATCAAAAGTGGATGTAGTGGGTGAATGGTGGCACACCCAATAGAATGCACATATTACTCTTATGCTCAAGGATCCAGGTTCAAGCCCCCAGTCCCTACCTACAGGGAGGAGAAGCTTTAAGAGTGGTGAAGCAGTGTCGCAGGTTTCCTCCTCTTCCTCTTCTTCCTCTTCCTAGTGCTCTTCCTTCTTCTGTTTCTCCTCTTCTTTTTGTCTTCTCCTTGTTCTTCTCCTTCCTTCCCCAACCTTTTTATCTTTCTCTTCTCTTCTCTTCTCTTCTCTTCTCTTCTCTTCTCTTCTCTTCTCTTCTCTTTTCTTCTGTTCTTTACCAAAGCACTTTATCAGCTCTGCCTTAAGGTGGTGCAGGGATTGAACCTGGAACTTTAGGCCTCAGGTATGAGAGTCTCTTTGCATAACCATTATGCTGTCTATGCCTATTCACCTTTCTTTCTATATCACCATCTATTAAAAAGAAAAAATGGAATCTGATATGCAGGTGGATCCAAGTTATTGTCTGGGGAGATGATGTCATGACTGGAAAAAGGACCAGAAAGCTGGATCAGGGAAGAGAGTAGCTCCCAAATATGGGAAAGGTATATAAATATTGTTGACTGTAAAGCCCATCAATTTGATGTGATCTGGGGTCCATATTCAGCTTAGGAGCCCGTGTAACCTCTGCATCCCTGTAGATCTGAGCTCACATTCTGTGGCCATGAGTAGGAACGTTCCAAGTCTGCCCCAATATCAGGACTCATCTCTCTCAGGTGTAGCATAGAGTATGTTGTCCAGCCTCCCTTCAGAGGATGGAACATTCTCAACTGTTGTTGATCCAAGTTGAAGGCAAGGTCCTATGGGGGCCCACAAGGGGTCTGTTTTGTTGTTCCTGATAGATATGGCCAGTAACAATGGAGAGAGGGATTTATTCGCGGTCTAGGCCCATCCTGTCTGTTTGGGAATCTCAGGACTCCCCGACTAGGGCCCCAGCTGATGGGGTGGCCTGATAGTGACTAAAGAGTCATCATTAAAGTATGCCAGTCTCTTGCCCTTACTCATATTTCAGGCTCAGGGAAAAAAAAAAAAAAAAAACAACTAGTATAGCCACAGGCCCTTTGGAATATAACTAAAATATGCCTACTAGCTATCTACAGAATGGAGACCCTCCAACTCTTCATCTGCACTACTCCAGCCTTTAGGTTCATGATTAGTCAATTTTTTTGGCTTTGTATGTTAACTCTCTTTTCAACCACCAGGTTCCAGATGCTACCTTGATGCCAACCATACTTCCCTGGATAGACAACCCCACCAATGTGTCCTCAAGCTCTGATTCCCCAGAGCCCTGCCCCACTAGGGAAAGAGACAGGCAGGCTGGGATCAACCTGTCAACGCCCATGTTCAGTGGGGAAGCAATTACAGAAGCCAGACCTTCCACCTTCTGCATCCCACAATGACCTTGGGTCCATACTCCCAGAGGGTTAAAGGATAGGAAAGCTATCAGGGGAGGGGATGGGATACGGAGTTCTGGTGGTGGGAATTGTGTGAAGTTGTACCCCTCTTATCCTATAGTTTAGTCAGTGTTTCCTTTTTATAAATAAATTAAAATAAAAGAAAAATAAAAAATGGGGGAGTCAGGTGGTAGAGCATCGGGTTAAGTGTACGTGGCATGAAGCTCAAGGACCAGCGTAAGGATACTGGTTTGAGCCCCCGGCTCCCCACCTGCAGGGAGGTCGCTTCACAAGCAGTGAAGCAGGTCTGCAGGTGTCTATCTTTCTCTCCCTCTCTCTGTCCTCCCGCCTCTCTCCATTTCTCTCTGTCCTATACAGCAACAATGGCATCAATAACAACAACAACAATAACTACAACAATAAAACAACAAGGGCAACAAAAGGGAGTAAAAAAATAAAAATTTAAAAAGAAAAAAAGAAAAAGAAAAATGGGTGGGGGAGGAATGGCCTCCAGGAATAGTGGACTTGTTGTGCCAGCATTGAGCCCCAACAATAACACTGGTGGGAAAAGATGTAGTAAAGGAAGAAAGAAATCTTTTTCTCCCACCCCTGATGCTAAATACCCACAGAGAAGGAAGGTCTTGTATGGACACAGTGAAGAGGTGACTGTTGGCCAGGAGCAAAAATGACCAGCACCTTGGATTTAGACCTCGCCTCCCAACCTCCAGATGTGTGAGAAAATAGAGTTTTGTTGCTTAAAACACCTGATCTCTGGTATTTTGTCACGACTGAGCAAACTGACTAATACAGAAGGCTTACAAACCTGCTTGTTTCCTGTCTCATTCATTGCTCTTCGCATAGCGACCAGCACGTGGAAGGCATGCCAAAATTATCTGCTAAGGGACTCCTCATATGCTTCTCCTGTCTGTGCTGCTGCTTCAGTTGTCTCCACACTGCTTGCCAATCCTAGATTCCCTACTTGGGCTACTTTGAGGGAAGGCCAGAGCTAAGTATCAGCTCTATGGTATAGGTACAGTATTGCAGAGAGCAGCTTCTCTTTTTTCTACATGACTCACAGATTAATAGATCACTTCACTCCTTCCTCATTTTAAACACAGCATTGGCCAGAGCCAAACCTAATAAATTGAGGTTGGCACATGATATGAACTCAGTTTGTCTTCCCTGGACTGACTTTAGCCTACTATGGCAAGAAAGTGAGGCCTGTCTGCTTGTCCCTCATTCAGGCTGGGTTAATGGATAACTAGGTTTGGGGTGCACTCTTGTTTTCTGTGAGTAGCTGGAGTCTGAGTGTGCTGACCAAGTGCAGGGAACAATTCGAGGGAGATTGGGTGTTTCCACCTGCCTGGGGTGCTGAGGCTGGAGCCTCTGCTGGGAAATGGGGGGTGGGGTGGTGTTAGCCCACCTGGAGGTGCCAAAAGCAGAACACAGAGCCCAGACCTGGACAGAGCTCCACTGGTCTTGTGTGGTTATGGGAAATGATGGCTGAAGAGCTGCCACATTTACATCTAGTGATGTACCCTGGGTCCCCAAATCCAACCTGGATTTCCATCTGTCAATGTCTGAGAAGCATCTTTCTGTCCACTACTTAGTCCTGCCTTCAGACCCCTAATCCCTTGCAATGCCCACAACACATACACAAGCCTCCTCTCTGGGGTCTCTCCCTTTAATCCTCACAGCAGCTGGAGGATTTCCCAGTCCTCCTAAAGTATCAAAGCCCTCCCCCACCCACCACTCACTTCTGACCCCATTTCATGGTTTTCACTCATTACTCGTGGGTTTTTTTAAATTTTTTTATTATTTTATTTTATTTATTTATTCCCTTTTGTTGCCCTTGTTGTTTTTTATTGTTGTAGTTATTATTGTTGTTGTCGTTGTTGGATAGGACAGAGAGAAATGGAGAGAGGAGGGGAAGACAGAGAGGAGGAGAGAGAGATAGACACCTGCAGAGATTTTTTTTTCTTTTCAACTTTGACCTATATGAGAGTACTTGGGAGAAGGATTGGCTGGTCTATGTATATGAAGAGAAATTTGAAGGATTTGCTCTTGTGATTTGGGAACAGGCAAATCTGAAGAAGGGCCAGCAGGCTGGCAATTCAGGCAAGGTTTGATTCTGTGGTCTTGAGTCTAAAGGCTGAAAACTCAAGCAGGACTTCTGTGTTGCAGACTGGAGACAGAATTCCTTCTCCCTCAGAGGAACCTTACTCTTTCATCTTAAAGCCTTCAGCTGACTGGATAAAGACCACCCACTTTATAAACGATAATCTGCTTGACTCAAAATCAATAGACACGAATGTGATTATATCCACAAAGTACCATTAGTGATCCGGGAGAAGGCACACAGTAGAACACAGGACTTGGTACCATGAGATCCCAAGTACAAACTCCGTCACTGAATATGCAAGGGTGATGATCTAGTGTTCTCTCTCTAAGAAGTAAATAAATCATCCTCCTCCCCTTTGCTACCCCCCTCCTCTTTCTCCTTTCCTCGACCTCTCCTTTTCCTCCTTCTCTCCTCTACCTCTTCCTCCTTCCTCTTATCTCCAAAGCTGGAGGAAAAAGTTCAACAGGCAGAGCACAGGCGTGGTCCTCCCAGGTATAATTCCCAGTACTACCAGCTAAACAATGCTCTGGTGGAAAAAACAAACATCTAAAATGGTGTTTGTCCAAAGAACTGGACACCGTGACCTAGTCCAGTTGGAAAATTACATAGTCTCTGCACCATCCCTTGAAGGGAGCCTGTCTTACGGTCTGCACTTTCACTCAGTCTCTGCCCAGATATCCTGCTTCCAGATCTCACATAGTTCCTAAATATAGACATATCCCACTCTTTCATTTCTTTTATTTTTATTTATTTATTTTGGATAGAGACAGAAACTGAGAGGGAAGAGAGAGACACAGAGGGAGAGAAACAGAGACACATCTTTAGTACTGCTTCCCCGATTGTGAAGCTTCCTTCCTCAGGTGAGGACTGGGGACTTGAACCTGGGTCCCTGCACTTTGTAACGTGTATACTCAAATCACTTGGCTTTTTTTTTTTTTTTCTTTTTCTTTTTTCTTCAAAGCAGTGCTCAGCTCTGGCTTACAGTGGTGCTGAAGATTGAACCTGGGACCTTTGGTGCCTCAGTCATGAAAGTCTTTTTCCATAACTATTATGCTATCTCCTCAGTCACCCTCTTGCATTTCCCTTAGACTTTGCTCTAAAGTGAAGCCTTCTCTGACACCCTCATTTTAAAGTACAAGCCTGCAGCTAAGGAGGGGGCTTAGGAGACAGAGCAGAATTCTAGAATGGCTGAGGCTCCAGGGTTTGATCCCCAGTGCCACACACTCCAGAGTGGGGCTCTAGTTTCTCATAAAAATAAATATATACATTGGAAAGATAACATAGTACATAGCAAAAATGACTTTCATATCTGAGACTCTGAGGTCCCAGGTTCAACCCCTGGCACCACTATAAGCCAGAGCTGAGAAGTATTCTGGTTATAAAAATATATATATATACATCAATAAATAAAACTTTAATGTATAAACCCTCCTCCACACCCAGCATACCAATGTCTCTCGGCTGAGCTTTCCTGTGTGTTGGTCTCAAGTGAGACTTGTCTCAAAAATACAGTTTTCTATTCTGTTAGAGTCTAGTCATGACCAGAGGCTCATTAATCAAAGGCCCTCATTCACTTGTGCACCAGGCGGAGCTTCAGTTGCTTTCAAACACTCCTTTTTCTTCTCTGCTCTGTGACGCTAGGATGGCACCTTGAAGTTCGCATTTTTGTTCTGCCAGCTAGCTCCAGGCTAGGCTCTATCAAGGAGGGTGTTTTTATGGTGCCTGGTGTTTGTTTAATCAGATGGAGACATGCAGATGTGGAGATGACTGTAGTGAAATAAGTTTAGCCACAGTTCCCAGGAAACAGAAGGCAGAGGCACATGGGGATAGGTTGGGAGGTGGGAAAAATGAACAAGAGATATGGGGAAGTCTTTACTGTGGGGACTGGAGAGGTTGGCTCAGTGTGTCCTTTGAATGAAGGGTTCAATCCCTGGCATCACATAAGACAGTCATGCTCCAGTCTCTTTCTTATTTGTATATGTATATAAATTAGGTCTGGGGTTACAGCATACTGGTTATGCAAATGACTTTCATGTCTGAGTTATCAAAGGTCCCAGGTTCAATACCCAGCCAGAGCAGTGCTCTGATTAAATAAAGAAATACATAAATAACATGGAACATTGTGGTTCTCACTGGAAGGGTTGGGTAAGAAGGCTTAGTGTTGACTAATTTTTGAATACTGTCAGTGAGGGCAGGAGAAATAGCTCACTTGGATAGTGCACTGCTTTGCCATGTGTGCAACCCACATTTGAGCCTGACCCCCATGGCACACAAGAAAGCTCTGGTCTCTTTCACTGCCTCTCTGCATTCTCTTGTCTATACCTAAAATAGTAATAGTAGGGGGCAGGTGGTGGTACACTCAGTTAAGTGCACATGTTATCATGTGCAAGGACCCAGGTTCAAGTCCCTGGTACTCACTCACTTGTGGGGGCTTGTAGGAGGGGGTTGGGCAGAGAGCTTCTTGGATGATGAAGTAGTGCTGTAAGTGTCTCTCTCTTGGCCACTCCCTCTCTGTCATCCCTCTTATCTCAATTTCTCTCTGTCTTAGCAGGTTTAAATGAAAGTAATAGAGGGGTCGGGCGGTAGCACAGCAGGTTAAGCGGACACGGTGCAAAGCGTAAGGACTGGCATAAGGATCCCGGTTCAAGCCCCTGGCTCCCCACTTGCAAGGGTGGTCGCTTCACAAGTGGTGTTGCATGTGTGCAGGTGTCTATCTTTCTCTTCCCCTCTCTGTCTTCCCCTCCTCTTTCAATTTCTCTGTCCTGCCCAGCAACAACGACAGCAATAACAACAATAAACAACAAGGGTAACAAATGGGAAAAAATAGCCTCCAGGAGCAGTGGACTCATAATGCAAGCACTGAGCCCCAACGATAACCCTGGAGGCAAAAAAAAAAAAGTAATAGTAACAACAACAGTAAAGAAAGAAATTAGGGCTGGGGAGTATATGAACTGTCCTTAATTGTCTAGTGTCTGAGTGTTTGGGGTGGATGGATATGGGCCCAGAGTGTGAGGACCCAATACAGGAAGTGAAATGATAGGTTTGCAAATGAATGGTAAGCGCTAGAGCAAATTGGTTGCTGCCCCTAAAAGTGATGTTAGCTAAGGCTCCGAGATGCCAAAGTACCAAATAATAAACTAAAAGTCATAATTAAGACACAAGGAGTCATCTTGTGCAAGGGCAAGGGCAGAAGGAGACACTTCTTGCTCCTTGTGATTATCTCATGGGTTTCCCAGTGGCTCATACTTTCCATATCACTCAAGTCGCATCCCTGTTTCCAGTAAGAGCAGTCCCTTCCTTCCTGTGGCACAGTGGCCCCAGTTTATAGTTTATACTTTCTGTCCCTTACAGAATCTGCACCATTGTGCAGAGACATAAGCACCTGTAAGCCTATGTCTCATACCTAGGAGGTCCAGCTCTCAGCCCCATGGAATCATCTTCCAGGTTCAAAGACACCACCACTACCCAGGTAAATCTCAGTTTCAGCTCTGCAGTGTCCTTCCTCTAAATGTATGTGTGTTTTGTTTGTTTGTTTGTTTGTTGACAATTCATACCTCTTTTTTTAAGTTCTTTTTGTCCTGGGAATGTCATTGCTTCTTGAAATTGCCAGCTTTATGATATACTTTATTGTTTTTAAATATTTACTTAAGCATCACTCTGGAGTACAAAATGATGGAATTTGGGATCTCATGCTTGGAGGTCTAACACTTTATCCACTGTGCCATGTCCTAGGCCACTGTGTCATACATGGAGGAAAAAATACTGCCCTTTTAGTTATATCATTAATGGCTTCATACTTAGCAATTATTTATATTCAGTTCTCTCTTTAAAATAACTAGCAGCATTCTGTCTCATTACTGGATCTTGGATGATTAAAAATTAATACCCAGAGAGAGTTTCTATGGGGCATTGCTTTGTTTGTATTCTTGGAGTTGAATTCCATGCTGAGCCCCTTAACAATGGAAAATAGGGTGCTAGCAGTTCATGCCATGTGGTGGCATCATAATCAAATTATTCCCGGGGTTGACTGTGATAGAGTACTTAATGAAGGCACTGTGGGGACAAAGTGACTGTTTTACTTGGTCATTGTGTCAGTAATGACAACTACAAAAATGATAATATGAGATTTCTATTTTGTCATCACTAGGACTTCACTACTCCTCAGGACACACACACACAGAAAGACAGAGACAGAGAGACAGAGAAAGATGGGGGAAAGACATCATAGCACTGAAACTTCCTTCAGTGTGGCAATCTGGGCTCAAACCTGTGTCATGAGCATGACTGGGATGAATTTTTTTGAATGCACTAGAGTGCTTCTGGAAAGAAAATCACTAAGCAGGGAGGTAGCTCAGCAGGAGAAAACATGGAATTGCATGCATAAGACCCTGGGTTTGATCCCTGGCACCTCATGACAGTAAGAAAGACAGAAACAAATTGAGCATCATAAATGGCAGAGAGATACTCTAGTCTCTCTTTTTCACACATACATACACACACACACTAAAAACAAAGTAAATTGTAAAATCAAGTAAATATCAGTTGAAATTATGACCAAATTTGAGGAATAATCAACTTAGAAACAAGTGATAGGTCTCTTGTACATATCAGGACCAGGCCATGACGTACCTACTTAAGCGCACAAGCCCCTGGTCCCCACCTGCAGGGGGAGAAAGCTTTGCGAGTGGTGAAGCTGGGCTGCAGATGTCTCACTGTCTCTCTCCCACTCTATTTCCCCTTCCCCTTTAAATTTCTGTCTCTATCCAATAATATATAAATAAAATACATTTTAAAAATACATATTTAGTAACCAATGTGATTTTTCATCTCATTTGGAAGAGGATTAGATATCTTTGTATAGAAGACACTTGTATCTTTTTAGAAAAAGAAAGTTGTTTTTATTACCTTGTGGAAATTCAGCTATGTAAAGAAAGGTGTGTAGGGACGCTGAGTATCCAGTGTTATGACACAGGGACAAAGAGGGAATTTCCCCTACTTCTCTAGGTTATTCTTGAACTGGTCAAGTCACCAAATCAACATGATATTAGGAGGAAGAAATAATAAATTTAATTGCATATGTATGGAGAATCTACACAGATACAGATTTTTTTCTTTTTTATTTAAAAAAGGATTAATTAACAAAACCATAGGGTAGGAGGGGTACAATTCCACACAATTCCCACCACCCAATCTCCATATCCCACCCCACCCCACCCCCATAGCTTTCCCATTCTCTATCCCTCTGGGAGCATGGACCCAGGGTCATTGTGGGTTGCAGAAGGTAGAAGGTCTGGCTTCTGTAATTGCTTCCCCGCTGAACATGGGCGTTGACTGGTCGGTCCATACTCCAGTCTGCCTCTCTCTTTCCCTAGTAGGGTGGGTCTCTGGGGAAGCGGAGCTCCAGGACACATTGGTGGGGTCTTCAACAGATTCTTTTTTTATTAAATATTTATTTATTTGTTCCCTTTTGTTGCCCTTGTTGTTTTACTGTTGTAGTTATTATTGTTATTGTTATTGATGTTGTTGTTGGATAGGACAGAGAGAAATGGAGAGGGGAAGAAAAGACAGATGGGGGAGAGAAAGATAGACACCCGCAGACCTGCTTCACTGCTTGTGAAGCAATTCCTCTGCAGGTGGGGAGCCGGGGGCTCGAATCAGGACCCTTACACGGGTCCTTGTGCTTTGCGTTATATGTGCTTAACCCGCTGTGCTACTGCCCGACTCCCATAGATGCAGATTCTAGTGCCAGCAGGAGAAAACGAAGGTATATGTTCCAAGCTAAGGAGTGAAATGGAGCCCAGGGCTTCAAGGAAAGAGAAGGGGATTATCTGAAGGAGACCAGATGCTCTGTAATTAGATGTTTGTCCTACTATATATGACAGATAGGTTTCTCTGATAGACGTATTATTTCTGGCAAACATTCTAATTCTGGAAGGTATCTCCAACTTTTCACTTATCCTAGATAGTTCAAGACAGTGGTAAAAGTTTCTCATGAGTCTCACTTGGCCTCACTTCAAGGTAGTCCAGATGCAGGATTTAAGAAACAAAACCAGGGAAAAGGTAGAATGAAACACTAAGAAATGCTTGGTCTGTCTCAGCAGATCCAAGGACACTAATGGGGAGTAGGGGAAGGTCTGTACTTAGGGGCACTATGCCATGCAGCAGAGGGAGATGGGATTTTGGTGGTTGGTGAGGGGTGCAGGCACAGAATTTGGGGGGTGTAATACTGTCCTTGAGACAATTCTTTTTTCAAACCACATTTTCTCCAATAAAAAACAAAACAATAGACCAGCGAAATAGTTCACTGGGATTGTGCACTGCTTCGCCATGGGCAAGACCCAGGTTCAAACCCAGCATCCACAGCACTGAAAGAAGTTTTAGTGCTGTCATCTCTTTCATTCTCTCTTTGAATCTCAAAAATAAAATAAATAAATATATATATATATATATATATATCAGTAAAAAGTCACATACTAAATTGACACATTTTAAGTCCCCTTTTACTAATTTATTTATTTTTTAAAATATTTTATTTATTTATTTATTATTGAATAAAGACAGAAATTGAGAGGGGAAGATAGAGAGGGAAAGAGACAAAGAGACACCTGCAGCTCTACTTCACCACTTGTGAAGCTTTCCCCTTGTAGGTGGGGACCAAGGGCTTGAACCTGGAACCCTGCACATTGTAATGTGTGCACTTAACCAGGTGCACCACCACCTGGTTCCAACTGACACTGTTTTATAAGGCCTTCCCCTTGGGGAAGTCTATGCTTCACTGCTTTGTGTCATTCACAGGCTACTGCTATTAGCTTCAAGCCACCCCTCCACACTCTGCATTGTTGTGCTGAATTGGGGAACTCTGTAGGCCTCATTTCTGCTTTGTCAAAAATCATCCTACCTTTTAGGATTTTGATGTGAAACTGCAAGATAGGAGGTGGAAGAAGTCCCTTTCTAGAGAGGCTGCTGAATCCAGCTTGCATTTCCCCAGAACTTACCAACTATATTGTGCCTTCCCCAGAAACTCCTGCAACAACAGAATAGCACCCCCTTCTCAGAGAACAGAGCTTCAGCTCAGAAAGGGCCCTGCCACTCAGTTGAGTTTTAATAATTTAAATATCTTGTTCTCTCTGTCCAAGGACTGGTATTTGCTTCCTGTAAGCAGTGCTTCCACGACAAATTACTGTACTTTTCTTGCTTTTTCAGTTACCCAGTGAGTACCTTTATACTCAGGCACTAATTCTTTTTTGGTAGCAGTTCTTTAGATTAAATTCTTCCTGCTCAAATAACTTGTGTGCTGTCTAGTTTTTGGCTCCATCATTCCTGATATACACATCTTGTGTTCTTTAAATATGAATCATGCTTGACCTTGTGTGTGTGTGTGTGTGTGTGTGTGTGTATATATATATGGCACTAATATATATATATATATATATATATATATATATATATACAATTTAGTTGAATTCCATTGAATGAATATAAAATATAATGAATATTATTGAATGTTTAGCACCTTAAACTTTATTCTAAGTGAGATACATGCATTGTCTCATTCATCAAAGTAATCTATGAGAAAGGAACTATTATGTCTAATAAGAGGAAAAACAAACACTGATATCCAGTAAGTGTTAAACTGTATGTACTGGCAGGTAAGACAGTAAAACCTGATCCAATATAGAAGTTAGGCCATGGGTGATTGGGTCTTCAGATTAAATGTTAACAAACAACTCAGGTTGACTAGCTAAAGCTTGAAAGGCTTAATTCTAGGTAGGTGATGAGAACAGGCCACAAGGAGACTGACTACCTGTGCAAAGATAAGGGTGGGGTTATAAGGACAATCAGTAGCCAATAGTTTCATAAGGAGAGATGATTGCTTACTTTAAAGTCTTTAGCCTGTCAGCACAAGGTTGGTTTGTGATAGAGCTGAGTCTCATACCATTTGGGGAGAATCTTACTAACCCACAAGTCCATCAGGTTTAATCCACATAGTACAATTGAGGTATAAATCACAAATCTAACAAGGTCAGAATTGTGCTATTTTTGAGGATTTGTTTGTTGCTCATTCTGATTAGTTCTCAAGGAAGAAGTAGCTTTGGTTCCTTCTTCTGGGACTCTTTATCACATTTTATTGGAAATTTAGGCTCAGAGTCATGCAGTAGATAAGTCTATCTAGACAGGTTCAACAAAGGCAGAGCAATGAAACAATCCTTTTGTAGTCGTGGCTGGTATGTGATAGAAGCAGCTATGGTGATTGCAGTGACTTGCTTTATTTTCATGGGGACTGGTTTTCTGAAAACGTTCTGCCTGGCAGGTGCTCTTATAGGTTAAGGCTTCCTGGTCAAGCAAGTGGACTTCAGAATTGGCACATTTAACCAGTTTTCTATACAACTTCTATTGAAAAGAGAGATGACTTCAACAAATGACTGGATAAAAAAAGTAATGAGACATATACTCAACAGAGTATTATGCAGCAATAAAAAGGGGTGATATTGTGTCCTTTGGGATAAAGTGGATGGAATTGAGTGAAGCAAGTAAGGAGATGAAGAACAACTACACCATGGGTTCACTCATATTTGGAACATAAACAATTAAACATAAAAATGTAAAAACATGTCAACCAATTTTCAAGACTGTGGGAGAACTATCATGGTTATCTATGGGGGTGGGGATGGGGACACAGATCTTTGGTGATGGGAGTGGTGAAATTTAAAATAATACTACCTGGGGGATAAAAAAATTTGCATGTGTACCAACTACTGTATTTACTGTCTCCTGTAAATAAATTAATATGTGAATTTTTTAAAATTCTAAGAAAATAAAGAAGCAGTATTAAAAAAGAAAGAAAAAAGAAGAGAGGGACTAGCATTCAGAACATGACTTTTTGAGCTGGGGAGACAGCATAACAGTTATGCAAAGAGCTTTCACATCTTCTGCTCTGAGATCCAAGGTTCAATCCCCAGCAACACCATGACCCAGAGCTGAGCCATGCTCTGGAATAACAAACAACTTTTTGTGGTAAATACACCTAAGTTAAAATCCAGGTTACCTAGCTTTTAAATTTTTTTTGTTTTTTATTAGTGATTTAATATAGATTTACAAAATTACAAGACAACAGGGGTATAACTCCACACTGTTCCTACCATCTGAGTTCTGAATCCCCAATCCCTCTGTTGTAAGCTACAGCAGTTTTTCTAAGGTTGCAGATACGGGTGAACTATTATTTCTACAACTATCTGTCTATATTTGTATATAATTGCCCCCCCATTTCAGGGTCCCATCCTCTTTTCCTTTCCAAGTCACACATAAACTTACTACATCCAAATGTCCCTCTCTTTTTCCTCTTTTCTCTCCAGGTCCTGATAGAGCTGGTGCTCAGAGCCCTTTAATCAGCTAACCCCTACCGCTCCTCCCCCACTGGGAGTATGGATCAAAATTATTTTTGGATGGGAGATCTGGTTTTTGTAATTGCTTCTCTGCTGGACATGGACATTGGCAGGTTGATCCATACCTCTCGTCTGTTTCTATCTTCCCCTAGTGGGGTGGGACTCTGGAGAGGTGAAGTTCCCGGCGGGACACATTGGTCAGGTCATCTGCCCAGAGGAGACAGGATAGAGTCGTGATAGCATCTGCAACTTGGTAGCTTAAAGGTGGCAAGATATAAAGTGGGACAAAATGGTTAATGAGGGAGTCTAGCAGTAGTGCAGTGGATTAGGCACACGTGGCTCAAAACACAAGGACCAGCATAAGGATCCCGGTTCGAGGTCCCCCCCCCCCACTCCCCACCTGCAGGGGAGTCGCTTCACAAGTGGTGAAGCAGGTCTACAGGTGTATATCTTTCTCTCCCCCTCTCTGTCTTCCCCTCCTCTTTCCATTTCTCTCTGTCCTATCCAACAATGATGACATCAATAACAACAATACCTACAACAACAATATAAAAAAAAGGGCAACGAAAAGGGAAAATAAATAAATAAATAAATATTTTAAAAAAAGTTTAAAGTTGTTAATCAACAGGAACCAAAAAGTAGGAACAGAGCAGATGAGAGTAGGGTTCTTAGGTTGGAAGAAAGCTAGGAAATCTATTTTAGGCACGTTCCTTGGGGCCCACGACTATCGCAGTTCTTGATTGAGTTTGATAGCTAAAGTGGAGTTGGATAAAAATATTGTTTGAGAAGATAGTGTCAGAGTTGAGAAAAGGGCCAGAAAGCTGGATTACAGCAGAGAGTAGCTCCCACTCTTAAAAAATATATATCTATGAATAAAATTAACCATTTTCCCCTTATCCACCCAACCTGGGGCCCATCTATATATTTATATTTAGCATAGGAGCCTTTGTAACCTCTGAGGTTCCTCTTGGTCTGAGCTGGCAATTCATGGTCACAGCTGGAAACAGTGCAGGCTACACTCACTTCAGAACCAGTCTTCTTGGAGTAGCAGGGCAGGATACCCCAGCCTCCCTTCCGAGAATGGGGCAGTCCCTGCCTTGCTGAAGTTCCCTAGCTTTTTTAAAGCTCAGTTTCCTTATCTAGATAGTGAGACAGGTAATTCAAACCTAAGAGGGCACTTTGTTTAATCTATTTTAGGGAATGATTTTTTTCATAGCAAACCAGATTATGATCCATGACTGCCCCCTAGAGGCAAATTAAAATACAGCCTCTTTAATTATGCTAGCTATAACCTGAACATCTTTTTCTTCCTGTACTTTTCAGTCCAGAGTCTAATAATTTCTGTAAATGAAATGACCCAGTAAGAACTGGTCTCTAGTGTCTCCTAAGTCTCTAAATTATAAAATTAAACTTCTTCAAGGGAACTAGGAAAGCTTAACTCAGATAGTCACTGCAGGGCAGATTGCACCAAAGAATTTATCTTGTAAAGTTACCCGAAGTCGTCAGTAACAATCACACACACACACACACACACACACACACACACACACACACACACACACACACACAGACACACACACACACACACACACACACACACACACACACCCCATAAGTTGGCTAATTTATTTTATAATCTCTTATTTTAGATGTTTTTGGGTCTGGGAGTTTAGAAGTATATAGAACACTCATAACAGAATATATTAATATCTCTGTGGAAAAGCATCATAAGTGGAGGGCTGGGGAGATAAAAAATCTTGGTACCTCATGCTTGAGGGCCAAACAAAAGGGCCCAGGTAGAATCCCCAGTACCACCAAAAACTAGAACTAGCAGTGCTCTGGGGAAGAAAGAAAGAAAGAAAGAAAGAAAGGAAGAGAGAAGGAAAGAAAGAAAAACTAAGTGAAATAAATAAAAACTATTATAAATAGCTTCATTTACGGCCAAATGGATTTTCTGAAAGCATACCTCCCCAGCCCCCATCAAAAAACCTACTGTGTGGCCTGATGGTTCACCCAGTAAAGCACACACATTATCATGTGCAAGGGCCCAGGTTCAAGCCTGCAGCTCCCAACTGTAGGGAGGGAAGCTTCAGGAGTGGTAGAGAAATTTTATAGCTATCTCTCCTCCTCTCTGTTTTTTTCTCTATCCCTCTCTCCTCCTCTTCCTTCTTCTTCTCTCTCTCTCCCCTCTCTCTTCCCTCTCTCTCTCCTCTTTCCTCTCTCTCCTCTCCTCTCTCCTCTCCTCTCTCTCTCTCTCTCTTTATCAAAAAACAAAGAAAGAGAAACAGAGTCTCCAGGAATAGTGGAGTTATATAGACACTGAGCCCCAGCAATAACCCTAGAGGCAAAAATAAATGGTGATCTGGGAAGTGACTCAGTAGATAAAGTGCTGGAATGTCAAGCATGAGGTCCCAAGTTTTACCCCTGACACTACCACATGCCAGAATGATGTTCTGGTTCTTTCCTCTTTTCTCTTGAATGAGTGATTGAATCATATATATAGTGGTCCTGAGTTCAAGTCCCAGCAGCACATGTACCAAAGTGATGTCTAGTTCTTTTTATCTCTCCTCCTACCTTTCTCACTAATAAATAAATAAAATAAAATGTTATATATATATTTTCAGACCTCTTTAAACTTTGAAATTACAGATTGGGATTGTGGATTTAATAACCACTGCCAAATTAATCTGAATGTCAATATGAAGACAACAAATTTAGCTAAAACCCATGAATGTGTCTGCAAATATCTTAAAAGAAAAATGC
Organism: Erinaceus europaeus; assembly: GCF_950295315.1. Taxonomy (NCBI): domain Eukaryota; kingdom Metazoa; phylum Chordata; class Mammalia; order Eulipotyphla; family Erinaceidae; genus Erinaceus; species Erinaceus europaeus. The sequence goes on along the minus strand of NC_080174.1, from coordinate 67,125,878 downwards.
AACCAAGCTAAATCTAGTAGTACATTTTCAAAGCATATAGTCATGGCCACTGGAACAAGGAGGTGTAGAGCCATACCTGTGAAAATGGGTACAGGTTGGCAGTCAGATCTAAGACATAGATTTAAATGTAGAATAAAACACAGGAGCTGTGGCAAGTGTTGTATTTTCATCTCCCCAGAGGGCCCAACAACTCCCCATGAGGCTCTTTTGTTAATCACCTACAGGAACTGAAACTGGAGAGTCAAGATGTGCAGGGTCACCTTAACCCATAGAAGCAGCAGGCTCTGTTTCCCACCAGCAAGTACTTTCTGCCATTCTTGTGTAAGCCCACAGCTTGTACACCCACTGACAACTCCTCTCGGCCTGCGCACACAACATAGGAGGCATACACAATACCCCCCCCCCCCGTTTATCTTAACTCTGTGGTTTCCAAGGAAACAGTACAATAGGAGACCAAGGCCACTGTCAGGCAGGCTTGCATCAGCCCTGATATTAATTAGTTTCCATTACTCACAGAAGGGTTGTTTAGCTTGAGGAAATACATCACTGTGATTTGCCAATTAGCTGGTAAAAGAGTCATGAGTCTTTCAAAAAATGTAGAAGGATAATTCACAAAACTGAACATGGGTTAATAATAAAACCTCCTGACAAATTAGGACTAGAAAGGAAATTTTTCATTCTATCATCACAACTATCCATCGATACACCAGAGTTCCTAGTTGATCTAATGAGAGGAATAAATAAAAGGTATAATAATTAGTAAGAGAGTGGCCTGAGATGCAGTGTAAGTGTGGAGCTCTGGGCTTGTAAGCACGAGGTCCCGAGTTTGATTCTCAGCACTGTATATGAGAGAGTACTGCTCTGGGCTGTCTTTCTCATGAAATTACAAATTAAAAGAAAAATGTAATGCCTGGTTCAGTATTCAGCATTGCATGTTTCAAAATGGTGTTCTAATCTCTCTGTTTCTCTCATGAGAACCTCCCACTTTCTACATTATATGAAATAAAATACATCATGTAAAAATATTTTAGCAGCTGGAAAGATAGTTCAACAGATAGGGTGCCTGCATGGCCATGGGCAGGTGCAAGCCCCAGAACCACATGGGAGGTACTATGAAAGGGAAGGAAGCTTTGGTGGGTGGTGTTTCTCTCTCTCTCTCTCTTTCTCTCTCCTTCTGTTTATCTATCTCTATCTCTTCCTACCTCCCTCTCTTTATCGAAAGGAAAAAGAAAAGTGACCAGGACTGATGTGCAAGTCTCAGTTCCACCACAAAGAGAAAAAAAGAAAGAAAAAGAAAAAAGGAAGAAAAAGAGAAAAAGAAAGAAAGAAGGAAACCTAGAGTGTAAAAAAAATAAACTACCCCAACTCTTCATCTGCACTATTCCAGTTTTAGGTTCATGATTAGTTAACTATTTGTTTGGCTTTATATGTTAACTCTTTTTCAGCCCCAGGTGCCAGACACTACCATGATGCCAACCGGACTTCCCTGGACAGACAACCCCACCAATGTGTCCTGGAGCTCTGCTTCCCCAGAGCTCTGCCCTACTAGGGAAAGAGAGAGGCAGGCTGGGAGTATGGATCAACCTTCCAACACCCATGTTCAGCGGAGAAGCAATTACAGAAGCCAGACCTTCCACCCTCTGCACCCCATAATGCCCCTTGGTCCATACTCCCAGAGAGATAAAGAATAGGAAAGCTATCAGGGGAGGGGATGGGATATGGAGCTCTGGTGGTGGGAACTGTACCCCGCTTATCCTGTGATCTTGTCAACATTTCCATTTTAAAAATAAATGAATTTTAAAAAAACAAACTAAACTAATAAGAAAGTTTGACTGGTGTACTAGGTAAAGGTCAATATACAAAAATCAATGGACTATGATATACAGGTGTACATAGGAAGTTTCATGAACAGTGAAGTGGTGCTATAAGTGCAGCAAATGTCATAGGCAAAAAGATATGTTCACAACTTCAACAAAAAACTGCAAGGTATTGGGGCTGGGTGGTGGCACACCTGGTTGAGTGCACATGTTACAATGCAAAACGACCTGGGTTTGAGCCCCTGATTCCCCACCTGCAGGGGGAAAGCTTTGCAAGTGGTGAAGCAGGGCTGCAGGTAGTTTTTTGTGTGTGTGTGTCTATTTCCCTGTCTCTCCCTTCTCGATTTATGACTGTCTCTATCCAATAAATAAATAAATAAATAAATAAAGATAATTTCAAAAAAATTAAAAACTGCAAGGTATCTAGGAATATATTTTATAAAATTGTGCTTAGGAGTCAAGCAGTAGTGCAGTGGGTTAAGTACAGGTGGTGCAAAGCACAAGGACTGGCATAAGGATCCCTGTTCAAGCCTCCTGCTCCCCACTTGCAGGGGAGTCGCTTCACAGGTGGTGAAGCAGGTCTGCAGGTATCTATCTTTCTCTCCCCATCTCTGTCTTCCCCTCCTCTCTCCATTTCTCTCTGTCCTATCCAACAACAACGATATCAATAACAACAACAATAATAACTACAACAATAAAACAAGGGCAATAAAAGGGAATAAATTAAAAATTGTGCTTGACCTTTATAGAGAAAAATGCAAGATATTTTTTAAGATATAAAAAGAATAAATGGAGACATATATGGACAATTGTTATCATAAATATATCATTTCTCAGCGCAGGAGATAGCCCACCCACTGCAGCACACACTTAACCATGTGCAAGGACCATGCACAAGGGGTAAGTTCCACAAGTGATTAATTGGTGCCGTGGTGTCTCTCCTTTCCCATCTGTCTCTCATATTCTCCACCTCTCACCTTCTATCTGGAAAACAAAAAGTCCACCAGGAATGATGGAATCATGCAGACATGAAGCAAAATGATGATGATGATGATGATGATGATGATGATGATGATGATGATTCTTCTTCTAGCGTTTGCCCTTCTTCCGTAGCCAGTCAACAGCGTCAGGTTGAGCCTGATGTAAAGTTTCGAGACCTCCTTTGAATCTGGAGAGGTGGCAGTCGTTGACTCTGTGGGTCATAGTCTGTCTGTAGCCGCAGGGGCAGTTCGGGTCGTCTCTGGCTCCCCAGCGATGGAACATAGCGGCGCACCGGCCATGGCCTGTTCGATAGCGATTGAGGAGGGCCCGATCATAACGTGCTAGGTCAAAGCCGGGCTGACGCTTGCAGGGGTCTGCGATAATGATGATGAATTAGTTTCAACACTTCTCTTGGTTTTCCAACTTGCAGACAGCAGGTAATGGAATTTCTTGGCATCTGTAACCACACAAGGCAGTTCCTCAAATAAACAGCATTAAGTAAATAAGATAAATATAGGGATCCAGGTGGTAGCACACCTGGTTGAGTGCACACATGACAGTGCACAAGGACCCAGGTTCAAGTCCCTGGTCCCCACCTGCAGGGGGAAAGCTTCACAAGTGGGGAAGTAGTGCTGCAGGCGTCTCTCTGCCTCCTCTCCCTCTCTACCTTCCCCTTCCTTCTCAATTTCTCTCTGTCACCTATCCAATAATCAATCAATCAATAAAATATTTTTTAAAAAGATAAACATAGGTGATTAACTTATCTTTTGCTTCTGTTTCTCTGGAAGAACTTAACCAATATACTTACCATGTATTTATCCTTTGGAAATTTCAAATGTCTCCTTAGTCCAAAAAACTCCCATTAAAATAAAATTTACTGGTGGCCCAGCTGGTGGCACACCTGGTTAAGTGTGCAAGGACCCAGGTTCAAGCCCTTGGTCCCCACCTGCAAGGGGAAAGTTTCACAAGTGCTGAAGCAGTGTCTGTCTGTCTCAATCTTTATGTCCCCTCTCCTCTCAGTTGATCTCTGTCTCTATCCAAAAATTAAAAAAATAAATTTTTAACAGAGGGGTTTTTTTTGTTAGTTTGTTTTTATATCTTATTTATTTACTAATGAGAGGGATAGGAGAACAGAGAGAAAGAACCAGACGTCACTCTGGTACATGTGCTGCCGGTGATAGAACTGATGACCTCGTGCTTGAAAGTTCAATGCTTTATCCACAGTGACACCTCCCAAACCACAAATAAATATTGTTTAAAGGCTGAGAGTAAATAAACAAATTCACTGGGACTAGGTGGTGGCACACCTGGCAGAGTGCTTTCACAGTAATGTATGAAGATCCATACATGTTCAAGCTCCTGGTCCCCACCTGCAGGGGGATGTCTCACAAGCTGTGGAGCAGTGCTGCAGATGTTTCTTTCTCTCTCCCTCTCAAACATTTTTATTTCTCTCTGTCTCTGTCAGAAAAGAAAGAAACGGGAAAACATGTCTTTTGGGAATGGTCCGTCATTGTGCAGGTGCCAAGCCTCATAAGTAACCCTTGTGGCAAATAAATAAGTGATTTACTGGAAAAGTTAGTAAGCATTCCTGTTCTATTTGTTTTTAAAAGGGTTTCCTTTGGGGGTCGGGCAGTAGTGCAGCTGGTTAAGAGCACATGGCGCAAAGTGCAAGGACTGGCGTTAAGGATCCTGGTTCAAGTCCCCTAGCTCCCCACCTGCAGGGGGTCGTTTCACAAGCGGTGAAGGGGAGTAGAGCAGTGGCGCAGTGGATTAAGCGCACATGGCACCAAGTGCAATGGACCGGCATAAGGATCCCGGTTTGAGCCCCTGGCTCCCCATCTGCATGGGGTTCGCTTCACAGGCGGTGAAGCAGGTCTGCAGGTGTCTATCTTTCTCTCCCCCTCTTTGTATTCCCCTCCTCTCTCCATTTCTCTCTATTCTATCCAACAACAACGACATCAATAACCACAACAATGTTAAACAACAAGGGCAACAAAAGGGAAAATAAATAAATCACAGAAGATGGTGCACTTATGCTGTGAAGGGTCACTAGTATGTTGTTATGCTAGGCAAAGCAGGAAAAGCATCACTGTCATTTGGACACTTGATTAGGAACCCATTTTTGCCTTTATTGGTATGCTTCTGCTCCTAGAACTTGACTCAGTAATAGATATGTGAAAGATTTGTTTGAGGGGGGAAAAAAGAATCAAAGGAAGATGCCTGGAGAGTGGTTGTCTGGAGTGATGGACTTTAAATTGGCTTGTTCATCTCTTCAGGGGTTTAAGCTGCTATTCAGCACTTCCTACCTAAGCCACCATTCACACCCCCCCTCCAATTGTTCCACATAAAAGCACCTCCAATGTTGGTGGCCCATGTCCTATGATTCACCCTCTGCAGAGGCGGCCCAGGCACCCAATGTGCTAAGAATAGAATTTTCCATTTCAACTTATTTGAGGAAGCTATTTTTCTGCTTCATTCATCAGATATTAAAACTCTATTAAATGCCATGGAAGTGTACAGTGGGCTGGGGTTACAGTGGTAAACAAATTCACATGGTTCTTACTCTCAAGTAGGAGTGAAGGGGATTTTTTTTTTTTTAAGTAGATGCAGGGCGACTGTCAGGTGGTAGTGCAGCTGGTTAAGCACATGTAGTGCAAAGCACAAGGACCATCTTAAGGATCCTGGTTCAAACCCCCTCCCCGGCTCCCCACCTGCAGGGGAGTCGCTTTACAGGTGGTGAAGCAGGTCTGCAGATGTCTGTCTTTCTCTCCCCCTCTCTGTCTTCTCCTCTCTCCATTTCTCCCTGTCCTATCTAACAACAACGACATCAATAACAACAACAATAAAAAACAACAAGGGTAACAAAAGGGAAAATAAAAAAAGAAGTAGATGCAATCCAAGCTTTGTGTGATCATGTCTAACTGCTCTCTTTAGAAAGGCAGGAGGTAAACCAATGTATAGGTTTACCACCCTGCTACTTGTTTCATCCACCTAATACTCGAAACAGATGGTAAATAGTTCCATGATAAATTCCATAGGGAGGGTTCTGGTCCTGGAACATGATGGCAGAGAAGGACCTAGTGGGGGTTGAAACCTAGTGTTAGGTGGAAAACTCAAAAATGTTACACATATATAAACTATTGTATTTTACTCTCAACTGTAAACCATTCACCCAATAAAGAAATTAAAAAATATAAATTGCAGGTGTGTGCGTGTGTGTGTGTGTGTGTGTGTGTGTGTGTGTGTGTGTGTGTAATCAGCACTAAGACTGTCCTGTCTCTCCTTCATACTCCAATCCAGATTGTTAACTGTACTTCTGACTGGTTGGTATAAATCAGAGAATCCTACTCACACCTCCTCACGTTTGATTAACCTCCTAGAATGGGCTACAGAGAAATATTTTATTAAACAGAATACTAGCATGTATAAGAAAAGATAATGATGGGAGTCGGGCTGTAGCGCAGCGGGTTAAGCGCAGGTGGCGCAAAGCACAAGGACCGGCATAAGGATCCTGGTTCGAACCCCGGCTCCCCACCTGCAGGGGAGTCGCTTCACAGGTGGTGAAGCAGGTCTGCAGGTGTCTGTCTTTCTCTCCTGCTCTCTGTCTTCCCCTCCTCTCTCCATTTCTCTCTGTCCTATCCAACAACGACAACAACAATAATAACTACAACAATAAAAACGACAAGGGCAAGAAAAGGGAATAAATAAATAAAATAAATATTTTTTTAAAAAAAGAAAAGATAATGATAAAGGATACAGATGAACATCCAAATGAAAGAGATGCTTAGGGCAAGCATACTTAGGGTGTGGAGAAATTGTGCAGAACCTCAAGCCCTCTTATGCATGCCACTCTTTCTCCAGATTTCCATTTGCTCACTACCCCAGAAGCTTTCTTCCTTTCATTTTTCTTTCTTTCATTCTTTTTGCAGAACCACTATGCTGTCTCCCCACCCTGATTTTCTTTCTGTGTCTGTGTCCCCATCCCTACTCCCATAGATAACCATGACAGTTCTTCCACAATCTTGAAAATAGGTTGATAATTTGGTTTTTTTCACATTTATATATTAAATTCTCGATATTCTGCATATGAGTGAAACCATTCTGTAGTTGTTCTTCACCTCCTTACTTGCTTCACTGAGTGTAATCTTCTCTAATTCCTCCACTTTATGCCAAAAGACAGATTATCTTCCCCTTTTTATGGCTGTGTAATACTCCGTTGAGTATATGTCCCATAACTTTTTTATCAAGTCCCTAGGAGCTTTCTGAACTATGTCCAATAAGATTTTATGGAGGCTTCATTACATAGACATAGTTGATAAGTACATTGACCACTGAACTCACTCTCCAGCCCCTCTTTCCTCCCTTGAAGTCAGCAAGAGGGAATGAAAGTCAATCACATGGTTGGTCTACTAGTAACCAGCACTCTCCTTAGAAGGATTCCAAAAGTAATTTCATTAACATAACAAACATCACCTTGATAATTTTCAACATTCAGAAACTATCATGTGTTTTGGCAGTCCCCTTAGATGTCACTGACCACTTAGAGATTCCTCATAGGTGGATGAAGGTGAGTGGTCCTACGAATTCATTATGCCAAGAAAGAAGTTGTCCAGGAAATGGGCTTGGTTGCTGCTCATACTTCTTAGACAAGGAAAAACCCTATGTTTGGCTACTTCATTTCTGGCAATAGTTTTGATTTACAAACATCAACCCTAAAGAGACAGTAGGAGAGGGGCATAGAGAGCTCTGATTCTGTTGCCACCTGTCTTAACAGTTTGGGATTATCTTTACCTTTGCACCTTATCTGTCAGGAGGGCACAAACTGTGACTTACAAAGGGCAAAGAACAGTTTTTACATGTTTTTTTTTTCCTTTTAACATCAAGCAATTCTACAATTTTCTGACATTAATAAGTGTTCAACAACTTAATGCAATTCTGACACTACCTGGAAGTGGCACAAACCTCACATGATAGTCGTGTAGCCTAACAAGACTGCCCTGCCTCAGATACTGGCCAATGTTACCTTCATTTCTTTCTTTTTTTTCAATGTTACCTTCATTTCTTTCTTTTTTTAATTAATTAATTTACTTATTGGATAGAGATAGCCAAATTGATTGAGAGGAAGAAGGAGGTAGAGAAGGAGAGAGACACCTGTAGCCTTGCTTCACCACTCATGAAGCTTTCCCCATGCAGGTGGGGACCCGGGTCTTGCTCCCAGGTCCTTGCACATTGTAACATGTACACTTACCAGGTGTGCCACCACCTGGCCCCCAGTGTTACCTTCATTTCTATTCCTTCTTTTTCAACTTGGGGGTGGGGGTAAGTGGGGCTCTCATAATCTCAACCCTTTAGGTTTCATAATTTGCTAAAACAACTCACAAAACTCAGGAAGTGTAATTACACTTCATTTTCTGAATAACGATTTAAAAATTGGGCACAGCAAGAGATTAACAGAAACTAATAAAACAGAACAATTGTAACAGCAAAACATAATACAAGTGACTTGAATTTGGCCTCTTTATCAAAATAGCTTATTTTTCTTTTCTTTTCTTTTTCTTTTTTATTAATAGCTTATTTTTCTACAGGGTAACTGAAACCCAGGAAAATAAATTGGGAAGGGGAGGGGTCTGCGGAGGACTATTCTAATGTGAAAACAACCAGACAACACTTAACAGGAATGAGTATGATTGTGTCCCAATAAAGCTTTATTCATGACCTCTGAAAATTGGATTCCATATACTTTTCACATGTCATGAGCTATTATTCTTGCTGTACTATTTTGCCTCACTACTTCAAAATATGAAAACCGGGCGGGGTTAGTTAGCATAATGGTTATGCAAAGAGATTCTCATGCCTGAGACTCCGAAGTCCCAGGTTCAATCCCCCACACCACCATAAGCCAGAGACGTGCAGTGCTCTGGTATTTGCCTCTGTGTCTTTCTCTCTCTGCATCTCTCTCAAAAATAAATAAAATACAAAAAAAATTTAAAAAAAAGAAAATATAAACACCATTCGCATCTTAGGGACGTTGTCATAAACTACAAGTTTATTACTATTTATGGACCCCACTGATCAGAGCGAGGATTGTCTTCCCTCAGTACTGAGCACAGAGGGCGGCAACATCAAACCGCTCCTCTCGACACCACGCACTGTACCCGGCAGCCCAGTAAGAGCATCGCAGCCGCGATAAAACTCACTCAGAGTGGGCGGGCCCTTTTGGCCTCGGAGCGCGGAGCGGGGCGGGTCCGGAAGAGGGGACGGACCTACCTCCGGTTTCCGGTGGAAGACACGGAAGCAAGATGGCCACTACCAAGCGTGTGCTGTACGTGGGTGAGCAACCTCGGATACTAGGGGCATCCTGGGCGAACCAGACCAGAAATGGGTCCGGGAGTGAGGCAGAACTTTTCTCCAGACGCACAGGGTGACGGTACTGTCCAAGGTGGCTGTGTAATTGCATTGCTTTGCATAAGCGTGTGAGCTTTAGATGTAACAACCGTTACAGTTCCCGATTTAATGTAACCATCAGGAACCCCATCACCGGGGCTTGGAGCCTTCGGGCAAAAAGTAAGGGTGTCCAGACCCTCACGCCTATTAATTTCGCAAATACGCACTATAGGATGGTTCAACCCAGACCTTGCCATAAAGAAAGAAGTTCGAGGCTTAGCCAGTTGAAAAAAGTTAAGAGTAACATCTATAGCAATTTGCTGAGCGCTTTGATAGGTATGGGCAGGTGTTTGAAAGAGATGGCATGAAAACTGAGTGCAGAGAGAAATCATTTGCATCTGGAGAGAAGAGAGTAAACTTTCGGGATGCAGTGACGCTGGAGCTGGAGAGTCGGGGTTAAACGAGTTACCGAAGTAGGTGCGAATGTGTGTTGAAAGGAAGCAGCAAGAAGAGAACCCCAGAGGTATGAGAGAATCAACATTTGGGGACAAATGAGTCATTTTATGGAAAATCTAGGGAACTGGAGAAATAAAAGGAAAGATGCTGCAGAAATAGTCGGGGCAGAAATTATGAATTTGTGTACATTGCCAAGCACTTTATCCTTTAGACAGTAGGAACACTGAGGACTTTAGGTGTAATGATAGGATAAAATTCATATGTTCCCAGGAGCATTCAATTTTAGTTTATAGTGTGGAAGAGAGGAAGTTCAGTTAAGCAACTATGAAAGTGGTTCAGAAGTGGAATGGCCAAACTTGACTATGTGAGGTCCTAGGTTCCATCCCCACCCAACACTGTGTGTAGGTAGAGGGAAAGCTCTGTTTCTTTTTCTCATTCTCAATAAATAAAAATAATTGAAGTAATTAAAAACCATTGTAGTAATTCTGAGACTAGGTAGAGGTCTGAAAGAAGGATAAAGAGAGGTATGTGCCTCATAAGTATGAATAAAGGAGCTTAAGTTTTCAAAAAACTTCATGAAAAGATACATTTCCTTGGCAGTTGTAAGTCAAGTGGGCTGCAGGGACTTATCAAGAGAATGGAGAACCTAGACTCAGGAAGCCTTTAACTTCTTTGCAGGTGGTCTTGCAGAGGAGGTGGACGACAAGGTCCTTCATGCTGCTTTTATCCCTTTTGGAGACATTACAGATATTCAGATTCCTCTGGATTATGAAACAGGTGAGACCTCTAGTGTTTCTCATGTGCAGAATCCTGCTAGGAAAATAAAAGTATATATATATATATATACATATATATATTATAAAATATATATATAGTTACACATTTGTTGTTATCACAATACATTCTTATTGCACTTAGTATGTGGAAAAATTCAGGAGGATGCCTCCGTAAGTCAATACGATACTGATATTGATTCTGAAGGAATGTTCTGAGGCATGTGGTTGCCATGAGCTTTAACATACTTTGTTGAGAGTTCAACCTTTTGGGTTTATGGTAAGACAGTTTTTTTCTGGTTTGTTTTTTTTTTTTTCCCTTCAATATAGTAGGAAGGTAGAGTTTGTGTTACATGGAAATCTGACAGTACAAGAAAGAGTGGAGGGGCGGTGATGGCACACCAGGTTAACTGCACATAGCATGAAGCAGAAGGACCCGCACAAGGATCCTAATTCAGGCCCCCAGCTCTCCACCTGCAAGGGGGTCGCTTCACAAGCAGTGAAGCAGATCTGCAGTCGTCTATCTTTATCTTCTCCTCCCCCTCTCAATTTCTCTCTATCCTATCCCCCCCCAAAAAAAATTTTTTTTTTAAATGGCCACAGGAGCAATGGATTTGTAGTGCAGATAACCCTGGAGGGGAAAAAAAAAAAATCTGACAGTACTGCTAGCTGGGAAATACTATGCTTGCACCTTTCCTGGCAGCGAGAGAGAACAGGGAAGCTCAGCCCCAGTTGTGGGGCCTTGGTCTGTATGACCAGATAAGTTTTCCTTCTGTTGATTTCACAGTTATAATTTGATTTCTATTTCGCTTTAGCTGTCGTTTTCAAGATGGGAGTTACAGGCCTGACTCTATCATCAATCTTGTATGTGACTATTAGCAAGGTATTTGTTACCAAGATTATCACTGGGGCGCAGTGCCTGCACAACAGATCCACTGCTCCTTGTGGCCATTCTCTCTCTCTCTCCTTGGCAGTACAAACAGAAATTTAGAGAGAAGGGAGAAGTAGAGAGGGAGGGAGGCACCTTTAGTACTTGTTTCACTGCTTGTGAAGCTAACCCCCTGCAGGTGGGAAGTGGGGGCTTGAATCCAGGTCCTTGCACTTGGGAATGTATATGTTTAACCAGGTGTGCCACTGCCCCCTATTTGATCTATTTTAATATTTATTTATTTATTTATTTTCCCTTTTGTTGCCCTTGTTGTTTTTATTGTTGTAGTTATTATTATTGTTGTTGTTATTGATATCATTGTTGTTGGACCTACCCCAGAGAGAAATGGAGAGGAGGGGAAGACAGAGAGGGGGAGAGAAAGACAGACACCTGCAGACCTGCTTCACCGCCTGTGAAGTGACTCCCCTCAGGTGGGGAGCCAGGGGGTCAAACCAGGATCCTTATTATGCTGGTCCTTGTGCTTCATGCTACGTGTGCCTAACCTGCTGCTCTACTGCCTGACTACCCTATTTATTTATTTTTAAGATTAATTTACAGTGGCTCAAGAGGTGTCTCAGTGGATAAAGTGTTGTACTCTCAAGCATGAGGTCCTCTCTTCAAGCACTGGCATCACACATGACTGACTGATACTCTGATTCTCTCTTCCTCTACCCCCTCACTTACTCTCATAATCAGCTGTATTCATCAGTGAGAGAGAGGAAGGAGAGAGAAAGAACACTGGGGTATCACTGTGGTATATGCATGCTTGGAATCCAACTCAGGATCTCATGCTTTATAAGTCAAGCATGCTAGCCACTGTACCTTCTCCAGCTCCATGCTAGTAAGGTCTTTAAACTCCCAAGACCTGGAATCTTCATCTGTTAAAGAAAAGAGATAAGGTTATATTTATCACCAGTGTTAATTAATTAACACTTGTGCTTGAACTTTCTGGTTAGATCGGTACTTTTCTGAGGATAAAGATTGAACATCCATATCTAGGTCTTAAAATTCATGTTTTCTTGTATAGTTGATGCTCAAAATACAAAATGCATATTTAGAATGAATGGTTGAGGGCTGGGGAGATAATATAATGTTTCTTATGGGCTTTAATGTCCTAGGTTCAGTTGGTCCCCCACACTACCACAAGTCAGCGGCCAGAGCTGAGTACTGCTCTGATTTAAAATTTAAAAAAATAACACAATGAATGACTGATAGGATGAATGATTCAGTTTTTATAATTGCAAAGCATGCAAAGGTTAAGATTTTTAATTATACTCTGGTAGGAAAATTGGATGCTTAAAAATTAAGAATATATTTTATTATTTAGCTGTATCCATTAAAAATCAAGGTTCAGTAATTGAAGTATTTAAACCACGAAGAATGAGAGTCCTTCCTATTGAAATAGTGATTGTACAGAATTCTTTTTTTAATATTTATTTATTTATTTATTCCCTTTTGTTGCCCTTGTTGTTTTATTGTTGTAGTTATTGATGTCATCATTGTTGGATAGGACAGAGAGAAATGGAGAGAAGAGGGAGAGACAGGGGGAAAGAAAGATAGACACCTCCAGACCTGCTTCACCACCTGTGAAGTGACTCCCCTGCAGGTGGGGAGCCGGGGGCTCGAACCAGGATCCTTATGCTGATCCTTGTGCTTTGCGCCACGTGCACTTAACCCGCTGAGCTACAGCCCGACTCCCGTACAGAATTCTTAATGTCTAGATGAGATTGACTTCACTCTTCCTGTGATCTTTTGTTTCATCCCTTTGTTCTATGGTAATTACTGATTTTTTTTTATGCTTCTTTTCTTTCAGAAAAGCACAGAGGATTTGCATTTGTTGAATTTGAATTGGCAGAGGTAAGAAAACTTGGTGTTATTTATGTTTTAGACTTTGGATTATGTTTCTTTTTTAACATTATTACAAAGGGAACTGTTCTCTATTTGGTTAGATTTTAGGACCTCAAACTGGTGCTTTCAGAGAGTTCATTAAGTTGGAAGGAAACTTCCCTCACTTAATGAACTATAGGCTGATTAATGTTACAGATCCACCAAGTCCCATTTCACTTGTTCTGCAGAAGTTCTGTGGTTCTGCTCACTGAACATTCTAGCCTGGCACTTTTTCCTTAGGTGTTTCCCTAGGTACATCGCCGTATCATGAAATCTGACATCAGTCAGAAAGTCCTCTTCCTTAGGCACACAACACACACATACGTACACAGACACTCCAGATACAAAGTATACAGGTAACTTTCTCCTGGGCTTTTTGTTTCTGAGCACTCCACTGCAAACCTAAGTGCATACCTTGTCTTTTCTTGGCAGGATGCTGCAGCAGCTATTGACAACATGGTATGGCTGAAAGTCCTCCTTACTGAAGTTGCCTTTTGGTGGTATAGAGGGTACTTATTGCTTTGCTGAACTTCAGGTGTTACAGGGTTACCTGGGAAAATAAAAACTGTCATGTGAATGTGAAAATATTTACTTTGACTGGATCATTTATAAAATTAGCCCTTCCTCAAATATTCTTCCCCATTTAACAATAATGTAAATGCTAATCATCATGGTTGGCCAGTCTCTCGTTGACTGTCCATGTCTAGATTAATAAATTGCTAGCATAGTGCATATTGATTGCACAGTGGAATTGCATAGTTTGCAGAAGTGGTAGGATTTTATGAAGCATTAGGTTAGGTCATTTAACAGTTGAGAAGACAAATTCAATAAGGATAATGATGTACTGTTAATGCAAATGAATTAAAAATCTTTGAAAAATTCTTGGGAAAAGTGGCAGATCTCTTGAGTATTTGCATCCTCTTTGAGAACCCTGTGATTTATGTATTTTGAAGTACAAGGATGTTACCTACTGTAGATAGATTTTGTTGGGAGCAAATGCTGCAAATTAATTAGTATGGTGAAATCAAAGACATCTTTGTACTTCAGACAGTTCCTTAACTTAAAAATTAAGCTTTAGTTTGGTTAGTTTTAGTTTCATCACAATAAAATCCCAAACTTTTTTTTTCTTTTTGCTTTGAGCTACAAAAAAAATTTTTTTTCTAGTCACTAAGGTCTTGTACATGTGCAGTCCCACAATCCCAGTGGACTTTTGTTTTCCTTTTAATTTTTGATAGAAAAAAGCTAAAAGAGGGAGAGAAAGAAATAGAGGAAAAGGCACCACAGTACCATTCATGTAGCATCACTTGGTGCTGTGTATGGTAGTGGTGCCAGGTGACTTGAACCTGTGTCCTCCTACAAGGCAAGCAAGCTCTCTGCTACCGTCTCGTCAAACTTTTCTCCTAAGAAATTTTGGCTACTATTACTACTTTTAATTTTTGTTGACTTATTGGATAGAGGCAGTCAGAAATCAAGATGGAAGGGGGAGACAGAGAGGAAGAGAGACAGACACCTGCAGCCCTGCTTCACCACTTGTGAAGCTTTCCCTCTGGCAGGTGGAGACCAGGGGCTTGGACCTGGGTCCTTGCACATTGTACCATGTGTACTTAACTAGATGTGCCACCACCTGACCCCCTGCTTTTTTTTTTTTAACGTATTTACTTATTAACATGAGAGAACCAGAGCATGCAATACCAGGAATCAAACTTGGGACCCCATGTTTTTGAGTTCAGCATTTTAGTCATTGTGTCACCCATGTTATGTGATGGATATCCGGACCAGTTATCTTTGAATAAGGTTCTCTTTTATTCCTGTTCCCTGTTGACCCACTCTCCAAACTTAGCTTTTAGAGAGTTCATTTCTTGATGTTGACTTTTAAAGATGGACTTAGGTTCTTAGAGATTTAATTTTTCCTTGAAATTTCAGAGCACTTGAGCCAAAAGGTTGTGGGGTTTTGTTTGTTTGTTTTCTTTTTGTATCACAGGCTTTGGTTACTAGTGAAAGAAAGGAGGCATGTGATGACTCCAGGGAAGAAATCCCCTGGAACCTATAGACTGCTTTGTCCTGGCTGCAGGGCTTGCTGTCAAGGGCTTAGGAATTAAGGGACAACAAATTATGAGTGTGTCTAATATAATGTCAGAAGCAAATAGAAAGCTGTCTGACTGACTCGTAATCTAACAGAGTTTAGCAGCTGGATTTCCAATTTTTCAGAATGAATCCGAGCTCTTTGGCCGTACAATTCGCGTCAATTTAGCAAAACCAATGAGGATTAAGGAAGGCTCTTCCAGACCAGGTGAGTGGGAAAGAGCAACCACAAATTCCCCATCATGTTTTCTGGTTTGACATTAATTGGTTTTTGCTCAGGGCCTTCAACATGTGAAATATGTGCTCTATTACTGAACTAACCTCCTGATAACTTAGATATTTATTTATTCCCTTTTGTTGCCCTTGTTGTTTGATAGTTGTTGTTACTGATGTCGTTGTTGGATAGGACAGAGAGAAATAGAGAGAGGAAGGGAAGACAGCAGGAGAGAAAGATACCTGTAGACCTGCTGAAGCGACTCCCCTGTAGGTGGGGTGCCAGGGGCTCGAACCGGGATTACGCCGGTCCTTGAGCTTTGCGCTATGTACGCGTAACCCACTGTGCTGCTGCCTGACACTCCTTAGTCGTGTTTTTATCTTCTTGGAAGTAAATGCTGAATATCACTCCTGGTAGAAAGGAGTAGAAGCTGGTTCATATTGACAGAAGGTTTGGTCCGCCTTGTGGGGGTGGGTGGATGAAGACTTTGAGCCTCTCAGCAAGCCTGTACCACTTGGTTCCTGGAATAAATACTCCATCAAGGGCTGGGCCAACCAAGACTACTCTTGTTCCTTTGACATTGTCCTTTTACTTAGCGCTGCCAAGAAATGGACTTTTGAGCTGATTTTTTTCAAGGGATACTTTCCTTACCCTTGGGAATTTCAAAGTAGAGTCTTCTGGCTAAGAGGGATACAGTTTAAGTTCTCCTTTCCTAGCCAGATTAGCCAAGTAGCAGTTGATAACTTGAATTTTTTTTTTCTTCCCTTTTTTACCAAAGTACTTCTCAACCTGGGACCTTAGAGCCTCAGGCATGAGAGTCTGTTTGCATAACCATTATGCTGTCACCCCCACGCCACGACAGCTTGAATTTCTTAACATTTCTTTGATTCATTCCTTTCAGTTTGGTCAGATGATGATTGGTTGAAGAAATTTTCTGGAAAAACTCTTGAAGAGAACAAAGAGGAAGAAGGGTCAGAGCCACCCAAAATAGAAACCCAGGAGGTGAGCTTGAAGGCATGTGCTTCCTAAAGAGAGGTGGAACTATTTTGTAAAGTCAACTCTTAGTTCTTTGGGGAAGGTAGATTGATATTACAGAGATGCTTTTGGTGTCTCATTCCTGTGTTCTGCATAGTGAGCTTCTCAGCATAGGCACTGGGGTGTGATTGCCTGCGGTGAGGAAGCATAGTGAATGCCCCTCTTCACTCCTCACCAGCCCGCTCCTCCATTGACATGTTTAGCACCTGCACTCGTGCCCTGACGCAGAGGAGGCAGGACCGGCCTGTGGTGCCTTCCTTTCAGTCCACACAGCATCAAGGCTCTCCCTTCCTAAGACAACTTGCCTTGGCACTTTTCCCTGACCTTCAGCACATGTCTCTAACCATTGTTCCTTGGACTTACCCTCCCCTCCTCACAAGCATTAATCTTTTAGGGATTTTTTTTTTTTCTGAGTTCATGGTATCTATTATCTTCCCCCATTCCATAGTCTCTGCAGCCAGGACAGTAGCACTCATTTTGTGTGTGATTTCATGCAGTCTCACCTATGCTGTTGACTTTCCTGGGTCCTTGCACGGGTCCTTCTGCATAGTCCTGTGCACGCTTAATTGGATGCACCACTGCCCAGCCCCTGCTTAATATATCAAAGTGCTGCTCAGCTCAGGCTACTGGTGGTGCCAGGGACCTCATGCATGCAAGTCCTTTGCACTGTCTCCCTGGCCCAAATATTTGTTGTTTCTGTGATACTGTTGTTAGCAGCAAAAAAGTGATATTCTCAGTACTGAGGATGATACGTCAGCACATGTTTGTTAAACTGAACTATAAAAAAAGTTTAGAACACTTGACTTTTCTCTTTGGAGCAAATATGATTGTGTGTCAAATGTTTCCATATGCTCTACTTAGCCTTATCTACTTGAGGTATACAGGCCCTACATCCTCTGTTGTCCTCTGAGCATTTAGACCTGAGCCAGAGGACTATCTTGCTTCCACTGTAGCCAGCCTGTGGCTAGGCATAGAAGGAGGAGGTTATGTTAAATAAATTGGCTGACTGAACTGTAGTCAAGTGGGTGGGCTTCAGCTGGGGGTTGAATATTGGGAACTGTTTATCAGAAATCAGAAAAATGTCCTGTGGCTGTAGGGAGGAGTGTGATGAGGAAGTGCCTATGGGATGGGGCCCAGCTTAGTGCTGTTCTGTCACTGAATGTCCAGCTGAGCGCTGTGGCCATGACCCCTGCCTCTTGCTGTCCTTGTCCTTGTCCTTGTCCTTGTCCGGGCTTCACTGTCAGCTCCCTGCTCCAGCTTAGGTTTGGGGTATATAGTCAGAAAAAGATTTCTTCTTCCCCTAGGGAGAGCCCACTGCAAAGAAAGCCCGGTCAAACCCTCAGGTGTACATGGACATTAAGATTGGCAACAAACCAGCTGGCCGCATCCAGATCCTTCTACGTTCGGATGTTGTTCCCATGACAGCAGGTGAGGAGGACCACCTGGAAGCTGCTGGCTGAGCGTTGATCATTCCTAAGTGTCCTTTGATTTCCTCCTTGCCCTTTTTTTAGTTGGTGATTAGTAGTGGGTTACAGGATTATAAGATCACAGGGTATATAGCTCCGCACTGCACCCACCACCAAAGATTTGTGTCCCCGCCCTCCCACCTTCCCACCTCCCAAAGATAACCATTGTCATCATTCTCACAAAGACTTAGAAACTGCTCCTGTTTTTTGAAGGCTTATATGTATCAATTCTCTAGATTCCACATATGAGTAAAATAAAACTACTGGTAGTTGTCTTTCATCACTTTTCTTACTTTACTAAGCATAATCACCTTCAGTTCCATCCATTTTCTCCCAAAGAACACAAACAATATTGTCTTTTCTGATTGCAGAGTAGTATTCCATGAAGTATATATCCCCTAACTTCGTTATCTAGTCATCTGTCAATGGGTATTTAGGCCACTTTCACTCTGGCTATTTGTGAATAATGCAGCTATGAAAATATGGGTGCATATGTTCCTTTGAGTTAGCATTTTCACATCCCTTGGATAAATGCCTAGGAAGGTTATTGCTGGATCATAAGGTAATTCCATTTTTATTTGTTTAGAGACTCTCCATACAGTTTTCCAATGACGCTACACTAATTTGCACTCCCACCAACAAAAAATATTTAATTATTAATGAGAGAGACGAGAAGACCACAGCATTATATTTAGTACTAGAGAGAACCCATGGTGAAAGCAAGCAAGGAGTGTGCACTACCTGCCGAACTACCTTCTTGGCCTCTAAACTATTTTCTGAGTTTCAATTTTTTTCTCTTGCTGTTTCTCCTTTGTTGCCATTTTATTCATTCTGAGTATACAGTTCAGTGATTTAATTGTATTTTCAGTGTTATACAGCATCACCACTCTTTTAAAAAAATTAATCACTTCAGGGGCCAGTGTGCAAGGACTCGGGTTCAAGCCCCCAGTCCCCACCTACAGGGGAAGCTTCATAAGCAGTGAAGCAAAAATTATCATTTCAAACTAAAACTATACCCACTAAACAGAGAGTCCCCATTCTCCTCTCCTCTAGCCCCAGAAATCTCTTGATATTACATATATAAGGGGAATTATATAGTAGTTACCCTTTTGTGTTGGCTTATTACACTTAGCACTATGTTTCCAAGGTTTATTCATATTATAGTTTGGATCAGTGCTTTGTTTGATTTTTATGGTTGAATAATATTCTATTCTATGGTGCATTTTGTTTATCCATTCATTTATTTTTTTAATTTATTTTTTATTTAAGAAAGGATAAATTAACAAAACCATAGGGTAGAAGGGGTACAACTCCACACAATTCCCACCACCCAATCTCTATATCCCATCCCCTCCCCTGATAGCTTTCCCATTCTCTGTCCCTCTGGGAGCATGGACCCAGGGTCGCTGTGGGTTGCAGAAGGTGGAAGGTCTGGCTTCTGTAATTGCTTCCTGCTGAATGAACATGGACGTTGACTGGTCGGTCCATACTCCCAGTCTATCCATTCATTTATTAATGGGCATTTGAATATTCTTTCTTTTTTTTTTTTTGCCACCAGGGTCATTGCTGGGGTTTGGTGCCTGCACTACGAATCCACAGCTCTTCTGGCTTTTTTTTTTTTTTTTAATAGGACAGAGAAATTGAGAGGGATGGGGAAGATAGAGAGGGAGAAAGATAGACCCCTGCAGACCTGCTTCACTACTTGTGAAGCCACCCCCCCACTTCAGGTTGGGAGCCAGGGGCTCGAACTGGGATTCTTGTGCTGGTCATTGTGCTTCATAGTATGTTCACTTAGCCTGGAGTGCCACTGCCCAGCCCCACTTGAATATTATTTCTACTTCAATTCTTGTTTTCCAATTTTTTGTGTATATACCTAACAATAGGAACTCTGGGTGATATGGTAACTCTATAGTTAGCTTTTTGAGGTACTGCCAAACTATCTCCTGTTGAAACCATACCAATTCCTATTCCTATTAGCCATGTATGAAATTTCTAGTTCCTCCATGTCCTCACCAATATCTATTGTTTTCTGTTTATTTTAACTATTCTAGTAGGTGTGAAGTAGTATCTTACAGTTTTGGTTTGCATTTCTATAACAACTAATGATGTTAAGCATCTTTTTTGTCTGTTTATTTATGTTTTTTGTCATCACTGGGGTTCCACCACTCTAGGCTAACTTTTTCAGCTAGACAGAGGGAAAGACCACAGCACTGAAGCTTCCTTTAGTATCATGGAGGCGGGCCTCAAACCTGGGTTATGTTATAAAGCAAGTGCACAATTCAGTGAGACATCTTGCTAACAACTAGGGATTTTTTTGTGTGCTTTGACCATTTGTATATTTTCTTTGGATACATGTTTGGTCTTTGGCCTGTTTGGTCTTTGGCCTGTTTTTTTTTATTTTTTTTTATTTCTTTATTGGGGAATTAATGTTTTACATTCAACAGTAAATACAATAGTTTGTACATGCATAACATTCCCCAGTTTCCCATATAACAATACAACCCCCACTAGGTCCTCTGTCATCCTTCTTGGACCTATATTCTCCCTGCCCACCCACCCCAGAGTCTTTTACTTTGGTGCAGTATGCCAATTCCAGTTCAGGTTCTACTTGGTTTTTTTTTTTTTTTTTTTTTTCTGATCTTGTTTTTCAACTTTTGCCTGAGAGTGAGATCATCCCATATTCATCCTTCTGTTTTTGACAGGGCTGTTTGTGTTTTTGTTGTGGACTTGTAGGAATTCATTATATTTCTAGATATTATACCTTCATCAGCTATGATTTTCAAATTAAACATTTACTGATAAGAGAGAACCAGAGCATTGCTTTGGCACATATGATGCCAGGGATTAAACTCAGGGCTTCATGCTTAGAAGCACAGTACTTTATCCACTGTACCACTGCCTGAGCTGCATATTTCTTCCCATTCACAAAGTTGTCTTTTCAGCCTGTTACGTGTGTTCTCTGATGGGCTGGAGTGATAGATCACCAGGTGGGGTGTGTGCCTTGTCATATGTACAGCCCAAGTTTGAAACCAGATGAGAGGTGTTGTGACCCCCGAGCATGTTCTAGTGCTGTTGTGTCTCCTACTCTATCTGAATGAAAAAGTAGTCAGAGTGGTGGAACCACACAAGCGTGACACCAACTGTGGGGGAAGTGTTGAGGGGGAGAGAAAGAATACTGTGATATACAAAAGGTTTTGTGTTTAAATCTAATTCACCTATTTATTTTCTTGTTGCCCATTCTGTTAGAGTCATATTTAAGAAACCATTGCCAAATCCAAAGTCACAAAGATCTGTTCCTGTATTTTTTTTCCCCCTAAGATCTTATTTTGTAGTTTTATTTTAAAAATAGTGTGATTGTCAATTTAGTGTGGAATAAAACTAGGATACTGCCGGTCCCAGTTCGGGGTGCCAGATGCCGGTCTAGCTTCACGGGCTGGAGAGAGACGACCAGGAATTCATGGCTGAGCTGAGATGCAGTTCAATCTTTATTGACGAGTGGGGATGCAGTGCAAGCTAGCTATCTCTAATCACAATCCTGTCCTATATGTATCTCCTAAGGCGGAAATGTCAGGAAGAGGAAGTACGTAGGATAGGGGGTGTGGAGAAGGGAAAAGCGCGTGAACCAGTGGGGATTAAACCAGTGCGAACAAAACAATTATTATGTAAATAGACCACAAGCAATGCAACAGAAGGGGTCTTAGAAGCAGAATTTAGAAGCAGACCAACAGGAGTGTGGGATGAACAGAAACCTATATCGTACAGGCATTTTCAAAAGAACTGGCACAAGACATGGAGGAACAAGTAAGAGAGCAGCAAGAACCTGTGATGCCAAGGGGAGGCCTCAGGGGCATTTCCTGCCTCAAAGAGCAGGGCCTATCAGGATACGTGTATTTACTTCTTTAATAGGAATCCCCAGTAGCTGATTTTGCAAAGATTGAAAATGGAAGCATTAAACTAATGAGATTTAATAAATGAGAAAATACAAACATTGACCAAATAAAGGTTTTTATAGTCTGGTTAAAGGAAGGCTTTGTTTCTCTTTGTTTTTAACCAGAGCCCTTTTCCTTTCTCACCTCTAGAGAATTTCCGCTGCCTGTGCACCCATGAGAAGGGCTTTGGCTTCAAGGGCAGCAGCTTCCACCGCATCATCCCCCAGTTCATGTGCCAGGGCGGTGACTTCACCAACCACAATGGCACGGGGGGCAAGTCCATCTATGGGAAGAAGTTTGATGACGAAAATTTCATCCTCAAACACACAGGACCAGGTGCCAGATAGGGGAGGGAGGCTGTGCTGGGTGGAATGACAGGTGTGGTTCTGGCTGAGGGGCTGGAGAGGGGAGGAGACTCAGCTGATGGACAGAGAAGCGTTCAGCTCAACTAGAGTACAGTGAACTCACTTCCATTCAGAAATTGTCCCTCCTGTTACTGTCCACGTGCCCTAGGAGCCTGGCTTAGATTCTGCAATCTGCCATTATAAACTGTCTCTTACCTTCAGCCTCTGTGCTCCCTTCTGTCAGTTTTTCCAGTAAAATGTTTCAGTGGTTGATCTCCCAACAGCTAGAGGAAAACACTGAACTAAACTGAATGATACACTTGAAATTTATGGTACCAGTTCTCTGAGGCCCGTGGTAGCCTTATTAGCTTTCCCTCATTAATGTTTAATTTCAGTCAAAGATGAGAAGTGTCTCTCTTTCCAAAACCTCCACACCAGCCTCCTCTTCAGCTGATGCTAAATATCCTGCTCATTCTGACTTCTCTCACTGTGTAGAGGGTGAGGACAACTTCTTTGCTCATGGCCTGGGCCCCATCCCTTCTGCCTTCTTAGGAACTTGGTTTCTGCACTTGTCCCCAGCTGCCTTGTATAATCCATTTCTCTGCTTCTTAGATCACCCCATCAGCTTAAAAGCATACAGGATCAGTTTTTCAATTTTTTTTTTCACCCATCAGGACTTTGCAGGGGTTTGTACTACTACTCCTGGTGGGATCTCTGTTTTCCCACCCCCTCCTTTTTTTTTTTCTCTCTCTCTCTGATTTTGTTTTAGTCTTACTTCCCACCAGGTTGAGTCTCCA
Organism: Erinaceus europaeus; assembly: GCF_950295315.1. NCBI lineage: Eukaryota > Metazoa > Chordata > Mammalia > Eulipotyphla > Erinaceidae > Erinaceus > Erinaceus europaeus. Next base: position 67,102,785 of record NC_080174.1, on the reverse strand, counting down.
AATATGTGTGTGTATGATTATAGCGGGTTACAGAGACTTATAGGGTATAGTTCCACACTACACCTACCACCAGAGCTGTGTTCCCACCTCTCAAACATGACTACCAAAGTTTTCAAAAGTCTCAGAAACAGTTTGCTTGCTTTTGGCTTTTGCAACTTTATGTGTATCAGTTTTTCTAGACTTCACATATGAATGAAACCATCCAGTAGTTGTCCTTTGTGTCTTGACTTATTTCACTAAGGATAATCATTCCAGTTCCATCTATTTTGTCCCAAAGGACATATTATTATTATTATTATTATTATTATTATTATTATTATTATTACTGCTTAATAATAGTCATTGGAATATATGTCCCATGGCTTCTTTATCCATCCATCTGTTGATGGGCAGTTGGGTTGTTTTCACTCTTGGCCATTGTGAATATGCTGCTATGAATATGGGTGTACATGTGGCCCTTTGGATAAGTGTATGTCCTTTGTGTAAATGCACAGGAATGGTATTGCTGTGTCATGTGGTAATTCCATTTTTTAAAACCAGAATTTTATTATTATTTATTTATTGTAGAGAGAGCCAGAAATTGAGAGGGGGGAGATATAGAGGGATAGAGATACCTGCAACACTACTTCACCATTCATGAAACTTTGCCCCTGCCAGTGGGGACCAGGGGCTTGAACCTGGGTCCTTGCACACTGTAATGTGTGTATTCGGCCAGGTGCACCACTACCCGGCCCCAGTAACTTCACTTTTATTTAAAGACTCTCCATACAATTTCCCAAAGGGGCTGCACCAGTTTACACTCCCAGTTTACTACCAGCAATTGAGAGGGTCGGGGGAGATAGAGAGAAAGAGAGACACCTGCCGCACTGCTTCGCCATTTGCAAAGCATTTCCCCTACAGATTAGGACTGGGGCCTCGAAGCTAGGTCCTTGCGCATTGTAATGTAATGTGTGTGTTCAACCAGGTGCACCACCACCAGGCCCCTTGTACTATTTTTTTTTCCTCCAGAGTTATCACTGGGGCTTGGTGTCTGCACTATGAATCCACTACTGGCCGTTTTTTTTTGTTGTTGTTGTTGTTGTTTACTTTTATTGGATAGGACAGAAAGAGATTGAGAGAGGAGGAGATAGAGAGGGAGAAAGACAGAAAGGAAAACAGAGAGGAAAGACATCATAGCACTGCTTCACCTCTCATGGAGCTTCCCCTTGCGCATGGTGTTCTGCTGAGGTGCCAGAGGCTCAAACCCAGGCCCTCAAGCATGACAAACTATTACCAGGCTGGGGGGTGGGGGTGGGGGGGACATCATTTGACTCATGCTTCCCATCCCACTTCATTTTTAGGCAAAATTCCTTGAAAAGGTATTGACTCCCTACCTCCCATTCTCTGTATTCTCTCAATCAGATGTCTAGCCCCATCTTTCCACTGAAGTCATCTGACTATAGATGTAACAGGTGGGCTGAGGGGTAGTAGCTTACGAGGTAGGGCATGTACCATGCATACAGCCTAGGTTCAAGGCCACAGCACCAGGGAAGCTCTGATGCTGTGATATCTCTCCTCTTTGTCTCTCTCTGAGATAGCCAAGAGCAGTGAAATTGCACTTCTGAGACCCAGCTCTGCAAAAATAAAAGGTGTCACCAGCCTCCATCTTATCAACAGCCCTTCCTGGCCCCTCACCTCCAGCAGCCTTTGCACTGCTCCGTCTACTATGCAGATATCCTCTGGGGACTGACATCGTCTGAATGCCAGGAGTCAAGTTGGCAGAGTTGACATGTTCTCTTTCTCCAGGCCTGCTTTCCATGGCCAACTCTGGGCCAAATACTAATGGCTCCCAGTTCTTTCTGACATGTGACAAGACAGATTGGCTGGATGGCAAGCACGTAGTGTTTGGAGAGGTCACAGAAGGCTTGGACGTCTTGCGGCAGATTGAGGTGAGCAGTCTCCTGGGCCCTTGGCACACAGTGCTGTGGGAGGTCTGGTGGGGTGGGGAATGTGGGGAGGAGAGGGGAAGAGGATCCTGGAGCACTTCCAGGAGAACTATTTCTGCTCAGCTTGAGCCGCTCTTTACTCTGTAGCCATCAGTATCTTCTGTTCCTCTCTCACAGGCCCAGGGCAGCAAGGACGGAAAACCAAAGCAGAAAGTGCTCATTGCTGACTGTGGGGAGTACGTGTGAGACAGCTCCTTGTCTGCACTTCTCCTATATATTGAGCTGTCATCCCAGGGAACCAGCACTTGACAGCAGACATGTATGTCATTGGTGGCAGCAGGCATGTATGTCCTGCCCCTTTCTTGAGGTCAGCTTGGAGCAGCTCCTCTGCAAGCAAGGCCTGGGCTTCCTCAGACACAGGCTATGCCCTGCCTGCCCCCTTGTGGATGGCTATATGTGACCGTTTCCAGGTCTTTGCTTCCAGGGCCTCTCCTGGGCCTGCCAGTGTAGCTCCTGGACGTTTCTTCTGGTGAAATAAATTCTAGTTCTTATACCACTGCTTCTAGCAAGTTCCTGGGAGTTGTCAGAAATTGTACCTGTAGCTAAAAAGCCCTTCTGAGAAAAATTGACAAAGACATAGGGCATAATAGCTTCTTCACAGCTTTTTAAATTCTTGTATGGGTTCCCTGAAATGCTAGTTGATGTATCAAGTTGGATACCCCTGTGAAGCCATTGTCAGGATAGTGGAAATCACACATAGTGAAGACATTCCTGTGTTCTGCCTTTACTCCTGCTGGCCGGTCTTGTAACTAGCAAGTATACTTATTTATCAGCCTCAGTGATTTGTGTTGATTTGTTCACTTTTACCCAACATACTTTCTCTAAGATATTTATATCTCAAAGTGCCTTCTCCATACCAGGTTTTATACTCACTTTCAGGAGATATAGAAGGCCAGTAAACCGTATGGGCCTGAACTAACACTACCTGTTGCTCTTTTTTTTTTTTTTTTTTTTCTGTTGCTCATTTTTTAAATAAAGTTTTGTTGGAACATAGCCATATCCATTTGTTTATGGTCTCTTTGCTTCCTCACTGCAGGGGCAGAGTCGAGTAATTGGCAAGACACTTATTTGGTTCCTTTGTTAGACTTCCCTGGAAAAACAGAGCCAGTAGATTCTCCAAAGAACCTCTCTCTAGATAGAAAGATGTGATTTAAGGGATTGATTCTGTGAATCTAATCTTAATTATAATAATAATCCAGTCCTAATACTACCTGCATGGTGCATTCCTCACAGTTGAGTGTACATCAGCCCTCCAAGAAAGGGTAATGGGACCTGCTTCCCCCCCCCTTTTGTTGCCCTTGTTGCAGCCTTGTTGTGGTTATTATTGTTGTTGATGTCGTTGTTGGATAGGACAGAGAGAAATGGAGAGAGGAGGGGGAGAGAAAGACAGACACCTGCAGACCTGCTTCAGTGCCTGTGAAGTGACTCCCCTGCAGGTGGGGAACTGGGAGCTCGAACCAGGATCCCTACGCCAGTTCCCACGCTTTGCACCATGTGCGCTTAACCCGCTGCACTACCGCCCGACCCCCTAGGGACCTGCTTTTTAATGATGAAAATATTGTGGCGCTCAGGTAAGAAAACTAGAGAGCCGTGTTCCCCAAAAATATTTATTAACCAGGAATTTTCACCATATTATAAGTGGGAAAAACATCTCAGAGCAATTTGTATAGTGCAATATGGTCTCAGTTTTGTAAAAGTACCTACATATCATAATAAACGTCTATGTGTCTATTCTAAGAAAACTGCCTAGAAATAAATTCACCAATATTAGTAGTTTGCTTATTTGAAACACAGGATTATGATAATCTGAACTCTTTTCCAAAGCTGCCTTATTTTTATAGTAAATAAGTAAAAAAAAAAAAAAAAAAAAAAGAACTTTATTTTTTTTTAAGCTGGTTGTATATGGCCTCTCATAGATAAGAAAACCCAATATAATTCCCTTTTCAAATGGCAGAAAGTGGTGGCTGATGGGTCCCAACTAGCCCAGAGGGGCCCTGCATCTCTTGGAAGTACTACATGAAGGCTCACCGCCTCACCACCCTCAGAACCAAGCTCTTAACTTGCCTTTGACTTTTAAAGCAGGTGAGAATTCAAGCTACCCGCAGAGTTGCAGCGTGTAGATTTTAATTGTTTTTCTTTTTTTTTTAAATTTATTTATTTATTATTGGATAGAGACAGAGAGAAATTGAGAGGAGAGGGAAAGGGACAGAGAGACACCTGCAGCCCTGCTTCACCACTCATGAAGCTTTCCCCCTGCAGGTGGGGACCAGGGGTTTGAACCTGGGTCCTTGTGCACTGTAATGTGTGCGCTTAACCAGGTGCGCCATCTCCTGGCCCCCTGCAGCGTGTAGATTTTTAAAGGGAAAGGCAAGGCTCTGAAATTAAATAGACTATAACCCAGAGAGTCCATTTTCTCAGAGGAGCTTCAGTGGAAAAGCTCAGACCAGGCTCCAGATTAATACCAGTGGGAACAAACTGTTAAGCACTTAGTTACCAAGCTTTCTAAATGTGAACATATCTAATCTTTTATAGTAAGTCCTATTGAATAGGAAAGGACCAATGCCCTGTTATTTGAAGAATAATAATCAAGATTCAAACCCATTTGGCTCTGAAAAACTGTATTCTTATTATACTGCTTCTTATAAAACAGTAAATACTAGCATTCTGATAACTTCCTCTTAGTTTAGGGTGGCACCAAAGTTACTGAGACTGTTTGGCACCTTGTTTTTTTTTCTCCCCATGTGTCTTCCCTTCCTGTCAACTGTCATCAATTTCTCCTTACTGTCAGTGGGTCTGAACTGACCACTTTTATTTATCTTTCTATTCTGGTGCAGGCCACATCCTGAATAAGAGAAAAGGAAATGGTGACATCTTTGCTGTATACCTGCCAGCCTGGGCATTGCTGCAGCAGCCCTGCTCAGCTCAGCAGAGAGATAATTCATGAAGACAATACACCAGTTTTGTATCCATTCAGTTGGCTCTCTGTTCAGGGCTTGTTTACTTGGTAACTGGATGGCTTGAGCTTTTCAAAGAGACAGCTAGGCAAATAGGTGATGATGCCTATTTTCCTCCTGTAAGAGGACCACAACTCCTGTTGATTCCTGCTGTGCAGTGTGGTGGAGAGGGATACTTCATTTCTACAAACTTTCAGGTTATATGAGAGTCCTAGTGCACCTTTAACTGTTTAAAAGAATAGGCAGATGGCCTGACTGAAGGCAGCTGCAAATTAGGTCTCTTAACATCTAGGCCAGGGGGTTGGGCAGTGGTGCACCTGGTTGAGTGCACCCATTTACACGCTCTAGGTTCTAGCAGTCCCCTCCTGTAGGGAAAAGCTCCGCAAGCAGTGAGGCAGTGCTGCATGTGTGTCTCTCTCTCTACCTCCCCTCTCAGTATCTGTCCTGTCACATAAAATGATAATAAAATTTTTAAAAAAGCAAACAAGGGCCCAGGTGGCGGTGCACCTGGCTGAGCATGGTGCCATGCTCAAGGACACACACCCCTAGGCTCAAGGACACACACAGTCTGGGCCCATCCTCTGCATATATGAGGTGGGTCTCCACCTTTGCACCTGTTCTTTGGGTTCCCCAACCCCCAGGTCCAGGTGAAGGGCTGCCAAAGGAGCTGCTTGCTATCTGCAGCATGATCTTCGCCTCTGCCCTGCCCTCCAGAGCCCTCAGGGCTGCAGAGTAGTCTCTAGAGGTGCTCATCCCTGTGCCCCAGTGCTCTGCCTCAGCCTGCGGGTAGGGGTGGGCCCAGGATCTGCTTTTAATGACTCGGTATTTCAGGATACGGGCAGCTGGACTCTGTCTGCTCCAGAAGGTAAATTATAGGCTTAGCAAGTCAGAAATCAAATAAACACTCCAGTTGCCAGCAGCTCCAAAGAGAACAGTGGTTTCCTGGAACCTTCCCATCCAGCTTAGCTTAATTGCTGCCTGTCACTCCCTCCCTCACAGACCCCAAGATACAGGATGGGGTACATCACAGAGTGATGCAGACTTTGGTGTCCAACCTGTTTTTGACAACTTCTGGATACAAAGCAGAACCCCTCCCCCATCCTCAACCTGGCCACAGGTGGCCCAATGTGCAAAGTGCTAGGGGCATAATGGATGAAGGTTCAAGTGGCAGGAGATGGCAGGCAGTTTTCACTTCACATAACTAAGCAGTGGCTGCCTTGAGTTAGTTCTGTGCTGATCATTTTGAAATTCTATCCAGATTTGAAAAGGGGGGGGGGAATCAACATTGATTATAGAAGTCTGTCATGCAGAAGAGAAAGGGGAAATACTCCATCTGTGCTCGGCACTGTCATGCTGTGCCACTCAGCTCAATTGGAAGGCTCATGTGTGTGACCCAGGTTCAAGTTCCTGTTCCACCACATGGGAGTTCTATGGTGCAGAAGGAAGCTTTAGTGCTGTCATCTCTCTCCCTCTCTCCCTCCCTCTCCCTCTCGAGACCCCCCTGTCACTGAAGTAGTTGACCTGGAGCAGTCAAGCCCCTGCAACCAAAAACAAAAAAGATTTAACTTTTCCTCAGTGCCTAGCACCTGGTGACAGATAATTAAGTCAGTGAAGCCCCCCATCATTTTTTTGTTTGTTTGTTTTGTTTCTCCAAAGGCCCCAAATGTACACATACTGTCTTCTTCAGACAGGAAGCAGATCAAGGCAGGAAGACAGGAAGGAAAATGCAGTTGGCCTCAGTCCTAAATCATGTTCATTCAGCTCTTGATTTAATACACATACCTAATATGGCCAGCAGCTGGTGATTCAGATCCATGACAGTCAAGTGCAAGGCCATGCTCCTTTAACTAACTGCCAGCAGAAACCCAGTTTTGCACCTAGGTAAACAGGTAACCGGGATGGACTAGGTCCTGTGCTGGGAGATCTGTAATGGAGAGTGAGGAACTCCAGTAACCAATCTTGGGTTCCAGGTGGTTCACAGGCCATCCCATATCTGCACACAACCTGAGCCAGCAATGGGCTTGTGTGGACAGGTGCTCAGACAGGACTGTTGTGCTATTCCCCAAAAGCTGGTCAGTACCTTTTAGAAGGAGACGGAATAGATCTTACTTGGTAACTCAACACCAGGAATAATGGATATAAGTCTGTCAGAAACCTCAAGCAGGGGAGGTTGTAGAGAGGCCTGGAGATGATTGGTTGCTAGCCGGAAGACCAGGCCGGGCCCCCTGATGATCTGACAGCACTGGAAGCCCATCTCTGGAAAGCAGCCTGGTGCTGTGGGAGGCGCTGCAGCGGGCTAGAGGCCTCAGTGGCAGCCGCAGGCCTTGACCACCATGTTGCGGTGTTTGCGCAGGATGACGTTGTTGCTGCTGTCGTAGTAGAGCACAGAAGTGGCGCTCAGCTTGGTGGGGGCACAGCACGCCTTGGGGACGGCGTCTGGCTTCATCAGATGCACCTGGGCAGCAGGGAGGGGCGGCAGGCAGAGGCATGAGCACAAGGCCTTCTCCCAGCACATCCCTCCCTCGTCAAAGGTGGGAGTCAAAGCCCAGAGGAGCCCAACAGGACGCCCCGGCAGCCCCGGTCCTGGTGCAAAGCAGTGAACGCACACACTCGCCTCACGTGCCTCTGCAGCCCAGGAGTTTAAGTGTCTGTGTCTGTAGCACACAGTGCAGGAATGCACATCTAAGAAGGTGCCGAGCATCTGGCCTGGAGCAGCCATGACTAAGTCTGGGTCCTGCCACAGGCCTGTAAATGTCCTGTGTGCAGGTGTGGTGCCCAGCACCTCGAGTAAATGAGTGTGTGTGTGTACACAAACCAGTCAATGTGAATCAGAAGCCTGTGTGCACAGCAGGGCCTCTCGGGGCTCAGTTGCTCCTGGGGGGACTGTCACTCCACATGTTCGCAGGAAAGAGCTGGGAGACCCGGGGGTGCTCCCGCTAACCACCCTCCTGAGGAGCCCCCCTCGGCACCCCCTCCCAGGGTCAGGCAGGTGCAGTACTGACCAGGGACTGCAGGATGGCGTGGTTGGTGGCGTTCATGCAGGAGCCCAGCGGGAAGGAGCACTCCCCCTCACAGTAGTAGGCCGAGTAGCCCTGGGGGGCGATGACCCAGTCCTGGGGGGGAATGGAGGAGGTGAGTCCCACCTGCATGCCCCCTGCTATCCCCTCAGTCCAGCCATCACAGCATCACAGGCCACCCCTGCTCACTCCCCTCAGGGGCCCTAGATTCAGCCTGGGGCCCCCAGGGGCAGAAGATCCCCAGAGGCCTGGCCACCTGGAGACCTCAGCAGACAGGGCTGGGTCACGTGCTGTCCCCTTTCCCCCACCAGTGCTCAGTGTGGCCTTCACACCTGCCCTCAGCGCTCTTGGCCTGTGACTGCAACCAGGTCACTGCCCGCCCTGCCCTGATAGCTGAGGACTCGGCATCCCCATTCTCATGTGTTTGTTGTTTTTTACACTATTTTTTCATTATAAAATAACATATGCCCTTAAAAAAAAACTTGGAGAAGAGATGACAGAAATCAGAAAATAAAGCCCCCACCCCTAATTCTCCCTCCTCCTGGAGATCCACATAGAAACTTGAGGTAGGTTATTTACAAAAGGAAGAGGAGCATGTGGGAGGTGGCTCAATGGTGGAGCCCAGGACTGGCGTGTGTGAGGTCTTGAGCTCCGTCCCTGCCCTGCATGTGGCAACACAATGCTCTCCGTCTCATCTCTGTCTCTCTGTCTCTCTCTCTCGTTGAATAAGTGAGTGGAAACACCTTTAAAAGAAAAAGGAGGCAAGGAGGAGGAGGAGGGTGTGGGCTCACCAGCCAGCCAAGGTCCCGGAAGCTGACGTAGAGCTCATGCCGACGGCACACCTGCTGGCCCTCGGTGCCCTGGACAGCAGCTGCAGGGAAAGGGGCAGGGTCTTTCCTGGGGCCTCCCGGGGCAGGGAGCACCTGCTGGGCACCCTTGTGGAGCAAATGAAGGAGGGGGCTCTGCTGGGCCAGGACCAGCTTGAGTCACCCTCACTGTGCCCAGCCTACTCTGACTTTCAGCCTCTGGCCTCCTGGGCACAGTGAGCAGCCCAGGGACCCCAACTGTGCAGAGGCTCCACCTCCTCCCCTCTGGAGACCCTCTGCCCTCACTGCCCACCCCCACCATGCCCCAGGGGCTCCTGGTGAAGGAAAGTATGGCCTGTGGTGGTGAGGCAGGCCCAGCCCGGGGTGGAGGATGGGGGGGTCTCTGCCTAAACTGTGGTTCCCCCAGGCCCTTGGGCAGAGCCAAGGTGCCAGGACTGTGCGGCCTGGAGGAAGGGGCACCTGGTTCTGAGGAGATTCTGGGAAAGGTTCAGGAGCCAGGGGAGGGCAGAGGAGGGGCTTCTGAGTGGCAGGGAGAGTAGGTGCAGGTGCTCAGAGGTGCAGGGTGCAGTGACTGGCCCTTGGGGGTTAGGGGGGGTGGGCTGAAGGGTGAAGTCCCTGAGTCCCTGAGGGCTCTGTCCTCACCCCCAAGTCTCCCCTAGAAGCCTGAGCCTCAGCCCCCCGCCCCAACCTCACCAAAGATTCCTGGGAGCTTGTTCTGCTGCGGCAGCTCGTTGGTTTTTTTCTGGAGCCTCCTCTTCAGGGGCCTCACGGCCCGGGGGGCTCGGGCAGGGCTGGGGCTGGCCCTGAAAAAGGTGACCATGAAAGGCTGTTTGGAGCGCGGTGCCCGCTGCCCCAGCAGACCAGCCAGGCCAGGATCCACGCTGCGCCCTGAGACAGAGAGGAGAGAGGGCGTCACTCGGGTGCTGGCTCTGCCCGGGGACATAGCAGGGTCCTCTGCCAGGTGGACATGAGGGCACCCTAATCTAGGGTGAGACAATAGAAGTATGATTTTTCAGTGCCACCTTGACATGTTTCACTTTGGACTATGTCCAGAGACACCAGGCCTGGGATGTCAGCCTTCCAGCTCCAATACTCAGGTGAGACCCTACCTAGCTCATAGGACTCCTTAGTTCCACTGTGGGTGGTGCACTTGCTAACGAAGTTATAGAACCTAGATATAGACCAGGGCCATGAGATAGGGCACATGTGCACATGTGTCCATAAGTTAGGGAAAATATATACTAAAATATATATTAAAGTAAAAGTGTGCAATGGCCTACAGTGACTCAATAAGTGCAGCAAGCAAGTAGAAAGACCTAAAAAAGATACCATAAAGTACTTAATCAAATATTTTCTACATACACCTACATATCCTCACCTGCTTCCTATTTCACTTCCCTCAATCACTCTAACTCTAACCCTGTCAGATAAAATAAGGATTACAAAATCTGGATAAGGGCAAGAGACCAGCACACTTTAATGATAGCCCTTTTAGTCACTACCAGACCACCCCATCATCCAGGGCCCTAGTCAAGGAGTCCTGGGATTCCCACATGTGATGGGCCTAGACCTCTAACAGATCCCTCTCTACAGAATCACTGGTCATCTTCATCAGTAACAACATCATAAGCCCTCTTGTGGGCCTCTACAGCACATTGCCTTCAATGCAGAACAACAGTGGTAGAAACTACCCCACTCTCTGGTGGGAGGCTGGGTCAACATACTCTGCCACTCAAGGAAGACTGGTCCTGAAATGAGTGCAGCCTAGAATGCTCCTAGATATGACCATGGAAAACAACCTCAGACCAACAGGGATGCAGAGGTTACACAGGCTCCTGTGCTAAATACGAAAAGACATGGGTCCTAGGTCAGATTGATGAGGTTTACAGTTAACAGTATTTATATACTTTTCCAATATTTGGGAGCTACTCTCTGCCCTGATCCTGCTTTCTAGTGCCTCTATTACCAACTCTGATACTACCTTCCCAGCGAATACTTTTAGCCCACCTGCATGTTATCTGTGGGGCCCAGGCAAAAGTTAATAAAGTCACGGGCCCCTTATAATATACCTAAAATAGGGCGGGGGTAGATAGCACAATGGTTATGCAAACAGACTCTTATGCCTGAGGCTCTGTCAGGTCCCAGATTCAATCCCCTGCACTGCCATAAGCCAAGAGCTGAGCAGTGCTCTGGTAAAAAAATAAATAAATAAAAATTTTAAAAAGTATTTAAAAAAAAAGAATAAATTTAAAAAAGGATTTCAAAAAAAAGAATAAGAAAAAGGATTAAAAAAAGAAAAGAATATACCTAAAATAGACTTCCTACCTTCATAAAGACCCCCAACATAAAGACCCCAATATCATCTACTGTACTTTTACCTTTAGGCTCTTGATTATTAAACAATTGGTTCTGCTGCATATCTTAATGCTTTTCAGCCACCTAGTTGCAGATCCTACCATGACGCCAACCTGACTTCCCTGGGCAGATGACCTCACCAATGAGTCCTGGAACCCCATCTCCCCAGAGCCCTACCCCAGTAGAGAAAGAAAAAGGCTGAGGGTATGGATCAACCTGTCAACACCCATGTCTAGCAGAGAAGCAATAACAGAAGCCAGATCTCCCATCTTCTACATCCCATAAAAAAATCTTTGGTCCAGGAAGTCAGGCGGTAGCGCAGCAGGTTAAATGTAGGTGGCACAAAGCACAAGGACCGGCATGAGGATCCTGATCCTGGTTTGAGCCCCCGGGACTAAGTGGCAGTAGTCACTTCACAAGCGGTGAAGCAGGTCTGCAGGTGGCTATCTTTCTCTCCCCCTCTCTGTCTTCCCCTCCTTTCACCATTTATCACTGTCCTATCCAACAACAACAACATAATAACTACAATAATAAAACAACAAGGGCAACAAAAGGGAATAAATAAATATATTTTTTAATGTTTTTAAAAAATCTTTGGTCCTTGCTTCCAAAGAGGCAAAGACTAGGGACTGGAGGGGAGGGTATATGGAACTCTGGTGGTGGGAATTGTACGGAATTGTACCCTTATCCCACAGTCTTGTCGATCATTATTAAATCACTAATAAAATTTTTAAAAAATAGGATTCTTTTTTAATTTAATTTTTTATTTATAAAAAGGAAACACTGACTAAACCATAGGATAAGAGGGGTACAACTTCACACAATTCCCACCACCAGAACTCTGTATCCCATCCCCTGCCCTGATAGCTTTCCTATTCTTTAACCCTCTGGGAGTATGGACCCAAGGTCATTGTGGGATGCAAAAGGTGGAAGGTCTGGCTTCTGTAATTGCTTCCCCGCTGAACATGGGTGTTAACAGGTCGATCCATACTCCCAGCCTGTCTTTCTCTTTCCCTAGTGGAGAAGGGCTCTGGGGAAACAGAGCTCCAGGACACATTGGTGGGGTTGTCTATCCAGGGAGGTCTGGTTGGCATCACGCAAGCAGCATCTGGAACCTTGGCAGAAGATGTTATGGAAAACATCTTAACTTTGAAAACTTGACTTCACCAATGAAACAGTCTTTCGTACCACTTTATATTTCAAATAATTTCTTGAATTTAAATTGTCAAAGCAATATACTAATAACTAAAGAAAAAAATTAAGGGACATCAGAATCACTCATCAGGTAAGATACCTGCTTTGCCATGTGCTAGACTGAGTGTGAGCCTGGTCCCCACCACACTGGGGGAAGGGGAAGCAGTGCCTGTCCCTTTCTCCCTCTGTCTCACTCTATATGAAAGGCGGCCTTGGAAATACAAAGCAGTGAAGAAAAAACCAAAACAAACAAACAAAAACCTTTTAGACAACAATATCACTCATGGGCTGGAGTATCTCAGAACACAGTCCTTCTATGTGTGAAGCCCTAGATTAAAGTCCTGGCACCACATAGGCAGCACTGAAGGAGCAATATGGATAGTGGAGCTGGGCTATGGTGTCTCTCCTCTCCCTGCTTTCTCTTCCCACTTGATCTCACTCTCCTTTCTCTATAAGTCCTAAAGAGATAAAAGAAAGTGTTGTTCATTGGGGCTGCCCAGCATGTACAAGACCCTGGGTTCATTCCTAGCACTGGATAAAAAAAGAAAGTGTCACTCAGCGGCCTCTACTGCACTCTAACAAATAATTTTTTTTGTTTTTGTTTTTAGACATGCATCCCCCACATTGCCAATGGAGCACACTGGATTTACTTTTTTATTTTAAAGGGTAGATTACCACATGCAGTGCCTCATTTGGATGTCTGAAGTCTTGGAACTACCCTCCATTCTGCTACAAATGGACCTTGAGAGCTTGTCTGGAGGTCCTAGCAGGGGAACACAGCTACCAGTATACCCTCAATTGAAGACCATTCTGTCTGTCTTCGGGGAAATGTCGTTCTCTTTGACCGAGCCTACAGCTTAGGGAGGGACGCACATGGAGCAGTGTGGGAGGAAGGGGCACCCGCCTAGCCAGCCTGCCAGCCAGATCAGCAGGATCAACATTGGCGATCAATGGGGTGACAAGATATCAGAGCCAGATCACCCTCACATCTGAGCATACTGGATTTTAGAACCCTCAGGAGGGACAAGGACAGGACATAAGGAATCCACACTGAGACAGAGATTGGAGAAATTTAGTCAGGAACAGGGAGAGGAGATTTGGGGCTATGGCTGCTATGGAGCCTGTCTGAAGCAACCCTTCCCATCTCATCCCTGGAGGCCTACACACCAATTCCCATGCAGACTCTGGAATCACTCAAGTGTTCTCCTCAGAGGGTCAATTACCAGAAGATGAGAGTAGCCAAGAGAAGGAAGCCAAGACCCTTCTAACAAATAATTTTCTTTTTTTTTCTGAGATGTTTTAACAATTTAAATCCTGCACAATTGTGAGGATAACAGCAGACATTGTATTTTCCCCAACTTTTCCCCACATAAATATTTCCACCATTGTTAAAACAATTCCCAACTGTAACTATTCTAAATGGCAGCCACATGTCAAATAACAAAGTTCTGGTCGGTATATGTGATAGTGGTCCCAACAGGCTACACCACTCAGCCTGGGTGTGTGATACACTCCATCGTGTAGGTTTGTGTCGTTGAACTCTAGGATGTCCACACAATGGTAATACCTACCAATGCATTTTTCAGAAGACGTCCCTGTCGTTAAATGACATCTGTTAAATGGCTGAAGAGATATGCTGTAATTGACTTAGATACTGCTTAACTCTAGATGTTTTATAACTTGTTTACTTAAAGATTTGTATTGGCACATTTTGCACAAGATATGCCTTTTTTATGTTTTCTAAGTTTCTATAGATCCTTATCCAATAGAACCTTTCTTTTCCTATGGGATTTATTTATATTATAGAGAGCACCATGAGTACTAAGTCATTTTAGGATTTTTTTTTTTTGTCTCCAGGTTTATTGCTGGGGCTCAGTGCCTGCACCACAAATCCACTGCTCCTGGAGGCCATTTTTTCCCCTTTTGTTGCCCTTATTATTTTTTTAATCATTGTTGTGGTTATTATTATTGTTGTTACTGATGTCATTGTTGCTGGATAGGACAGAGAAAAGAGGGGAAGACAGAGAGGGGGAGAGATAGACACCTGCAGACCTGCTTCACTGCCTGTGACGCGACCCCCTGCAGGTGGGGAGCCGGGGGCTCAATCTGGGATCCTTACATTGGTCCTTGCGCTTTGCACCATGTGTGCTTAACCCGCTGCGCTACTGCCCGACCCCCATTTTATGATTCTTGAGAGAGAATGCTAGGGCTGGGTGGTGTTGCACCTGTTAGAGCACACACATTATAGTGCACAAAGACACTATAGAAAGATAAAGATCAGTGTTCAAGCCCCTGATCCCCATCTGCAGGAGGAAGCTTCATGAATAGTGAAACAGTACTGCAGATATCACTCTCCCTCCCTCTTCACCTCCCCTTTCCCTCTCAATTTCTGTCTCTAAAATAAATATGTAAATTAAAAAATAATAAAAAAGTGCTATTTTTATCTCCATGTACATGTCACCTCAATACCATAAACACTGACACATATGCACACATGTGCAGAGGTAGCATGTATACATATAAACACACAAATGTGCTCTTGCATACAGTGCACGTATGTGTATATAAACATAGATATTGTTACACAGCAGGTTAAGGGCATGGCCGGCCCCACCCACAGCCCTGCTCAAAGGTCAGCCCTCAGGCCTCTGTGCTTTCGACCTGTGTCTGGGAGCCAGAGTTGACAGAACAACTACCAATCCACAGACTAACCTTCGTCCTCTGAAATCACCTGTCAGAAACACCTGCTCATCCCTTTAGAGGCTCCACTAAGGAGCACCCTGCTGGGAAAGACAGGCAGCTAAGGGATCTGAGGGGCAGGAGGCCCAGAGAGAAGCCACTTGGCAGAGTTTGGGTCATAAGGAAGCAGCAGAGCCAGGAGATGCAGCGATCCCACTGGGCAGAGGGGAGGGCCCTGCACACAGGAGAAGGAAGCAATAGAGGGGTGTGGGCAACTCAAAAGTGGAGCTCCACAGCCTGGCTGGCACATGGGCAGCCTTGGCCAAGCAGCCCTCCAGGCCTGTGTGCTGCCACATCCTGTGAGTACCTAGGGAGTCTTGTCACCAAGGGGGAGGTGTGAGCACCCACCACCCAAGGCTGTGCTCACTGTTTTCTTTTGTGACACTGTCTGCCTAGGGACTGTATTGGGTCCCCAGGCACAGATATCACATCAGTGAGGCAACAGATCCTGGAGAAGTTCCCTGAGCCAGGAGGCTTGTGCTGGGTGCCAGGAACCTGGGGGAGTCTCTCTGAGGCCAGGTGAGTCTGAGCAAGTACCACTGGAAGTAGCTAATCCCAGATTCCCATTTCACAGAAGCAGAAATAGACGCCCAGTGAGAACAGCAAGTATTCAAGGTTCCAGACCAAACAGCCAGGCCATGCCTAGCCTTCCTCAGCACACTGTAGAGGTCAGGCTGAAGGTGTGGGTGGTGGGACCTGGTGAGTGAGCAACTGGTCTTCTGTCAGAGGTTCTAATCTGCCAGGCTTGGGAAAGGACTTTTTGACCTAGAACCAGAGCTCCTGCTTTGCACTAGCTCTGCTTTGTACAGGACTCCCCAATTCCAGCTGACTGCAGGGAAGTTCCAACCTGTCTGGGATATGTAGCCTGAGGTATTTAGCTCTGGCAAGGCCCTCCTAGAAGGTGGGAGCTTCAGGAACCTCAGGGCCACAGGACCCTTGCCTCTAGACCTGAGCTGGGGAGGGAGCTGGCAGATGTACTGTCCCCTTTGTAGTTGGTGGTGAGCAAGCCTCCAGATGTGATCACTCTGGCTTCCTCCTTATGCCTGGATAAAAGATGCTGCTTCCCTGAATAGATGGACCCACTAAGACCTCCAGCTTCACCCCAATTCTTTTTAATTTAACTCATTAGTGATTTAATATTGATTTATAAGGTAACAGGGATGTAAATCTACATTGTTCCTATCACCAGAGTTATATATCCCCATTCCCTCCATTGGAAGTACAGCAGTTTTCTTAAGGTTACAGATATGGCTTAACTATATTTCTATAGCTATCTGTCTATATTTGCCCATTTTTCCCCCCATGGCCCTATCTTTTCTTCTTTTCCAAGTCATACCTACACCTATTACTACTTCCAAATGTCCTTCCTTCTTTCCTCTTCTCTCTCTTGGTCTTGATGGAATTGGAGTTCAGAACCCTCTGGTCATCTTCCCCCTATCATACTGAGAGTATAACCAAAATTCTTTTTTGGGGTACAGAAGGTGGGAGGTCTGGCTTCTATAATTGCTTCTCCACTGGACCTGGGCATTGGCAGGTGGATCCATATCCCCAGCCTGTTTCTATCTTTCCCTAGTGGGGTAGAGCTCTGGAGAGGTGAGGTTCCAGGACACACTGGTGAGGTCATCTGCCCAGGGAACTCAGGATGGAGTCATGATACCATCTGCAACTTGGTGGCTGAGGCTGTGCTGCTTCTGTGGATGTCTCAGCTGTAGCTGGTGAGTTTCGTTAAGTTCGGTGGCTGTAGATATTTGTTGTTTTGGGGGAGATCAGTTTTGTTCCTTGTTACTCCATGGCCATGCCTCCTGGAAGTCTCCCTAATTCTTTTTTTTTTCCCCTTCAGGGTTATTGTTGGGCTTGGTGCCTGCACCATGAATCCACCACTCCGGAGGCCATTTTTCCCCCCTTTTGTTGCCCTTGTTGTTGTAGCCTCATTGTGGTTACTATTATTGCCATTGTTGATGTTGTTCGTTGTTGGATAGGACAGAGAGAAATGGAGAGAGGAAGGGAAGACAGAGAGGGGGAGAGAAAGATAGACACCTGCAGACCTGCTTCACTACTTGTGAAGTGACTCCCCTGCAGGTGGGGAGCCGGAGCCTCGAGCCAGAGGCTCAAACCGGGATCCTTAAGCCGGTCCTTGTGCTTTGCGCCACTGCTGGACCCCCTTCTTTTTTTATGTTTATATACGTACTTATTATATATCTCTTTTCTGGCCACTAGGGTATTTTGTCAATTTGTTTGAGAATGAGAGACAGAGAGAAGGCAGTACACCACAGTGCTGTCTCACTCCACATGATGGACGTTTCCTCTGTTTGCATAGTGCTCCCATGTGGTGACCAGGGACTCAAACCTGGCTCCTCAAGCAAGGTAAAGTGTGCACTCTACTGGGTGAGCCGTTTCCCAATCCTCTACATATTTATTTACTTAAAAAGAGAGAAAGAGAGAGAGAGAGGAGTTGGGTGGTAGCACAGCAGGTTAAGTGCATGTGGTGCGAAGCACAAGGACCGGAGTAAGGATCCCGGTTCGAGCCCCCGGCTCCCCACCTGCAGGGGAGTTGCTTCACAAGCGGTAAAACGGGTCTGCAGGTGTCTATCTTTCTCTCCCCCTCTCTGTCTTCCTTTCCTCTCTCCATTTCTCTGTCTTATCCAATAACAATGGCAACAACAATAATAACTACAACAACAATAAAAGCAACAAGGGCAACAAAAGGGAAAATAAATAAATATTAAAGGGGGGATGGGCGGTAGCGCAGCAGGTTAAGAGCAAGGACCAGCGTAAGGATCCCTGTTTGAGTCCTTGGCTCCCCACCTACAGGGGAGTCACTTCACGGGCAGTGAAACAGGTCTGCAGGTGTCTGTCTTTCTATCCCCCTTTCTGTCTTCCCCTCTCTTAATTTCTCTCTGTCCCATCCAACAATAACAACAACAAAGGCAGCAACAGGGGCAACAAAATGGGAAAAATAGCCTCCAGGAGCAGTGGATTCATAGTGCAGGCACTGAGCCCCAGTGATAACCCTGGTGGACAGAGAGAGAGAGAGAGAGAGAGAGAGAGAGAGAGAGGGAGGTGGAGAGAGAGAGAGAAAGAGATCACTCTATGGTATGCAGTTCCAGCACCTCACAATGAAAGGAATGTGCTCTACAATTAAGCCACCTTCCTGGCTGTCATTTCACTTCTGAGTCTGCCCTATCAGGATCCAGTTACTGCCATAGGGTCAAGATCACTCCCATTTCTCCACAAGGCCTCTTTTTCTGCCACCTAACCTTTCCTACATGACCTGTACTACCTCTTCCTGCCATTATAGATGTGAGCTACTGTCTCCTTGAAGGACAAAAAGGAAACCTGGGAATTCAGCTGTGGAGCAGGTCAGCCATTACCTCTTAGTGTACCTCTTCATTATGTAAGGACAAGGAATTAAATCATTTTCCTTCCTCCTAAGTCTCATTAACAACCCTCTAATTTGTCACTTTTTAGAAATCTCTGTCTGTTCTGTGTTGCTACTAGGAAATTTCTCCTGGCACCTAGGAAAGTCAGATTCCTCTTCCTGGGAGCCCCAAAACGTGCCCCAATGCTCACTGGATGAGTCTTTCAGGGTCATGATGACCACTTTTCCCCACACTCAACCCCAAGATGGCCCCTCAGTAAACATGGCTCTCCTCTCTCTCTCTCTCTCTCTCCCTCTCTCTCTCTCTCTCTCCTTCCTCATCTCCATCCCAGGACATGGTTTGTCCTTTGTGGTGAGGTATAGTGAGACTGCTTTGAAAGATCTTCTTATCCAGCTAGAATTTCCAGTTCCTACCAACAGATTGCCAGTTGTCTATCTGCACCGTGCAGGTTATATCAGGGAACTGTGTGCTCATGTCAGGTTCTGCTTAAACACCTCTCTCTCTCTCTCATTGTTTTTTATTTTTGTTTTTGAGACTATAGATTCAAGATGGAATATCTCACAGTCCCTTACAGATTAGGAAGGAGTATTAATAAGGAGAAGAAATGAAGGATCTAAGTGTCTATGGTTTAAGAGGAGACACTCTACCTAAGTTTACCAGGTAGGTTTTGAGAACTGTTATCGTAAGCCATAGCTTTTGGCAACACAGAGATGGGTTGCTTATTTATGAAGAAACATTTCCAGTGGGGCTATCCACACTAGCAGTCTCTTCCCCTTCAGTCTCTTCCATTACTGTCCCATCTGGATAGACTTCCTTTCTTCCTAGAGACATCTGCTCAGCTGTGATTATGAGGAGAAACCTGAGGAGAGGCTACAGGGAAGCAGAATTTGACAACATAATGAAAATCCTCAGAAGAAAAGTCAGATTAACCAAAGAAATAAATGTTTCCTTAATTCACCATATCTTCTGGTAACAAATTCACATTCATATCTGTGTTTTTCATAGTGTTAATATGTGCTCCTTAGGTGTACACATACAACATCATTTTATTCTTTATGTAAAGAATTAGAGAGATGGAGAGAGGATGGAGAGGGAAGAGGTAGTGATAGAGAGAAGGAAGAGAAACACCACAGCATTGCTTCCCTTTTGCATGGTGTTCCCATGTGGTGACTGGGGAGCTTGAATTCCTGCCCTCACATATGATAAAGTGTACATTCTAATGGGTGGGATATCTCGTGCATCCCCGCACACATCAATTGTTATCATTTCATGATTCATTTATGAAAGAGAGCACTTCAATGAAGGGATATGGGTTGATTTCAAGTTGCACAGAATTTGGTTTAAACATCACTCAATGAGCTCAGTGATTACAGTAGAGCTTCCTCAGTAATTTACAGAACATACATAATATCTATGCTTTCCTTTTATTTTTAAATCAAGTCATATCCCTCTTGAGGGAACAAAGTCTACCTAATGATAGAAAGTCTGGGTCTCCAAGAGAATCTGATCAGACTGTGTAATGTGCAAATGTGATTACCAACTTCCTTTGGATGGAATATAAGTTCACAATGAAAAACACATGCTCTGAGACTGTTTCCTGCCTGAGTTAGGCTGCCTGGGTTTGAGGTTTGGGGAGATGAGAAAAATTCTCCTCTGAGTTCTTTCTGATGACACCCCCTCACACTGTAAAGTCCCCCCTCAGCCCATTGCTCAGTCAGTGTCAGCCCTCTATTCTTGGGCACCTCAAATGCTTTTTCAGTCCACATAAGCTTCCCAGTCAGTAGCCTGTACGTACATGTCCTCAAAGCTTTGGGTCCATTACTCTTCATGCAGTGTGCTGTGTGGCCACCATCCTGGTCTTGCCTCATGACCCCAAATCCATCACACACACACACACCCCATTCCTTTCACCTTCTTTCTGGGGATCATCCAACTAGCCAGGTTACTTAAAAAACAACATACCTCTTAACAGGGTGAGGCTTAAGTGTCCCCCTGGAATTGTGACAAATGAATCATCAACAGAGAAAGAACTGCCCCCAGGACAAATGTCACAAATGTGACAAATGTCTGCTTGTCCACACTGGTGAGACCTGCACTCACTTCATCCTTAATGGAAATGAACCCAAGGCTAGCGTTACACTTTCACTGTGGAGATGAACAATTATTTTGGGCTCCAGTGCTGTAGCTGGCCTAGATGACAACCTGAAATTCAAGAGCTGCCTGATGCTCGTGTCCTTGGGTCACTGCAGACTGGGCTTTTCCATCTTCCTCTTTCTGCTCAATTCCTTTCTCACGCCCCCATCCCACCTACCCCTACACAAGCATCAGGAACATGGCGGCTTCTGGGGCAGATGTTACCACATCCATAATCTTTTCGACCTTAACCTCTAGGATTTCTGCAACTTTGCACACAGCAGGTTGAAACTCCAAGTGCTTTTCCTGAAGATGATGATTCCTGCATGATGGGCCTTCCACCCTTTCACCAAAGCAAACTCTGCATGATGGTGAGCTCCAACAGATAGGGCGCCCAGGAAACTCCCCCAGCTCCATGGTGGTGGTGCCGTATTTGTAGTATCTGATGGGTGTGTCTACTTTTTACACATGGTCTTGGTCAAAAGGCGAGAAGCAAAATGCCTATTTTCTGAACCATGGTCCCATACTCCATGGGGGTATAAAAGGTGGGTCTGGTTTCAGTTCACCTGCCAGTTAATGATTTAATGACCATTACTCCTCATACCCTGGCCAGAGAGAAACTCCCAGTGTAGTGGTCCGGGAGATGACACAGTGGGTAAAGCATTGGGCTCTTTTTTTTTTTTAATATTTTATTTATTTTATTTTTGAGAGAGACACAGAGAGAGAAAAACACCAGAGCACTGCTCAGCTCTGGTTTATGGTGGTGCAGGGGATTGAACCTGGGACTTTGGAGTCTCAGGCATGAGACTCTCTTTGCATAATCATTATGCTATCTCCCCCGCCCAGCATTGGACTTTTTTAAGCATGAGATCCTGGGGATTTGGGCAGTACAGCAGCAGGTTAATCACAGGTGGCTCAAAGTGCAATGACTGGCATAAAGATCCTGGTTCAAGCCCCTGGGGCTCCCCACATGCAGGGGAGTCACTTCACAAGCGGTGAAGCAGGTCTGCAGGTGTCTATCTTTCTCTCCCCCTCTCTGTCGTTCCCTCCTCTCTCCATTTCTCTCTGTCCTATCCAACAACGACGACATCAACAACAACAGCAATAATAACTACAACAACAATAAAAGAAAAGGGGTGACAAAAGAGAAAATAAATATATAAGTATTAAAAAAAACCCACCTCCCAGTGTAGATGACTGCTCCTGAGAATAGAAAGGTCACAACCTTCTTAGAGAGAAAAGAAATGGACCCACCACTCAGCAGCTCTGAGTTGGTTCTGCAGGACAGGAGGGAGTCAGGTGGGTGGGGCCTCTGATGCCCTTCTGTGTGCCCTCTCCAACAGCCCCACAGTGGGGAGGGATCAACCCCCCAAAAAAGAATAGTGGACAAAGGTGTGGGCTCCACGCCAAGGAGCAGCTGCAGCTGTGCATATGGCCCCAGGCTGGAGGAGTCCCCAGGAGAGCGTATGCTGAGCCCAAGTCTTACCATCCTCTGTTTCCACATAGAGGCGGAGTCCCAGGTCCTGATTACGGTTCAGCAACCATCGGTCACTGGCTGCTGTCACATCCAACACCAGCCAGCCCTCGTCCCCAGCTTGGAGCGTCTGAAGATCCAAAAACAACAAGTCAGACTCCCTGTGGACACGAAACAACAATTAACAGAGGGCAGAGGCCTGCACAGCTGCCTTTGTGTCCCTAGCACCCCCTGGGGGCCCTGCAGTGAGCCCATCCCCCAGCTCTGGGCCAGGCCTATGAGCCTCTCTGCATCATGCTCACTGCAGTATCCATGCTGCCGAAACAGCACTGCATCTTCGGTACAAAGTGTTGTTGTACCCACGTGCACACAGGGAAACTGAGGCTCAGGACCTCAATGCCCTCTCTGGCTCCACAGCCAGGACAGCAGGGTAGGGACTAGAAGCCAAGCCAGAGGATGGGCCTCCCTGCGGGTCTGGGGGCCAAGAGTCCCTCCTGCCCCAGGGGTGCTCCCGGGATACCCCTGTTCTCCAGGAAGTTGCTCCCAGGCTGGGCGATACAGTGCAGGCTGGCCCGGAAGCACGCTGGGGCCGCACCTGTTGGTGAGCTCCCTGACCACCTCGAACACGCTGATGTGGAGGGTCTGGTTGAGTGGGCAGCTGCTGGGCAGCTTGTAGATGCGGAACTGGGCAGCTGTGACTGCCTCCCCTGCCGGGATCTGGGTCAGGTCAAAGAGGAACTCCTTCCAGTGCGGCTCCGGGAGCCCCAGTGTGCAGTCACGCTCCACTGCAAGACAAAGCAGCCTGTCACTTGGCTGCAAGGTGGGCAGCAGAGGGACAGCCAAGGGGCTGCTCCCAGCTATGCCGCTTGGGGGAGCCAGGCCCTCGAGGCTGGCCCCCCACAAGGCTCCCACACAACACCTCACACCCAGGGCAGCTTCCATTCCTGGCCCTGCCTGTCCCACTCTGTCCTCCCAGCTCTGGGCCTCACAGAGGAGGCAGAGGCCGTGCCATTGCTCTGGGGAGACAGACAGAAAGGTGGGGTGGTGACTGGGAGACCCTGAGGGCATCTCAGCAGCATAGAGCTGGGACATGTGGGAGTGTGCGGGGACTCTGGATTGGAACTTGAAGGGTGACGGCCATGATGTCCAGGGAGAAGGTTGCTACAGAGGAGGGAACCTGGGTGAATAAAGACCTGGAGCTGAGAAGCAGGGGACACGGGTAGGGAGGCAACCACAGACCCCACATAGAGGAAGGGTGGGAGGAGGCTTCTGGAACAAGGTGGAGGAGGCAGAGGACCAGAGGGAGGCAGGGCTGGAACGAGACCAAGGCAGGAGTAATAGCTCCTGGGGGTTCTAGTCAGGTCCTAGCACAGACCAGGGTGGTGGGATCTAAACAGGCTTCCCAGAGGAGATGTCTGATCTGGTCCAGAAGGCTGGCATGGAGTCTGGGGGCAGAGGAGGGGCTGGAGGAGGCAGAAAGGAGGGAATCTATGCAGAGGTGGCCTTGTACACACAGGTATGGAAGTGCAGGGGCCGCCCCAGATTAACTGTAGGGGAATGGGGTGTGCTAAGTCCTGCAGGAACTCTGGCTGAACACTGTGGGGTCTGGTCAGTGGGGGCCTGTGTCAGGGCAGCGGGGGAGGGGTGTGGTTGAGGGTGTGGGAGAACAACGCCTGGAGGGGCAAGGAAGATACTGGCTGGCAAGGGTAACCAAGGGGCCACCTGGAGGCGGGGGGCTGGGCCTCGGATGCACAATAAACCCCATGCTTCCCTGATGCCCAGAAGTACCCAGGACAGTCTATTTAGGGCAGCTCACTCAGGCCTCCTGTCACTTTCAAACACTCAAAATCTGTGTTTCCGGAAAGCGGGGGTGGGAGCCGCCCAGAGCCTCCCCCAAAACCCAACACTGAGATTTTAATTACACGTCTGTGAGTCTTTTCAGAAATTCTCTCTCTGGCTGCTGGGCTCAGTGACCACAAGTCACGGAGCGGGTGGCAGAGCCGGATGTGGGAAGCACTTCCTGTTCCCTGGTGGGGACTGGCCTAGTGACAGACAGGCTGACAGCTGCGCTGGGTGCGGTCAGAGACAGGCAGGCCTGGGCAGGGGATGAGCTGTTTGTCCCCAGACCAGGGAGAAGAAAGGGAATGTCCACCATCCAGCAGGGGCCAGACACTCAGCAGCACCCACCTGGGGCTGGTTCAGGGCAGCGTGACGCAGGGTGAGGTCACTCTGCCAGGTGGTGATGCTCATCCTGAATGTCTACACCTGTGTCCCCTCTCCCTACAGTCTCTTCTCCTCCCTTCCTCCCTCTCTCTCTCTCTTTCTCTCACCCTTGATGGCAGTTGTTCCTGTGGATCCAGGGACCACACATGGCCACAGTCATGTGGAAGTGTAAGAAGTCCTGCTTGGGGCCAGCAGACAGCTCACCTGGTAGAGTGCATGCTCGAGGCCCTGGGTTGGGGTCCCAGCACCACATGGGAGCACTGTGAACAGTAATGGGGGCTTCAGGGATGGTCGAGTGGTGCTGTGTGTCTCTGCTACCTCTCTGTCTCTCCCTTTCCTCCCTGCCTCCCTCTCTCTATAAAAATAAGTTCAGGGTGATGGTATCATGCATGCTAGTTACCCAGGATCTGCAATAATAATAATAATAATAAAAAACTACATCCTGTGGTCTGGGAGATGGCACAGTGGATATGGCATTGGACTTTCAAGCATGAAAAGTTCTAGTTCTAAGTTCTATTCCCGGCAGCACATGTACCAGAGTGATAGCTGGTTCTTTCTCTTTCTCTTCTTTTCTTTCTCATTAATAAATAAAATCTTAAAAAAAAAAAAAAACCCAGGAGTCGGGCAATAAATAGTGCAACAGATTAAGCACACATGGTGCAAAGCACAAGGACCAGTATAAGGATCCCGGCTCAAGCCCACAGCTCCCCACCTGCAGGGAAGTCGCTTCACAAGCAGTGAAGGTCTGCAGGTGTCTATTTTTCTCTCCCCCTCTCTGTCTTCCCCTCCTTTCTCCATTTCTCTCTGCCCTATCCAACAGCAATGACAACAATAATAACTATAACAATAAAACAAAGGGGGTTGGGAGTCGGGCTGTAGTGCAGCGGGCTAAGCGCAGGTGGCGCAAAGCACAAAGACCGGCATAAGGATCCCGGTTCGAACCCTGGCTCCCCACCTGCAGGGGAGTCGCTTCACAGGCGGTGAAGCAGGTCTGCAGGTGTCTATCTTTCTCTCCTCCTCTCTGTCTTCCCCTCCTCTCTCCGTTTTCTCTCTGTCCAACAACAACAACAACAACAATAACTACAACAATAAAACAACAAGGGCAACAAAAGGGAAAAAATAAATAAAATAAATAAATAAAATTAAAAAATAAATAAAAAATAAAACAAGGGCAACAAAAGGGAATAATAATATGCCCATTTCTGCAGCACAGGATGGAACAGGTCTCTGTTGTTGACTGTCAGAGGTGTGATGATGGCTCAGAGAGTGAGAGATGGGGGTTACAGCCATTGCAGACCCCTCTCAAAGCATCTTATGTTATTTTTTTAATTTAGGATAGAGACAGAGAAATTGAAAGGGAAATTGAAAGGGAAATAAAGACAGAGAATGAGAGAGATACCTGCAATACTGTTTCACCACTTGTAAAACTTCTCCCCTGCAGGTGGGAGACAGGGGCTTGAACCTGGGTCCGTGAGTACTGCAATGAGTATGCTCAACCAGGTGTGCTACCATCCAGCCCCCACCTTTCAAAGCATCTTATCTACCGAAGGGACAAAACGAATAACAGATCTTTACAAGCCATACATCAGATAAAGGTATAATAACCAAAATATCTAAAGAGCTCACTAAACTCTGAGCACGGGCGTGCGTGTGCGCGCGCGCGCACACACACACACACACACACACACACACACACACACACACCACTACACCACTGACACATTAGGGGAGAGGACACGGACAGAATTTTTACCAAAGAAGATATCCAGATGGCCAACAGAATATGAAAAAATGCTCACAATCACTGATTATTAGAGATATGGAAATAAAGGCAACTATAAGACACCACCTTACACCTGTGAAGATGTCACATGTTAGGACAGGAACAACAAGTGCTGGTAAGGATGTGGGGGTAAAAAGAACCAATGTGGATTGGTCAAATCCTGGTGGAAGACAGTCTGGAGATTCCTCAGAACACTGAAAATGGTCCTACTCTGTGATTCAGCAATCTTTCTCCTGGGGTCTAATCAAATAACACAGGAACACATATCCAGACAGATTATGTTCACAGCAGCATAATATCTCAAGCTTGGAAACAACCCAGATACCCAAAGGCATGAGTGACTAGGAAAGTTGTGATGTATACACACAATGGAATACAACAGTTTTATATAAATATTTATACACCTTTCCCATATTTGGGAGCTACTCTCTTCCCTGATCCAGCTTTCTGGTCCTTCTGCCAGCCATGATATCACCTTCCCCAGACAATAATTAGGATCCACCTGCATATCAGATTTTAGGCTCAGGCAAAAACAAAACAAAAACAAAAACAACTAGGATAGCCACAGGCCCTCTGGAATATAACTAAAATATGCCTACTAGCTATCTACAAAATGGAGGGCCACTCAACTCTTCATCTGCACTATTCCAGCCTTTAGGTCCACGATAGGTCAACAATTTGCTTGGCTTTGTATGTTAACTCTCTTTTCAACCACCAGGTTCCAGATGCTAGCATGATACCGACCAGACTTCCCTAGACAGACAACCCTACCAGTGTGTCCTGGAGCTCTGATTCCCAGATCCCTTCCCCACTAGGGAAAGAGAAAGACAGACTGGGAGTATGGATTGACCTGTCAACGCCCATGTTCAGCGGGGAAGCAATTACAGAAGCCAGACCTTCCACCTTCTGAATCTCACAATGACCTTGGGTCCATACTCCCAGAGGGATAAAGAATAGGAAAGCTATCAGGGGAGGGGATGGGATACAGAGTTCTGGTGGTGGGAACTGTGTGAAGTTGTACCCCTCTTATCCTATGGTTTAGTCAGTGTTTCCATTTTATAAAAAAAGAAAAAAATGATAAATCTCCTTTGCCTCATCTTAGATGGACTTAAAGGTATGAATCTTGTTAAGTGGCATAAGCCAGAAGAAAAAGATGGACTAACCTTACTCATACGTGAAAACTGGGGAGGAAAAGAAAAGTAAGGGAAAACACAAGGTGAAACCTGAACTGGGTGTAGTGTATTGCAGCAGTGCGAAGAATTCTGGGGAAAGGGGTGGTGGGGAGAGGACACTGTGCTGATGGTGGGAAAAGATCTGGATGGGTGTGTGTGCAGAAACCTACTGCGAAGAGACAAGAGGTTGTAATTCTGTGTCACCAACTGCCCTGTAAATCATTATTTCCCCAATAAAATGATTTGAAAAAGAAAATAATTCAGCTGGTAGAGTGAAAAGTCTGCACACCTAAGCTTCCAGGTTTGATCCCTGGCACTGTATATGCATAGTAGTACACTGATGACTCGCTTTATCTGTCATTTATGAAAATGATTAATTTTTTTATTTATAATTTGATAGGACAGTGAGAATTGGGAGGGTAGGAGGAGACAGAAAGGGAGAGAGAAAGAGAGACACCTGCAGACCTGCTTCACCACTTGTGAAGCTTCCACCCTGCAGGCAGAAATTGGGGTCTTAAACCCTGGTCCTTATAACAGGTGCACTCAACCAGATGCACCACTACCTAGCCCCAGAAAAATCTCTCTAAAAATAAAAATTAGAAAAACAAAGAAGCAATTGCCCACAATATTCAAATCCTGAACCAGCTCCTGTCTGGAGATACAGAAAATGAAGTTATTTTCTGAATTGTCCTGGTGTGACTTCCCGAACAATGAACAATTATGATTCACCAACCTCTGCTAATGAGATTCTAGTTCTCCAGCTCCTGTAAAACAACCTCCAGGTCCCATATTTTCAAGACAGGTCTGATATGGGAGAAGGAGGTCTCCACAGGCCCTACTATCACCATCCACTTTCTATCCATGCAGGTGTGAAGCCCTGCACCCACTACTCAGTTTAGATCTCCACACCAGCCCTAAGCAAAGAAAGGCTTCAGCTCTTTTTTGTGCCCTGGGCAAGTTACAGTCATCCACATTATCCAAATCTATTATGATTTTGATGAAAGCATAAGATTTCAAATGCCACCTCTTCCTCCAGCCCTGATCAGCTGTTCAGAAACCAGAATCTTCTGATGGATACTTCCTGCCCTCAGACCTTGCTTGGTCCTATTCGGCCTATGTGGGGACGAAGCTGGCCCATCTGGGGGCTTTCTGGGACAGATGGCTACCAACACCCAGAGATTCCTGGAAATGGCTCTCTCCCTGCTGTCCCCATCCCATCATGGCTAAGGCCACTAGCCTCTCAGTCCAGCTGTGGATGCTCCTGTCCTCTGTTTTTTTTTTCCCAGAGTGGCCTGTCATTCTCCCCTGTCCCCTTTCAGGTCCCTAGTTTGTCTGCTCCTCTGGACAGTTTGAGGGCAGGTTAGAGCAGTGTGGGGTGGCGACAGTGGCTCCCCATATTCCCGTGTTCTGGGGTCCCATAGACAGAGGGCCTGGCCCATTCTTCCCAGGCTCCTGGTCCCTAGGACAGCAGCTCACCATGCAGTCACTGGGGTGGGGCCTTGCTGCTGCTCTGGGAGTAGCTTCTGTGTGCAGTGTGCCCATCAGGAGCCACCTAGCTTCACCGCCGTGGGGCCTCCTCACACACCCAGCCCCAGAGCGAGCAGGGCAGGTGCCCCTGGGCCCCAAGGGAGGATGGACCGGGCCTGTCTGGCTAGTTGTGCAGGTGACAAAGGCTGAGGGCTCACATCAGGCCTCCCACAGGATCTATCTCCATGGCCTGTGCAGGCCCACAGGGAGCTGCAGCACTGCCCACCTGGTCACCCTGCACCCGGAAGTGCCCTCTCCCACCCAGAAATCTCAGAGATGCCAAGAGGCCCACAGCTTCATTCGGAAGTATTTTTAGTCAGTTCTCATTACGGACTTTTTTTGAACACTGTTTCCATAAATGGCTCTGCTCTTATAATTACTGTTCAGGCCCCAGACGGCTGCAGACACCAAATTAAAAGAGAACCCCACACTCCACCACATCAAGCCCACCAACACCAAAAATAGACCCAAGGAGATGTGAGCAGGCAAATTGCAATTCCTCTAGCGAGCTTGGGAACGTCCAGAAGGATGTGGTCAGGTGACACATCCCTTTCTCCTGAGGGTGGTGGGTCCCCGTAAGAGGGGGGCTGAGTGCATCTTCCTGTCCTGAGCCTCACCTGGAGGGGCCCCACCAAGGGGCAGGAGTTGGGCATCGTCAAAGCTGGAACAGCCTTTTTGGAAATTGGGCCCAGAAAGACAGATTTTGCAGGAGTCATGTGTCAGATATGGCGTCTCCCTGTGACATTCACACTGGGAGCCCATGAGAAAGAGTGGCCTTAGAGTCCCCTGGGTCACGATTCTGGGGAAAGGGTTCTACAAGGATTTTCTGTCACCGGGTGCCACCAAAGCACCTGTTGAAGCCACCTCCCTTCAGATTGGGTCTGTGGGACTCAGGTTTAGGCCGTGCCCACTGGGCCCCCCAAGGATGGTGAGGGTGGCCTGTCTGTCCACTGCCAGGCCCAACCCCTTCACCTGACTTTCCGTGCTCCCTGCCTCCTGCTGCTCTCCTGCTCCCTTCTACTTTGCGGTTCACTGATGACGCCCTGCCGTGAAGGGCCTGGGGGCACCATGGGGTGAAGACTCAGGCTTTGTCCCTGCTGTCAGGTTGTTCATGGTTTCTGGGATGGAGAGGGGGCAAAGGAGAAACCAGGCATGGCTGTGAATCACAGACAGACAGACAGGCAGCAGCAACTAGAATCATGTGAGAAAAACACACAGTGAAGGACGAAGACTCTAGTCATGGAAGGAGCCTGTCTTAGGGAGAAGTGGGGAATGGGAGAATTCAGATTCATGAAAACCCCTGTCCACCACTTTGTAAAAGCAGGATGACGGTGAGAATATTCTGTGTAAGAAGACAGAACATGAACAAAGGCATGGAAGTGCATACAGTCTCTCAGCTCCTGTTTATTCAGTTCCTCCAATGAGGCAGGTATCCAGTTGAACATTTCACTAATGGGAGATAGACCTACTCACTTTCCTTTATTTTTATTTTATTTGATTAATTAATTTATTTGCCTTTAGGGTTATTGCTGGGGCTCAGTGACTGCACTACGAATCCACTGCTCCTGGAGGCTATGTTTTCCCTTTTTGTTGCCCTTGTTGCTTATCGTTATTGTTGTTATTGTTGCTGTCAGATAGGACAGAGAGAACTCAAAAGAGACCGAGAGGGGGAGAGAAAGATAGACACCTACAGACCTGCTTCACTGCCTGTGAAGCAACGCCCCTGCAGGTGGGGAGCCGGGGACTCAAACCGGGATCCCTATGCCAGTCAGTGCACTTTGTGCCATGTGCACTTAACCCACTGCGCTACCGCCCAGCCCCCACTTTCCTTCTTTTAAGATAAGAGGCAGAGAGGTAGAGACAGAGTGAAAGAGACCACAGCACTAAAGCTTCCTTCAATACAATGGGGGGGTCAGTCTTGAACCTGGGTCATGTACATGGCAAAGCGGCACACTGTCCAAGAAAACTATTTCATTATCTTTCATGGTGTATTAAAGGTGAAGAAATGAAGTTCCTAGACTTATATTTCACTTTTCTGTGTGTGAGTGTGTGGAACTGGTGCTTGGTGTTTATGTGATTTTACCATTTCTGGATCACTTCTTCATTTAGAAAGAGACAGTGAGGGAGGAGACTCGCTTTACCATCAGAGCTTCCCCTAGTACTGTGGCACTCCTATGTGGTGTCAGGGCTCGAATCTGGGCTGCATGCAAGGCAAGCAACCTACCAAATAAGTTATCTCTTTAGCTCCCAGCTCACTTAAAATGCTTTTACTGGGGGACAGACGGTGTCACACCGGGTTAAGTGCACATGGTGCAAGTGCAAGGACCAGCATAAGGATCCCGGTTCAAGTCCCAGCTCTCCAACTGCAGGGGAGTCACTTCACAAGTGGTGAAGCAGGTCTGCAGGTGTCTTTCTTTCTCTCCCCTTCTCTATCTTCCCCTTCTCTCTCATTTTCTCTCTGTCCTATCCAACAACAATAACAAAATGGAAAAAAATGCCAGGAACAATGGATTTGTTGTGCAGGCTCTGAGCCCCAATAGTAACCCTGGAGGGGAAAAAAAGTTTTTTTTATCAAATAATGCTGGAGTGAGGGTCAGGACTAGAACATCACTCTGGCACATGTGACATTAAGGATTACACTCAGGACCTCATACCTGAGAGTTCAACACTATCTACTGAGTTGCCATGGGGTATGCCTTAGCTCACTCATAAAGAAAACTGAATAATTGCGTACTGTTCAATGTGGATTTTCAGAATTAAAATGCAGGTTGATTATATCCACAGAAGAATCACTGAGAGAGGGGGTTGAGTGGTAGCATAGCGGGTTAAGTGCACATGGCACAAAGTGCAAGGACCGACATAAGGATCCCAGTTCGAGTCCCCAGCTCCCCATCTGCAAGGTATCGCTTTGCAAGTGGTGAAGCAGGTCTGCAGGTGTGGGGAGACAGACAGGGAGAGACACCGGCATCCCTGCTTCACCATTTGCAAAGCTTTCCCCCCTGCAAATGGGGACTGGGGGCTTGAACCCAAGTCCTTATGCATTGTAATGTGCACTCAACCAGCTGTGCCACCACCCAGCCCCTTATTATATATATTTATTGGCGCACTAGATCAGCTCTGGCTTATGGTGGTGCTGGGGGCTGAACCTAGGACCTTTGGTGTCTCAGGCATGAAAGTCTTTTGCATAAGCATTAAGCTATCTCCCCAGGCCACAGTATCATCTATGGAAAGAGCAGAGGCTGCGCAAGGCTGAGAGAAGAGCTGCTGTGCAGCCTTGACAGGTATGTGACAGGTATGGAGGCTGTGGCATGAGGGTTCACTGTCTGCCACCTCCCACTCTCCCAGAAGAGCCCTAGGGTGGTGCTGTAACTGCATTTTACAGAGGAGGGAACTGAGAATGGTAGATTGAAAGCTCGCTCACACTCAGAGGAGGTGGCCATCCAGTCGCAAATCCTGCCCATCACAGGTTAGAGTCCTCCTCCCAGTCCTATTCCTGTCATTGTTCAGCCCTTTCCTAGTTGGCAAGGCTTGACCACTAGACAGTCACTTTTATGACTTTTGTTTATTATTTATCTCTCCCATTACGTCAGCTCATGAGGAATGGACTTTGCTTCAATGACTGTCATTTCTGAGTAACTAATATTGTGCCCAGTACAGAGAGATACAACATAACTCCCTGGTGAGTGAACTGACGAACCTATGAGAGAAGGACTTACTAGAAGAGCAAAGAAAGGAGCCCTCAGGCTCACACAGGTTAAGTGTTACCCCTTCAAGGTCTG
Organism: Erinaceus europaeus; assembly: GCF_950295315.1. Taxonomy (NCBI): domain Eukaryota; kingdom Metazoa; phylum Chordata; class Mammalia; order Eulipotyphla; family Erinaceidae; genus Erinaceus; species Erinaceus europaeus. Next base: position 67,070,243 of record NC_080174.1, on the reverse strand, counting down.
AACATTGAGCAGGATGGGGGCCAGCTCCCTTTTTCCCACTCACTCCCGCCTCTCCCAAATCTAAGAGACTTGGTTCACCACCCCTAGTCTTGTCACTTGAAACATGGGATGGCGTAGTATAGTTCAAGGAAGGGGCAGGAAGCAAGTGAAGACAGTCCTGCTCTATTCCTTCTGTCCGCAGTTTGTGCCTCAGTTTCTCTTTCTGGAGCCTGGGCATGGTTACTCAGCTGACAATGGTGGAAAAGGATTCATGCAGAACAGCCCTCCCCACCTCCCTTCCTATATGTAGAGGAGTTGGGCTAAACTGAGCTGCTGGGGACCCAGCCAACCACACTGCACTGGGCCGAGAGGGTGAATGGCGCTGTGAGAAGGAGCCTTACACAGAGTCACAGAGCCAGGACAGGAAGGTGCCTGGTTTCTCTGACACCATCACCATAGAGTGGATAAGGAAGCAGATGCCCAAGGAAGGGCATGGTCTGGGGCATGCTGGGGCATGCATGAGTCAAGACTGTGGGCCTGAGAGTTGGGCGGTAGTGCAGTGGGTTAAGTGCATGTGGCACAAAGTGCAAGGACTGGCGTAAGGATCCCAATTAGAGCCCTGGCTCCCCACCTGCAGGGGAGTTGCTTCACAGGCGGTGAAGCAGGTCTGCAGGTGTCTTTCTCTCCCCCTCTCTGTCTTCCCCTCCTCTCTCCATTTCTGTCCAATGACAACATCAATAACAACTACAATATACAAGAAGGGCAACAAAAGGGAATAAATAAATAAATAAAAATTTTAAAAAAGAGTGTGGGCCTTATCTCCCAGCTTTGGATCCACCTCTCCTGAGCACAGGAGCAATGCTGTAGTGTCTCTCCCTCCCTCTTTAGCTTATTTTTTTCATATCAGAACTGATGGATGGAATATTGTATGTCCAAGACTCGGAAACACACACACACACACATACACACATGGGAGACTTAAGCTTGTGATTTGTCTCTCCCATCAGAAAGTCAGCTATATAAAGAAGGGACTTTGTTTCATTTACTGGCATTTCTCAGTAGCCAATAAATGTTCCTGGTGCAGAGCAGGCGCTACACAACTCTTTGTTCAGTGAAAATGGACGTAGGAGTGTTTCCTACCAGAGAACCAGAAAAGAGATTCTGAGGCTAAAGGATACAGTGTCACTCCTTCAAGGTCCCAGGGCTGAGCAGGTCGGGGCCAGGCCCCTCATTTCCACTCAGTCCTGCCTCTTCCAAATCTAATAGCTTTGGTCCAACCCTCCCATTTCTCCACCTGCAGCCCTCCCCTCCCACTCCCTTCCCCCCGCAGCTGGATGAGGAAACAGAGGCTCAGGGAAGGGGGCAGACGTAGCTTGGGCCATGCAGCAATCAGTGGCAGCCCAAGCGGTACAAGGCCCTGGGTCTGGTCTCCCAGCTCAGGACTCTCCTCTCCTTCAGCACAGGTGACACCAAGGCCAGGCTCCCTCGGATCTTCCCCCCATCCCAGAGTAAGAGACGCCCACCCCCTCCACCACCACTTTGTCCGGGGCCAGGGGAGCCAAGAGTCCACCAGGCAGAGCGACCCGCAGACCTGGCCTCCCACACTGACATGGGATCTCAGGACAGGGCCCTCCTCAATCGCTATCCAACAGGCCATGGCCGGTGCGCCGCTATGTTCCATCGCTGGGGAACCAGAGACGACCCGAACTGTCCCTGCGGCTACAGACAGACTATGACCCACATAGTCAACGACTGCCACCTCTCCAGATTCAAAGGAGGTCTCGAAACTTTACATCAGGCTCAACCTGATGCTGTTGACTGGCTACGGAAGAAGGGCAAACGCACGAAGGAGTACAGGGCTTCCAGAGCACGTGCCCAGACAGGAACAAGGGGGGGGGGCCATGGCGGCAGTGGCCGCAGGCCCTCGACCTCTGGGTCCCACCGGAGTCCCTGGCGCTCAGGGGCCCGGCTGACAGCAGGGCCGCTTCTCGGGAGCCAGGTGAGGATAGAGGTGAAGCCGGAGGAGACCGAGCCGCGCGTGGGCTCTGCCCGCAGTCCCTCTGCGGTTCGATCGCAGGGCTCGGAGCCTGGGTCTCAGACGAGGCGGGCGCCGGGGAGGTGTCGGTCCGCACACGGCCCAGGTGCTCATCCCTGAAATGCCCCTGCAGTCAGGGCACCGGGCAAGGGCGGCCCTCCGACAGCCGGCCCGGCCGCCCACAGCCCGGGCTCCTCTGAACAAAGACGCGCTTGTGAGCCCCGCTGCGTCAGCGGCCTCAGGTCTCAACGAAGCAGCGGAGGCGGCGGCGGCGGCGTGGGAAGAAGCCGAGCCTGGAGCGCACAGCCTGGATGAGGCCGTGCAGGTGCTGTGTGACCCCGGGCTGCTGTGAAACCTCTCCGAGCCCACGAAAGGCAGCTGGGGGGAGTCGGGCGGTAGCGCGGCGGGTTAAATGCACGTGACGTAAAGCGCCAGGACCGGCATAAGGATCCCGGTTTGAGCCCCCGGCTCCCCACCTGCAGGGGGTCGCTTCACAAGCGGTGAAGCAGGTCTGCAGGTGTCTATCTTTCTCTCCCCTCTGTCTTCTTCTCTTCTCTCCACTTCTCTGTCCTATCCAACTACGACGACATCAACAACAACAATAACTACAATAACAATAAAAAAGACAAGGGCAACAAAAGGGAAATAAAAAAGAAGTAAATAAAAAGAAAAAAGGCGGCTGGTGAAACAGCTGACAGGCTACCCTGTGGCTGCAGTGAGGACTTGGGGACTTCAAAGCCCAGTTTTTATGCTGAAAGTAGGTGGAACCGCGTTCTGGCTGACGTTTAAAATCTGCCTCTGATCTTCGCGTGCAAGAGGCTGTGGGGACGCTCGGGTCGCGCCACACCCGGCCCGGGGCAGCGGGGGCGGGTCAGCAGGGCCCTCGCCAGGTCCAGCCTGCAAGAGGGGCGCCGACTTCCCGAGACGCGCCCAGCCCCGGAACCCCGACTACGGGGAGAGATGGAGCCCAGAGCCGGAGGGACGCCGGCCGGGATCACGAGCAGAGGCCGCAGCTGCCGCCAGGGGGAGCCCCGGGGCCGGGGCGCAGGACGCGCACGGGGGCCTCGCCCCCCAGAGCGCCGCTCGGACGTCTTGGGGAGCCCGCGGCGGCTCTCGTCGGGGCTGAGCCCCGGTCGGGGTCCCCCACTGAGCCGCAGCCCCGGGCCCGTGGGGGCGCAGCGCCCGGCTGCGGGCTGGGGGTCAGAGGCCTGGGCGCCCCCGGCCCCCGCGAGTCGCCCGGGAGCCGCACGGGCGCGGGGACACGGCCGGGCCCCCGGGCTGAGGGCCGAGAACGGGCGTCCCGACGCGGCTCTGCCCGGTGCCCGCCGTCCTCGCGGAGGCGGCCGCGTCGTGTAGTCACCGGCGGCGGAGCTGAGCGGCCGCGGCTGAGGGCGGGTGGCCGCGGGTCCCCGCCCCGCCCCGCCACATCCTCGCGCGCTAAGCGGCGGCTCCGGGTCCGAGTCCCGCTCGGGGCCCCCCGCCCCCGCCGACAGGAGTCCGAGAGGCTTCTGGAAAATGGCTCCAGAAGGGGGGTCGGAGGGGCATCCTCAGCCGGGACCCGCCCCCGGTCTCCTCAGGCTCCTCGGGCCGCCGCCTCCCCGCCCCACCGCCCGCAGGCCCCGACGGGGCGGGACTCGCCGGGGTCGGTCCGCGCCCCGCGCCCGCTCACCCATGTTGACGAAGCTCATGACCAGGTCGGCGCGGCCCAGGCGCCGCTCGCGGGCCGCGTCGTCGTCGTCGTCGCCGGCCATGGCGTGGTAGAGGTCCAGCATGAAGAGCGGCGCGGACGCGGGCAGCCGGGCGGCGGCGGGGGGCGCGCGGGGCCGGGGCCGGGGCCGGCCGGGCAGCCCGAGCACCGCCAGGATCTCGCGCTGCACGTCGCGCCGCTCGCGGGCGCCCAGGCGGCGGGGCGGGAGGCCGGGCGGGGGGCGCGGGCCGGGGCCGCCGGCGCTCAGTGCGCACAGCGCCAGGCCCAGCAGCCACAGCGGCCCGGGACGCGCGGGCATGGCGGCGGGGGGCGCTCACCCCAAAGCCGCCCGGCCGCCCGGTCGCCCCGACGGCGGAGGGCAGGAGCCCCGGAGCGACCCCCGCGCGGAAACCCCTGGGGCGGGGGCTGCACCGGGGCCGTCGGCGATCCCGTCGGTGGCTGCCGCGCCCGCGGTCCCGTGCAGCGGGGGTGGCGGGCGGGCTGCGGGCGGCGCTGGGCGCTGGGGGAGTCGCAGCCGCAAGTCTCCCGAGCGCTAGCCGCCGTCCAGGCCGCTCTGTCGGGCCGCCTCCGCCTGGCCCCGCCCCCTCCTGGCCGGCCAATGGGGCTAGGGGGCGGGGCCGTGGCGGGGGCGGGGCGGGGCGGGGCGGGGGTTTCTGGGCTTCAAACTTCTGCTTGAGACCCGCTGGTGGGCGGCGGGCTGGTCAGATCAGTTTTCCGTCGGGGTCGTCAGGGTCATTTTGGGCTCGTGTTGGACTAGGCGTGGGGTCTGATAGCAGCACCCTCAGAGGAACGCTGTGGCTGCTGGGCCTGGCGCTGTGCGCGCTGAGCGGCGGCGGCCCCGGCCCGAGACGCGCGTCCTTGAGCATCCGCAGCGCGGGTCCTGCACCGCGTCCAGAGAACAAGAGACGGTGCCGCCGTGCTAGAAGCGTTGTCCCAAGACCCCAAGTGCGACCCCAGCTGTGTCCGAACGGGACTTCGTGGGCGCCGGCCATGCCTGGAGCGCGAAGCGAATTCCTCTGCCGGCTGCAGCCTGGTCGGGCTCGCCGCCCCCCGCCTCCCACCCCCAGGCCCCTCTAAGCTCCCCCATCGCCCCCTAGCGTGCCCGTGGAAGACGTCTTCCCAGCCAGTTGCTTAGTTGCTGGCTGCTGGCGGATACTGTGCTCTGTAGACCTCAGTAGCGATCCAACTGCGTCCTAGAATCTTTGCGCATCTTCATGGTCACACACCTCAACAGCTTGCAAGAGAATGCTGTTCCGAGGGGTGGGGGATGGTAGAGGGGGCGGGCGGTGGTGCACTCCGTTAAGCGCACATAGTATGAAGTGCAAGGATCTTTGTTCAAGCCCTCGGCTTCCCACCTGCAGGGGAGTCGCTTCACAAGTGGTGAAGCTGGTCTGCAGGTGTGTGTCTCTAGCTTCCCCTCCCCGCTCAATTTCTCTCTGTCCTATCCAATAAAATGGGGAAAATGGCCTCCAGGAGCAGTGGAGTCATAGTGCAGGCACCGAGCCCCAGCAATAACCCTGGAGGGGGGGGGGGGCGGCTTTTCTGGGAAGCTCCTGACTGACGGCCTTCTCTGCACACCCTCCCCTCCTTAGATCTTTTCTCGGCTGGATGTATTTCTGGAAAAGGGACTGCACTTGACTGGCATCTGGACTGAGCTGGAAGGTTGAGAGGAGCTGAGCTGGGACTAGTGGAAAGTTCGGCGGGAAGAAAGCGTTCCAGCAGAGGAAACAGATCTCCTCGGGACTCTGAGCTTCATGGGAGCCTAGTGATGGCAGGTGACAACTAGCACTTGCCATATGCTTAGCATATTCTTTTTTTTATTTTTAAACTTATTTTATTTATTTATGTATTCCCTTTCGTTGCCCTTGTTTTATCGTTGTTGGATAGGACAGAGAGAAATGGAGAGAAGAGGGGAAGACAGAGAGGACAGAGAGGAAGATAGATAGATGGACACCTGCAGACCTGCTTCACCGCCTGTGAAGCGACTCCCCTGCAGGTGGGGAGCCGGTGGTCGAACCAAGATCCTTACTCTGGTCCTTGCGCTTTGCCCCACCTGTGCTTAACCCCCTTCGCTACCGCCGGACTTCCTGCTTACCACATTCTATATCAACCTATCAATGATCTTACGTCATTATCAGGTAAATGCTACATACTCTCCACCTTTTTATTATCTTTTACTTTTTTTATTTATTGGATAGAGAGAGCCTGGAATCAAGGGGGCGGGGATAGAGAGGGAAAGAGACAAACACCACTCATGAAGCTTTCTCCCTGCAAGTGGGGACTGGAAGCTTGGACGTGGGTCCTTAGGCATGGTAATACATGCATTTAACCAAGTACTCCACCACCTGGTCCCAATCTCCACCTTAATAGGCATTCAGGGACTTCCCCCAAGTCAGGCAACAGTGGACCTGGGCTGGGGCTGGTGAGCACCTGCAGCTGAGCTCTTCAGTAAGCCTTGGAAAGCCTTAAGGCAGCTGGAAAGGGAGAGGTTGGAGAGGTTGCACAGACCATAGGGGGCTTTGCAGGGATGCCAGGGGAGGGTTCTGGACCTTACCTGATTATGGTGTCTCAGTGTGGACTCAAAGGAATCTAGTTCAGTGACATGTCGGGAGCAGCAGGCCCTTGAAAGGCAAAGGCACCTGGGCCTGTGAGCAAAACGCTGGCAAAGTAGGCCTTCTGCGAGCCCCTGACCTTTCTCTTGGAATAATTAGAGAAAACTGAGAAAAAGACTTTACAGACTCCTTGGGGAAATGATAAAGACTTTGCAAACTCCCTGGAAAAAAATAGTTATCTGCATGTACTTTCACGCCCATAACTGCATGTACTTTTACCCCTACTGTATCTTGTTCTGTACCTTGTTTTATGCCTTGAGAAATTTACAAAGTTGCTAGATACATGCTGTAAGTGCTATAAAAGGCTGTGAGAAAAATAAATCCGGGCACTCAGTTAATGAACTGGGACCCTCCTGATCCCATTGCACTGTCTTCTTTCTTTTCTCAATCTTAGCGCCCTCTCCTGGTCAGCTGGATCCAACCAGAGTGACACAATGCATATTAGAGGCCCTAAATGAGATCCCTAGCACAACAGCAAAGTAGATTCAGGATTAAACCTCAAAATAAACTACTGGTGTCCAATAAAGTCCACATTTCCCATAATCAACTCAAAAATTTAAATATCAAATAAATTATTAGGCTGCTGCTTCCTCTCCCTCACCCCCCCCCTCCTCCACTTTCATTTTCTTTACCAAAGCACTGCTCAACTCTGGCTTTTTTTTTTTTTTAACTTTAAGAAACAAATAACTTTTTATTAAATACTTTATTACTGAGTAGAGAAAGAGACCTGAAGCACTGCTTACCCCCTGCAAGTGGGGACTGGAGGCTTGAACCCGAATCTTTGCACATTGTGACATGTGTGCTTAACCAGATGTGCCACCTCCTGGCCCTTAGCTCTGGTTTATAATGGTACTTTGGATTGAACCTGGGAATTCAAGTCTGTCATGAAAGTTTTTTTTTCATAACTGTTATTTTGTCTCTCCAGCCCTTCAAATAAATTCTTTTTTTTTTTCTCCAGGGTTATTGCTGGGCTCGGTGCCTGCACCATGAATCCACCGCTCCTGGAGGTCACTTTTCCCCCCTTTTGTTGCCCTTGTTGTTGTAGCCTCGTTGTGGTTATTATTATTGCCCTTGTTGACGCTATTCGTTGTTGGATAGGACAGAGAGAAATGGAGAGAGGAGGGGAAGACAGAGTGGGGGAGAGAAAGATAGACACCTGCAGACCTGCTTCACCGCCTGTGAAGCGACCCCCCTGCAGGTGGGGAGCCAGGGGCTCGAACCGGAATCCTTACGCCGGTCCTTGCGCTTTGCGCCACATGCGCTTAACCCACTGCACCACCGCCCGACCCCCCAAATAAATTCTTAAATATCATTGACTAGTGTCTTAAGCTCATGCCTAGTCTACCTTTTATCCAACAGGTAAATTTCCGTATGTGTAAACCCAGGTAAGGGTGCTGCCACCTAGCTACTGAAAGTGTCTGAAGCAATTTTAGAACCTGGATGCAGAGGGAACCATGGAGGGAGTTTGGAGTCAGGACCTGTAGGTGGAAGCAGGTACAATATTGGGGTGGGGTGGAGGGGGATGACAAAGTTCCTTTAGGAGGCAGCAGGCAGAGTTACCTACAAGGAAGCTGACTCACAGGGATGGGAGACTACATGCAGAGACGGGCACAGAGTCACCGCTGTGTCCTGTGTCCGGTTTGGTCAGAGTCTCTGAATCTCCTGTCGCCATCACGATCTTCCAGACATCTCTCTGCACTTCTCTTTGAGTCCACACCACATCACTGGGGGCCTTCAACCTAATCTGTAATTCTCAAGGTGGCTATTGTGCAACACTGGGCTCCCAACTGGAATGAAAGGAGCTACTGGCATTTCTGTTCTTGATGTACAGTTGGCTGCCTTCAGTGAGAAACCCACATTCCCTTGGCAGGACAGATCCCCTACTGCTGCACGTTAAGATGTAGCTGAATGACCAGGACATAGCTCACCCAGTAGAGTGAAAGTCTTACCATGCAAGAGACCATGGGTTCAAGCCCCAGCTTCACATGAAAAGTATTGGGGAGCTTCATGGATAGTAAAGCAGTACTGTGATGCTTTTCCTTTCTCCCTTCCTCTTGCCTCTCCCTATGCCTGTCTCTAAACAAGAATGAAAAAGTTGGCCCTGTGAGGTTGCTGAGCAGTCTCCTGCATTCTCAAGATCTTGATTCCATTCCTTTATGCCACATTTAAAATACACACACTCACACACACACACACACACACACACACACACACACACACACAGCAGAAGCATGAAACTGTGTTTGAGGTGGTGGTAGTGATGGGGGGGGGGAATCTGAGAGGCTTGCTTTCTAGATTCTGGTTTTACTCCTCACCAGCCATTGTAAATCTATAAATTCTCATTATTGAAACTGTAAGTTTAAAATGAGGATAGCCAAGTCCTGCTTCCTGTAGAATATGAAAAGAAGCTGTAATTTAAAAGAGCAGAGAAAATGACTTTCCAAAACTATCACCAACACACTGAGACTTTGCATTCTGTGGTCTGAGAAGCTGTTTAATACTGTTGCTACCTCATGGTCATATCAGACCCAGAGCCTGCCAGGGGGCAGGTGCACTTTAGTGCCTCATTAAAGGAGTGCTGAGAGGCCTGAAGGATGTCTGTCTTGCCTACCTGGCTGGTTGCATCCACAATGCTGGGAAAATCCAGTCCATCATGTTCCCAAGATATGCTTACATGGCAAGAAGAAACAAATAAACATAATGAGACAGTCCTGTCTTCATAGGGAATCTCCAGGCAGTGGGTCAGGCCACCGCCTATTAAGGAACCAAATGTTCCAATTAAAAGCTAGAGATGGTTGGGTGAGTTAGGGAGAAGAAAGTAGGCGAGAGCAAATAATAAGCTGTCTATAAGAGATGCACTATAAAAATAAAAGCACAGGTTGAAAGTATATGTCTGGAAAAGAATATCACTTAAAAGAAGGAGGGGAGGGTGAGGGTTGCAGTATTTATATTAGTATTGGGTAAGATAGACATCAAGATAAAGAATTAGCTAAGACAGTGACAAACATGTCACTTCATCAGAATGTATGCTTCGAGGGGCTGGGTGGTGGTGCACAAGCTACCATGCGCAATAACCCAAGTTCAAGCTCCCATTCCACACCTGCAGGGGAAGTTTTACAAGGGGTGAAGCAGTGCTGAGGTGTCTTCCTCCTTCCCTCTCCCCCTCCTCTGGCCTCCCAGTTCCTATGTCCTCCTTCCCTTTCAATTTTTTTAAAAATTTCTTTACTAGAGGATTAATGTTTTACATTCGACAGTAAATACTATAGTTTGTACATGCATAACATTTCTCAGTTTTCCACATAACAATATAACCCCCACTAGGTCCTCTGTCATCCTTCTTGGACCTGTATTCTCCCCGCCCCAACCACCCCAGAGTCTTTTACTTTGGTGCAATATACCAACTCCAGTTCAAGTTCTACTTGTGTTTTCTCTTCTGATCTTGCTTTGCAACTTCTACCTGACTCTTAATTTTTCTTTGTCTTTTTATTTTTTTATTCATTTGATACAGACAGAGAGAAAATAAGAGGGAAGAGAAAGAAAGACACCTGCAGCCCTGCTTTACCCCTTGAACCTGGGTCCTTGCAGATTGTAATATGTGCACTCAACTAGGTACGTCATTTCCTTCCCCCGCCCAGTGTCTTATCAAGTTTAAATGAATAATAAATATTCTTATTTTAGGGGAAAAATACATGTTCCAGAAACAGGATAGCATGCAACTCAATATGACAGGTTCCAGCCATACTAAATATTGGTATGTGTGGTTCACAAGTGATAAGAAGTTCCCAGGTTTATTTTGGAATTAGTGAAAAAGGGCATCTTTGAGGGTTTACATCCAAATGAGAGATACTAGTAGTTGAACAGACTGGGAACCTTAGGCAGTGGATGTGTGGGAAATATTTCCAAGTTACACATCACCAAATCTGAATGAAACCAATTTTGGTAAATTCTTTGTGGTTGACGCAGAATCCAGCAACGGTTTGTTTAAACACACACAGCAAGGGGTCGCCTTCGACAAGTGGAGACAAGCTGTCAAGCATGCTTCCTACCCTAGAAGGTCAGCATGACCAGAAGGCACATATAGATGGGGAACCCAGTGGCTTTGCCCCTCTCCCCCCATGCAGCCCAGGCCTCAGCCCTCACCTTATGGACATCTGTGAGGTTCATGACCATGTTAAGGTCCCCATGCACTGGCTGGTCCTCAGCCAGCTGTGGCTCCACCTTTTACAACCAGTCGACCAAAGCCTGCAAAGCATCCATGACCTGGCCTGAAAACAGCAAGGCCTCCTCCAACTTGTGCTGCCTGAGAAAAGCACACAAAACCTCACTGTTTCTAAGGGATCTTTTATCACTGGTCCACAATTCTGACTGCTGAAAGAAAGCACTGCTTGAACTTCATATAAAGAGGAATATCCACTTCGAAATATTTTCTTTGAAAAGCTGAAAAAGATTTGTAGCTTGGGAAGTAGCACAGTAGATAAAGTGTTGGACTCTTAGGAAGGAGATACTCTGTTCAATTCCTGGCATTCATTGCACATGCCAGAGTGATTATTTGGTTCTTTTTCTTTCCTTCTGTCTTTCTCACTGATTAATCTTTTTCCCCCCAAATGTTAAACATTACCAAGATGACAGCAAAAGTAAAGGAAACAAAAGAAAAAGAAAATAGATCAATGGTATTTGTAATATTTTTTCTTTTTCTTTTATTTCTTTATTGGATGATTAATGTTTTTACAGTTGACAGTAAATACAATAGTTTGTACATGTATAACATTTCTCAGTTTTCCACATAACAATACAACTCCCCACTAGGTCCCCTGTCATCATGTTCCAGGATCTGAACACCCACCCACCCACCCACCGAACCCAGAGTCTTTTGTTTTGGTGCAGTACACCAACTCTAGTCCAAGTTCTGCTTGGTGTTTTCTCATTCTTATCCTGTTTTTCAACTTCTGTCTGTGAATGAGATCTTCCTATATTCATACTTCTGTTCCTGACTTATTTCGCTTAACATGATTTCTTCAAGCTCCATCCAAGATGGGCTGAAAACGGTGAAATCACCATTTTTAATAGCTGAGTAGTATTCCGTTGAGTATATATACCACAAGTTGCTCAGCCACTCATCTGTTGTTGGACACCTGGGTTGCTTCCAGGTTTTGGCTATTACAGATTGTGCTGCTATGAACATAAGTATACACAAATCATTTGGATGGTTGTGTTGGGTTCCTTAGGATACTCTAGGAGAGGAATTGCAGGATCATAGGGTAGGTCCATTTCTAGCCTTCTGAGAGTTCTCCACAGAGGTTGGACCAATTTACATTCCCACCAGCAGTGCAGGAGGATTCCTTTGACTCCACAATCTTTTCCAGCATTTGTTGCTGCTACCTTTCTGATATATGACATTCTCACAGGAGTGAAGTGGTATCTCATTGTTGTCTTTACTTGCATTTCTCTGACAATCAATGACTTAGAGCATTTTTTCATGTGTTTCTTGGCCTTTTGGATATCCTCTATGGTGAATATTCTGTTCATATCCTCTCCAGATTTTTGGATGGGGTCATTTGTTTTCTTGTTGAGTTTGGCAAGCTCTTTATATATTTTAATTATTAGCTTCTTGTCTGATGTGTGGCATGTAAAGCTCTCCCATTCTGTGAGGGGTCTTTTTGTTTGGGTAGTGATTTCTTTTGCTGTGCAGAAGCTTTTTTTTTTTTTGTCTCCAGGGTTATTGCTGGGGCTTGATGCCTACACTATGAATCCACTGCTTCTGGAGGCTATTTTTTCCCTTTTGTTGCCCTTGTTGTTTATCATTGTTGCTGTTATTATTATTGTTGTCATTGCTATTGGATAGGACAGAGAGAAATTGAGAGAGGAGGGGAAGACAGAGAGGAGGAGAGAAAGATAGACACCTGCAGACCTGCTTCACAGCTTGTGAAGTGACCCCCCCCATAGGTGGGGAGCTGGGGGCTCAAACTGGGATACTTATGCCTCTGGTATGCCATTGGTCCTTGCACTTTACACCATGTGCACTTAACCCGCTGCACTACTGCCCAACACCTGTGAAGAAGCTTTTTAATTTGATATAGTCCTATTGATTTATTTTTGTTTTAGTCTTCTTTGTAAGTGCATTTGTTTCATTGAAGATGTCTTTAAATTTTATACAGAAAAGAGTTCTGCCAATATTTTTCCACTAAGTATTTGATAGTTTGTGGTCTAACATCCGAGTCCTTAATCCATTTGGAATTTACTTTTGTGTTTGGTGAAATGTAGTGGTTCAGTTTCATTCCTTTTTTTAAAAAACATTTTCTTTCTTGTTATCTTTATTTATTTATTGGATAGAGACAGTCAGAAATAGAGAGGGAAGGGATGGTTGAGAAGGGATAGAAACAAAGAGACACCTGTAGCCCTGCTTCACCACTCGCAAAGCTTTCCCCCTGAAGGTGGGGACTGGGGGCTTGAACCTGGGTCTTTGTGCATTCCAACATGTGCGCTCAACCAGGTACGCTACCACCACCAACAACAACAACCCAGATTCATTCTTATATACATTTCCACCCATTTTTTTCCAACACCATTTGTTTCCCCATTTAATAGTCTGGGCACCTTTGTCAAAGATTAGAAGTCCATAGGTGTGGGTCCTTACTTCTGGGCTCTCAATCTATTCTACTGGTCAGTGTGTCTATTTATGTACCAAGCAGTTTTGATTATAATGGCCCTATAATACAATTTGAGATCAAGATTGTTTTGGCAATTCTAGGTCTTTTCTGGTTCCAGATAAACATTTGTAGCTTTTGTTCTATTCTCCTAAAAAATGTGGTTGGGATATTGATGGGAATTGCATTAAATTTGTATATGGCTTTGGGTAGTGTATCCATTTTAATTATGTTAATTATTCCAACCCATAAACATGGAATATCTTTCCACTTCTTTGTGTCTTTTTCAATTTCCTTGAGTAGTGACTAATAATTTTCAATATACCAATCTTCCACTTCTTTGGTTAGGTTTACTCCTAGATATTTTATTGTTTTTGTTGCTATAGTAAAAGGAATTGATTTCTGGATTTCTTCTTCTTCCAACTTAGTGTTTCCATCAAGGAATGCCACTGACTTTTGTATGTTAATTTTGTAGCCTGACACCTTACTGTATTGCTTGATAATTTCCAAAAGCTTCCTGCTGGATTCTTTAGGTTTTTCTATGTATACTATCAAATCATCTGCAAATCAAATCACCTGTGAAGCAACTCCCCTGCAGGTGGGGAGCTGGGGGCTCGAACCTGGATCCCTACACTGGTCCTTGCACTTTGTGTCACGTGCACTTAACCTGCTGCGCTACCGCGGGACCCCCTTGTGCACCAATATTTACAACACACTCACAGCATTATCTGCACTTAACACGCTGCGCTGCTGCCTGACTCCCATTCTCACAGCATTATCTACAGTAGCCTAAAGGCAGAAGCAATTCAAATGCCCGTCAACAGACGAATAGACAAACAAAATGCTGATAACGCATTTAGTGGCATGTTATACAGCCTTAAAAAGAAAAGAAATTCTAATACATCCCACAATATGGATAAAGATTGAGTAATTTATGTTACTTTATAGAAATTAGACTGTAGTGGTCCGAGAGGTAGTGCAGTGGATAAAGCATTAGACTTTCACGCATGATGTCCTGATTTCAATTACCGGCAGCACACGTACCAGAGTGATGTCCGGTTCTTTTTTTTTCTCCTCCTATCTTTCTCATTAGTAAACAAATAAATTCTTTAAAAAAAAAAAAAAGAAATTAGACTCTAAAAGACAAATAATGTCCTGTGTAACTGGCATGAGCTATCTATATTAAGGTTCCTCATAAAGGATATTCTAATGTCTCTCAAATTCACAGAAATAGAAAGTAGATTGGTGATGGCCAAGTGCTAAGGGAAGAGAGAATGGAAAGCAGTGGTTTGTTGTTGTTTTTTTGTTTGTTTGTTTGTTTTTGTTAAAAAGGATTCACTGCTCCAAACCAATTTTTAACAGACGGGAGAGAGGACAGAGAGAGTGAAACAGAGACCAAAATAGAGGTAGAGAGGAAAAGATAACACAGCACATAAACTTTGTTGAGTGTAGTGGGGGCCAGACTCAAGTCTGGGTCATGAACATGACAGAGATGGTACACTATCCAGGTAAATTATCCTGCTGACCTTGTAGAGTTACTACTAGTGGATAGAGAGCTAAAGTCTAAGATAATGAAAGCCTTCTAGTGGTGCAGATTATTAATCATTGCACACAGTATGTCATGAATGAATTATATACTTAAAAAATGCTTAAAGTGACCATTTTTTAACATTGCTCATCTTGTTACGATTGATTTATAGGCTATCTGTGTAAACTAAAATATTAAGATATTTTAAAGTAATTTCTTTTTTATAGTGATTTAATATTGATTTACAAAACCATAAGATAACAGGGGTATAATTACACACTGTTCCCACTATCAGTTCTATGTCTCCACTCTCTCCATTGGTTCTCCCAAGGTCACAGATATGATGGGTTGACTATTCTATAAATATGTATATATATATATATATATATATATATTGCCCACCTTTTCTATGGTCCTGCCTTTTCTTCATTTCTTTTTTTTTCTTTTTTTTCCCCTCCAGGGTTATTGCTGGGCTCGGTGCCTGCACCATGAATCCACCGGTCCTGGAGGCCATTTTTTCCCCCTTTTTGTTGCCCTTGTTGTTGTAGTTATTGTGGTTATTATTATTGCCATTGTTGATGTTGTTCATTGTTGGATAGGACAGAGAGAAATGGAGAGAGGAGGGGAAGACAGAGAGGGGGAGAGAAAGATAGACACCTGCAGACCTGCTTCACCATCTGTGAAGCGACTCCCCTGCAGGTGGGGAGCTGGGGGCTCGAACTGGTATCCTTACGCCGGTCCCTGCGCTTTGTGCCACATGCACTTAACCCACTGTGCCACCACCTGATCCCCCTTTTCTTCCTTTCTAAGTCACACCTACACATACTACTACATCCCAGTGTCCTTCCTCTTCTCTACTAGGATCTTACTAGAATTGGGGTTCAGAGCCCTTTGGTCATCTTCCCCTAACATTTCTCACTCTCTGGGAGTATGGACCAAAATTTTTTTTGAGATGCAGAAGGTGAGAGTTCTGGCTTCTGTAATTGCTTTTCCACTGGACATGGGTGTTGGCAGGTTGATCCATACCTCCAGCTTGTTTTTATCTTCCCCCACTGGGGTAGAGCTCTGGAGAGGTGAGGTTCCAGGACACATTGGCAAGGTCGTCTGCCTAGGGAGCTCAGGATGGAATCATAGTAGCATCTGCAATTTGACGGCTGAAAGGCAGTAAGGTATAAAGCAGAACAAAGTGTTTAGCAAACAGAAACCAAAAAGTAAGAATACAACAGATGGGAATAGGGGTTTTAGAGTGGAAAGAAGCTAGGAAGTCTGTTATAGTTATGTTCCTAGGGGTCTATTTCTTTAGTAGTTTTTTGTTTGAGCTTGATAGCTAACATGAAAGTGGACTAAGAAATGTTGTCTTGGATGACAGTGTCAGAATTGAGAATAGAACTAGAAAGCTGGATTATGGCAGGGAGTAGCTCCCAGACTTGAAGAAAATCTATAAATACGACCAACTGTTTACCACATCAATCTGATCCAGGGCCCTGCATATTCATATTTATCATAGGAGCCTGTGTAACTTCTGAGTCCCTGTCAGTCTGAGCTCACAGTTCATAGTCTCAGTGGGGAACATTCTAGGTTACACTCATTTTAGGACTAGTCTTCCTCAAATGACAGAGTAGGCTGGCCCAGCCTCCCTTCAGAAACCTTACCATTGCTACTTTATAGTGAGGGCACTGTCCTGAAGAGGAAAATGGTCATTCTGATTAATCTAGTTTATTTTAAAAATTCACAAAGATTTATTTTTTAAAGATTTTATTTATTTATTTATTAATGAGAAAGATAGGAGGAGAGAGAAAGAACCAGACACCACTCTGGTGGTATATGTGCTGCCAGGGATTGAACTTGGGACCTCATGCTTGAGAGTCCAATGCTTTTTTTTTTTTTTAATTGTTGTAGTTATTGTTGTTATTGGTGTCACCGTTGTTGGATAGAACAGAGAGAAATGGAGAGAGGAGGGGAGACAGAGAGTGGGAGAGAAAGATAGACACTTGCAGACCTGCTTCACCACTTGTGAAGTGACCCCCCTGTAGGTGGGGAGCTGGGGCTGGAACCGGGATCATTAAGCTGGTCCTTGAGCTTCAGCCACGTGCGCTTAACCCGCTGTGCTACTGCAGACTCCTAAGTCCAATGCTTTATTCACTGAGCCACCTCCTGGACCACAAAGAATTCTGTTACTCTTTCTTTTTCTTTTTTCTTTCTTGCCTCCAGGGTTATTGCTGAGGCTCAGCGCGTGCACTATGAATTCACTGCTCCTGGTGACCACTTTTTTTTCCCCCATTTTGTTGTTGTTGTTGTTGAATAGGGCAGAGAGAAATTGAAAAAGGAAGGGAAGGCAGAGAGGAGGAGAGAAAGAATGACACTTGCAGACCTGCTTGACCACTTTTAAAGCCACCGCCCTGCAGGTGGGGAGCTGGGGGCTGGAACTGAGATCCATATGCTGGCCCTTAGCATGTGTGCTTAACCCGGTGCACTACTGCCCAGCCAAAGATTTATCTATGTATGAGAGAGAAGAGAGAGAGAGAAGCAGAGCATCACCCTGTTAGTGTGATGACAGGGATTGAATTTGGGACTCCATGCTTGATGTATAAGTTACAGCACAACCTCCTAAGCTGCTACCTTAATTAAAAAACAAAACAAGGGAATTGGGCAGCAGCGCAGCGGGTTAAGCGCATGTGGCACAAAGCACGAGGACCGGCATAAGGATCCCCGTTAGAGCCCCCGACTCCTCACCTGCAGGGGAGTCGCTTCACAGGCGGTGAAGCAGGTCTGCAGGTGTCTCTCTTTCTCTCCCCCTCTCTGTCTTCCCCTCCTCTCTCCATTTCTCTCTGTCCTAGTCAACAATGACGACATCAACAATAATAACTACAACAACAATAAAAACAAAAAGAGCAACAAAAAGGAAGTAAATAAATATAAAACATTAAAAATTAAAAATTAAAAAGCAAAACAACAACAAAACTAAGAATAATGCTTTCATTTTAAATCAAACCACGCTCTAGAATGAATTGAGCAGAATGTAGGGCATAAGTATAGAGCACCTCTGATAGCTGAGAGTTCAGTGACAGTGATATGGAGACACATTGATGGCTGGAAGTCTGCATGCACTGCTTTATACACTCCTGAGGGTGAGGTTCCAGTGTCAGACAGGACTTCATACCAAAGCTCCACACCAGCCCTAGGACACTGAACCTCTCTGAAACTCTGACTCCTCTTAACTGCTGGGAGACTCTGAGCTTCACTTCCTCTTTTTCAGAAAGTACATGAAAGACATCTGCCCATCCACTTGTTGGGCAACTTCTTATTAATAATAAAAAGGGCAGCAGTGGCAACAATACAGGCACCAGTTGTTGAGGACTTCCTCTGTGTTGAGTGCTCTGCATGAATCCTCACAGTAGTCCCAGGAGGGAGGTGCACGCCCATTTTACAAAGAGTTTAGTGATTATGAATGTTAGCAGGAAGTCACAGTTGTATGCTTGCTTTCTTTTAAAATTATTTATTCATTAACAAGACTGAGAGAAAGAGAGAGAACTGGAGCATCTGGAATATGCGATGCCCGGGATCAAGTTCACGACCTTATACATTTATTTCTTTATTTATTTTATTGATTTAGTTAAGATCAAGTCCTTTGGATAAGAGGGGTACAAGTCCACACAGTTCCTACCACCAGAGTTCCACATGCTATCCCCTCCATTGGAAGTTTTCTTATTCTTCATCCCTTTGGGAGTATGGACCAAAGATCTTTATAGGGTGCAGAAAGTGGAAGGTCTGGCTTCTGTAATTGCTTCTCCACTGGATATGGGCGTTGGCAGGTCGATCCATACTCCCAACCTGATTCTATGTTTCCCTAGTGGGGTAGGGATTTGGGGAGGTGGGGTTCTAGGACACATTGATGAGGTTGTCTGCCCAGGGAAGTCATGTGGCTGTCATAGTAGCATCTGCAACTTGGTGGCTGAAAAGCACTGATAAAAAGCAGAAAAAAAAAAAGTTTAATAATCTGATAACCTAAAGGTAAGAATATAGCAGATGAGATTTGGAGTCTCCATTTCGGAAAAAGCTAGGAAGTCTATTTTAGGTATATTCTATGACTTTACTAATTTTTTCCTGAGCCCAACAGCTAACATGCAGTTGGGCTAAAGGTATTGTCTGGGGAGATGGTGTCAGAGTTGGAAATAAGAGTAGAAAGCTAGACTTCCGGAGGCGGAGCTACGAGCAGCAGATCGCTTTCTCTCCTCTCCTCTCCTCTCCTCTCCCGGATCAACTAGGAATACCAAAGGAGACCACCCTGACCGAAACAAGACAGGACTAGAATGACCACAGAAACCCAGTAAATCACCCGTGAGTACAAACACGCGTGGCTGGTGACAGAGAGGAGAGAGGGGCCTAAGGAGAGATTAAGTGACTGCTAACAGTTCGACAGTTTGTCAGTGGAGACACCACCTCCAGTCTGCTCCACCAACAAGGGGACAGCTGAAGGGAGGAAAGGACTCCCCAGAGACTCACCAAGTACAACTCTGAGTCTCCATTGCTACTACCCTCAGAATCTGGAGCAGCAACAGGGAGGGACACTAGGGTACAGAGATCTAACCGGGAAACTCAGGAGAAGACCTATACCTCGGTGGCATAGCTGAAGGGCTGTGAAAGTCTCTTTGCATAACCACTGGATTATCTCTGCCACACCCTGCTTTATCTCTTGGTCAGGAGTCATTGATTAAGCCAAGAAACCTATTGATAGTTTAAAAGCCCTCAGGCTACCATAGCCTACAGGGGAAAAAAAAAAAGGCTTTTACACCACTGAACTCCAACTCAGGGATTGAAAAACCTCTTAACTTATATAAAATGGTTAAAACAACAAGAAAAAATAATGGAGACTCGAACCAGGACAAGAGTCCAGCTAAAAGTCCTCCAGAGGGCAAAGCACAAAACAACGAGTTCAACATCCAAACATTAGCTAAGGAAATAATAACAGGAGTGAGTAAAGAATTTGAAAAAATTGTAATCAGAACTGCAGGAACAACAAATGAGAATATGGAAGAAAATTCTAATAATCTCATGGTTATTAGAGAGCTGAAAGCTGAAATTGCTGAGCTAAGAAGGCAACTAGCTGAACAAGCTAAAACAGTATTAGAGCAGGGCAACAAAACAGATGAACTCCAGAAAGCAGTAGAGGGCAGAGAGAACAGAATCAATGAGGCTGAAGACAGAATTAGCAAGACTGAGGATGAATTAGAGACAACTAAAGAAGAAGTAAGAGATCTCAAAAAGAGATTAAGAGATGCTGAAAACAACAACAGAGTCCTATGGGATGACTTCAAAAGAAACAATATACGCATTATTGGCTTACCAGAGGAAGAAAGAGAAGGGGAGGAAGAAAGCGTTCTCCAGGCCATAATAGCTGAAAATTTCTCTAGTCTAGACAACACCAAAGACATAAAGATTCAAGAAGCCCAGAGGGTCCCAAACAGAATTAACCCAGACCTAAAGACACCAAGACATGTCATACTTAGATTGGAAAGGAATAAGGATAAAGAAAGGATCCTCAAGGCTGCAAGAGAAAAACAAAGAGTCACCTACAAAGGAAAACCCATAAGATTAGCAGCAGACTTCTCCATACAAACACTACAGGCCAGAAGAGAATGGCAGGATATCTATCAAGTGCTCAATGAGAAAGGCTTTCAGCCAAGAATACTATATCCTGCTAGACTGTCATTCAGACTAGATGGAAGCATCAAAACCTTCTCAGACAAGCAACAGTTGAAGGAAGCAACCATCACCAAGCCTGCCTTGAAAGAAGTTCTGAAAGGTTTCCTATAAACAACCAGACCACCACAAATAGAACATATATCAAAACACTCTAAAACTCTACAAGAATGGCGTTAAAATATCTTCAATCTTTGATATCAATAAATGTCAATGGCCTGAATTCACCTATTAAAAGACACAGAGTAGGAAGATGGATCAGAAAACACAACCCAACAATATGTTGTCTACAGGAAACTCACCTAACGCAACAAGACAAACACAGACTTAAAGTGAAAGGATGGAAAACTATCATTCAAGCCAATGGCCCACAAAAAAGGGCAGGAACAGCTATTCTCATATCTGACATGATAGACTTTAAAATACATAAGATTTAAAAAGATAGGAATGGACACTACTTAATGCTCAGAGGATCAGTCAATCAAGAGGACTTAACAATTATTAATATCTATGCACCCCATGAGAAGCCATCTAAATACATCAAACTTCTACTGAAAGAGCTACAGCAATATATTAACAGTAACACAATCATAGTAGGGGACTTCAACACCCCACTATCTCAACTTGACAGATCATCCAGGAAGAAAATCAGTAAAGACATAAGGGAGCTAAATGAAGAGATAGATAACCTAGAACTATTGGACATTTTCAGAGTCATTCAGAGCAAGTTGTGGTATATATACACAATGGAATACTACTCAGCTGTAAAAAATGGTGACTTCACCGTTTTCAGCCGATCTTGGATGGACCTTGAAAAAATCATGTTGAGTGAAATAAGTCAGAAACAGAAGGATGAATATGGGATGATCTCACTCTCAGGCCGAAGTTGAAAAACAAGATTAGAAAAGAAAACACAAGTCTAACCTGAAATGGAATTGGAGTATTACACCAAAGTAAAAGACTCTGGGGTGGGTGGGTGGGTGGGGAGAATACAGGTCCATGAAAAATGATGAATGAAATAGTGGGGGTTGTATTGCTAAATGGGAATCTGGGGAATGTTATGCATGTAAAAAAAAAAAAAGAAGTAGAAACGCAAAGCAGAAATTGACTGAGTTTGGAGTATGGCACCAAAGTAAGAAAGCAGAAGTATACTAGAGTTTGCAGTGAGTACCTCCCTAATACTTCCTCTCCACTTTTCCAAGCTTTGGGTCCATGATTGCTCAACAATTTGTTTGGCTTTGTATGTTAACTCTCTTTTCAGTCACCAGGTTCCAGGTATCATCAGGATGCCGACCAGACTTCCCTGGATTGAAGACACCACCAATGTGTCCTGGAGCTCAGCTTCCCCAGAGACCCATCCTACTAGGGAAAGAGAGAGGCAGACTGGGAGTATGGACCGACCAGTCAACGCCCATGTTCAGCGAGGAAGCAATTACAGAAGCCAGACCTTCTACCTTCTGCAACCCTCAATGACCCTGGGTCCATGCTCCCAGAGGGATAGAGAATGGGAAAGCTATTGGGGGAGGGGGTGGGATATGGAGATTGGGCGGTGGGAATTGTGTGGAGTTGTACCCCTCCTACCCTATGGTTTTGTTAATTAATCCTTTCTTAAATAAAAAAAAAAAACAATAATAACTATAACAACAACAACAAAAAAAAAAACAAGGGCAACAAAAGGGAAAAAAATTTTTTAAAGTTGGTGTATTTCACCAAAGTAAAAGACTGGGGGGTGGGGGGGAGAGTACAGCTCCAAAAAGGATGACAGAGGACCTAGTGGGGGTTGTATTGTTATGTGGAAAACTGAGAAATGTTATGTACAAACTATTGTATTTACTGTCTATTGTAAAACATTAATCCCCCAATAAAGAAATTTAAAAATAAAAATAAAAAAAAAAAAGAGTAGAAAGCTGGATCAGGGAAGAGAGTATCTCCCAAATCTGGGAAAAGCATATAAATACCATTAACTGTAATCTCCGTTGAGCTCATCTGGGGCCCATGTTAAGCACAGGAGCCTGTGTAACCTCTGCATCCCTTTAGGTCTGAGCTCGCATTCCGTGATCATAGCTAGGAACAGTCTAGGCTGCACTCATTTCAGGACCAGTCTTTCTTGAGTGGCAGAGTATGTTGACCCAGCTTCTCACCAGAGAGTGGAACAGTCCCTACTATTGTTGTTACACATTGAGGGCAAGGGCTTTATACTTTTTTTTTTTTTGCCTCCAGGGTTATTAATGGGGCTCAATGCCTGCACTATGAATCCACTGCTCCTGGGGCCTACTTTTCCCCTGTTGTTGCCCTTGTTACTTATTGTTGTTGGATAGGGCAGAGAGAAATAGACACATTCAGAGAGAGAAATAGACCCCTGTACAGGTGGGGAGGGGGCTCGAACTGGAATCCTTATGCCAGTCCTTGCGCTTTGCACCACTTGCGCTTAACTTGCTGCATTACCGCCCAGCCCCCTCCTTATTCCAGTGCTTTAGCCACTGTGCCACCTCCTAGGCTGCTTGTTGTTTTACTTGATAGGACAGAGAGAAATGGAGAGAGGAGGGGAAGACAGAGAGGGGGAGAGAAAGATAGACACCTGCAGACCTGCTTCACCACCTGTGAAGCGACTCCCCTCCAGGTAGTGAGGCCGGGGGCTGGAACCGGAATTCTTATGCCAGTCCTTGCTCTTTATGCCATGTGCGTTTAACCCGCTGCGGTACCGCCCGACTCCTTCCTCTCTGCCTTCTTTGATTACTGCAAAGTGAAAGCCAGTGGTCTGATTCCTTGCTTAACATCTCTGACCACAAAGAAAAGCTAAGAGGGAGCTCAGGAAAACCCAGAGCCTGTGTGTGGATTCCTGGCTCCTCTCTGCCCTCTGGTGGACACTAGCAGCCTAGTGCCTTGGGAGAAATAAACCTGAATGCAGTGGCTCCCAGGGACTTCGGGACTCCTTTGTGACCTTACCAAGGCTTCCACACCTCAAAGCTCTAGCCTCATTCTATGTGTTAAATGGAGATAATCATAACAATACCTACTACCACTCTGGACTGCTGTAAATATGCAGAGATAGTACATGAAAAGTGTTTGGCAAGGGACCAAGCATGAGTGTAGCAAGTTGAGCACACACGTTACCATGAGCAAGGACCCAAGTTCATGCCCCTGGTCCTCATCTGAATGGGGAAAGCTTCACAATCAGTGAATCAGTGCTGCAGGTGCCTCTCCTATCTTTCCCCCCTATTTCTCTTTGTCTCTGTCAAAAAAATAAATAAGTAAATAGGAAAAATGGCTGCTGGGATGACAGAGCCCCAGCAATAACCCTGGTGGCAAATATATATATATATTTTAAATATTTATTTTATTTATTCCCTTTTGTTGCCCTTGTTGTTTTATTGTTGTAGTTATTATTGTTGTTGTCATTGTTGGATAGGACAGAGAGAAATGGAGAGAGGAGGGGAAGACAGAGAGGAGGAGAGAAAGATAGACACCTGCAGACCTGCTTCACCGCCTGTGAAGCGACTCCCCTGCAGGTGGGGAGCCAGGGTTCGAACCGGGATCCTTATGCCGGTCCTTGTGCTTTGCGCCACCTGCGCTTAACCCGCTGCGCTACAGCCCGACTCCCGGTGGCAAATATTTTATATATGAAAAAAGAAAAGGGCATGGCAGAGGCAGGTACAGATTGGCCAGTCAACAGAAGCCAGACCTTACAACTGAGACTACAGACTTGGAAGAGTTGTTTGTTATTGGGAACCACAGTTGTCTGCTTATGTCATAAATGGAGTATGTATATATATTAAAATATATATAAACTCTAAACCCATCTGTGTATGAACTCTCTCTATTATGCCTGTATCCAAGTATATATAGGCATTGCAGAAACTAATAGAGTTCTTCAAGTTTATTGAATAATGTAGCTTAGGTGGTTAGCTATATCTTGATGGCTTTTTTTTCTTTCGCTTTTTATAATTTTATGTCTAATCTTTTCAAAATACAGTTCTTCCCCAATTCCTGCCCTGATTTCTGGAAATTTAGGCCTTTTCACAGACTCTAAATATCTTCAGGGGGAATGTGGTGGTCTGCCATGCTCCTCTCCACACACACACCCTCCCCCAGCATCTGTTTCTGCATATCCTTACATGCAGTGTGACAAATTTCAAGGATTATTGTCAAAGGCCATGTCTCGGGGTATGTAGCATCTGATTATCATTTAACTCCCTGAAGAGGAGGGATTGACATTTTTAATGCTTGTTATAAAAGCTACTGGAAAGTTAAAACCGCAGTGAGATAGCACCTTGCTCCAGTGAGAATGGCTAACATCAAAAAGGATGGAAATGACAAGAGTTGTGACCGTGGTGGGACTCTCTTTACACTGTTGTTGGGACTGTAAACTGATGCAGCTCCCAAAGAAAACAGCATGAATAGTCCTGGAAAAATAAAGATGGAAACAGTTTATGACCCAGAAACATGACTCTTAGGCTTATATCCAAAGGACATGAAAAGACTAGTGCAGAAAGACATAATGACCCCTACCCCTATGTTCATAACCATTCGCAATAGCCAAGGTATGGAAGCAACCTAAATGCCTAACAACAAATGACTGGGTAAGGAGGCTAGGGGACATTTCTTTCTTCCTTCCTTCCTTCCTTTCTTTCTTTCTTTCTTTCTTTCTTTCTTTCTTTCTTTCTTTCTTTCTTTCTCTTTTTTGTCTCCAGGGTTAATGCTGGGGCTCAGTGCCTGACCACGAATCCACTGCTCCTGGAGGCTATTTTTCCCCTTTTGTTGCCCTTGTTATTTTATCGTTATTGTGGATATTATTGTTGTTGTTGTTGTTATTGATGTCGTTGTTGTTGGATAGAACAGAGAGAAATGGAGAGAGGAGGGGAAGACAGAGGGGGGAGAGAAAGACAGATACCTGCAGACCTGCTTCACTGCTTATGAAGCGACTCTCCTACACCAGTCCTTGTGTTTTGCACTATGTGTACTTAACCCACTGTGCTACCGCCCGACCCCCAGGGGATATGTATTTAATTAAATACTACTCTGCAATCAATGAAAAAAGACAAAGTGGATGGGACTGGAGGTGTTTATGTAAATAAACTAAGGAGGTAAAAGACAAACACCAGGTGGTGAAGCAGGTCTGCAGGTATCTGTCTTTCTTTCCCCCTCTCTGTCTTCCCCTCCTCTCTCCATTTCTCTTTGTCCTATCTAACAACGACGACAACAATAATAACTAAAACAACAAGGGCAACAAAAGGGAAAAAAAATTTTTTTAAGTAGCAGCAAGGAATAAACTCAAGATATTGCTTATACCAACTTCCATGGCCCTTTTTTTTCTCTATCCTTTCAATATTTATTTATTTATTTATTTATGATAGAGGAAGAAAGAGAGAACCAGAGCATCACTCAAGCACATGTGATGCTGGGAACTGAACTCGGGACTTCATGCTTGAATCCAACAGCTTAACTACTGCACCATCTTCCAGGCCACTTTTTTTTTTTTTAATAAAAAGGAAACATTGACTAAACCATAGGATAAGAGAGGTACAATTTCACACAATTCCCACCACCAGAACTCTGTATCCCATCACTCCCCTGATAGCCTTCCTCTTCTTTAACCCTCTGGGAGTATGGACCCAAAGTCATTGTGGGATGCAGCAAGTGGAAGGTCTGGCTTCTGTAATTGCTTCCCTGATGAACATGGGCGTTGACAGGTTGATCCATACTCCCAGCCTGTCACTCTCTTTCCCTAGTGGGGAAGGGCTCTGGGGAAGCAGAGCTCCAGGACACATTGGTGGGGTTGTCTGTCCAGGGAAGTCTGGTCGGCATCATGCTAGCATCTGGAACCTGGTGGCTGAAAAGAGAGTTAACATACAAAGCCATGCAAATTGTTGACCAATCATGGACCTAAAGGCTGGAATAGTGCAGATGAAGAGTTGTGTGGTCCTCCATTTTGTAGATAGCTAGTAGGCATATTTTAGTTATATTCCAAAGGGCCTGTGGCTATACTAGTGTTTTTTGTTTGTTTGTTTGTTTTGTTTTGTTTTGCTTGAGCTTGAAATCTGATATGCAGGTGAATCCTAATTATTGTCTGGGGAGGTAATGTCATGGCTGGCAGAAGGACCAGAAAGCTGGATCAGGGAAGAGAGTAGCTCCCAAATATGGGAAAGGTATATAAATATTGTTGACTGTAGACCCCATCAATTTGATGTGATCTGGGGCCCATATTCAGCTTAGGAGCCTATGTGACCTCTGCATCCCTGTAGATCTGAGCTCACATTCTGTAGTCATGAGTAGGAACGTTCCAAGCTCAATATCAGGACCCATCTTCCTCAGGAGTAGCATAGAGTATGTTGTCCAGCCTCCCTTTGGAGGATGGAACATTCTCTACCATTGGTGATCCAAGTTGAGGGCAAGGTCCTACAGGGGCCCATAAAGGGGTCTATTGTGTTGCTCCTGATAGAAATGACAGGTAACAATGGAGAGAGGGATTTATTCAAGGTCTAGGCCCATCATGTCTGTTTGGGAATCTCAGGACTCCCCTATAAGGGTCCCAGCTGAAGGAGTGGTCAGGCCACTTTTTATGCTTTGAGAGGGAAACACCAAAGCATCACATACATGGAGTTCTTCTTGTGCTGTCCATGGTACTGGGGACTGAACCCAGGACCTTGTGCATGGTGGGGCAAGCAGTAAGTCACTTCCCAGTCCCCTTATGTCAGCTTTTATAAGAATACCAGTTATGGGAGTCGGGTGGTAGCACAGCGGGTTAAGCGCATGTGGCACAAAGCACAAGGACTGGCGTAAGGATCCTGGTTCGAGCCTCCGGCTCCCCACCTGCAGGGGAGTCACTTCACAGGCGGTGAAGCAGGTCTGCAGGTGTCTATCTTTCTCTCCCCCTCTCTGTCTTCCCCTCCTCTCTCCTCTCATAATAACTATGAAAAACAACAAGGGCAACAAAACAACAACAATGAAAAACAATAAGGGCAACAAAAGGGAAAATAAATAAATAAATAATTTTAAAAAGAATACCAGTTATACAGAAATAAAAATACACTTTACTCCAATGTGGCCATATCTTAATGAACTCTATATATTATTTACTTATTTATTTTTAGCTAGAGCTAGAAAAAAGAGAGAGAGAGAGAGACTACAGCACTGCAGCCAGGAACTAGTTCAGTGGGCAGTGCTCAGGACTTGCATGCATAAGAGACCACAGCACCAAAGCTTCCTTCAGTGCAGTGGGGGCTGGGCTTGAAGCTGGGTTGTGCACAATGCAAAGCAGCACACTAAGTGAGCGGTCTTATCTAACCTCTTAATGGATTATATTTCTAATGATCCTAAATTCAGATGGTACTGAAGAATGTTCTGAAGGACACAATCCAATCCATAATACTTCCCTTTGGTTATTTTCTTTTTCTTTTTCTCTTTCTTTTTTTTTTAGATTCAAACAAATGAGAGGTTTAATCATAAAAGTCACTGTGAATGTGAGAGGAGAAGTCTAGCTAAGAGAAAGCATGGAATCCAAAAGTCCTTAGACTAGCTACCCCAGGCACCAAACATGAAGAGGTCAGGAGGAAGATCAACCAGGATCTACAGCAGCAGGAGAATGCCTCAAAGGAGATGTTCCAAAGAGCCCAAGCTGCTCCAGGTCCTCGCTAATCTAGTCTCTCATACCCACAATCCCTTGTGAGTATGTTCCTTAGTCAAGCTGATACCATCCATATGTCGTGTCCAAATTCCTACTGTGAGCCGGTGTGCTTTGTCACAATTCCCACTTCATATCATAAACATGGACAGGATGCTCAGAGTCTGTATGAATATAGGAGAAATAAGCAAATCTTCAGTGTCTCAAGGTTTTCCTCTGCAAGCCCTTACTTTACTGCCAAAAGTGCAGACACAGAAACTGGGTATCAGATCCAAGCCTTTTTAGCCTAGAGGGCTTTTGGTCTGGGATCTGTGTCTGACCCAGAGATGGCCCAACACTTAAGAAAGCTCAGAGCACTCTTCATTGTAAATGTTAGGCACAACAGAAAGTAGTACCAGCAATTAAAAATAATAGGTCTCTCTCCAAGATGTCCAGAACAAACCTTCCAAAGACCCATTCATCATGTGGATCCTTTCTAGCTAAGGTCAATTTTGAGCTGAGTGCAGAACTAAGTACTCCTTATGTACCTAGAAGAATGACGATTAAAAAGTATTGTGCAGAATTGGGGTTTTCCCATAAATAACCTTCCTACCAGAGAAACATACATACATAGTACATGGCAGGACAAGCAGTGTGTTAAAGAGTCATGTGAGTGCCCCTGTCCTCATCAGGAGAGTCCCCTCCTTTCTCTTTGAGTCCCAGGTTCCTACCCCACTCTTTAGCTCTAGATATAATTCCCCCATAAAAAAAAAAAAAAAAAAAAAAAAAAAAAAAAAAAAAAAAGAAAGCTCAGAGCAGAGATTTACAGAGGTAGCCCCGAGTTCAGGTGGTTCCCAGGTGGCAATCATGGCATATCCAGGGTTTTGGACTACTGCAATCCAGGATTCAGCTTATTGTGTTCTTTTTTTATTATTATTAATTTATTTTTTAAATAAACCAGAGCACTGTTCAGCTCTGGCTTATGGTGGTGCAGGGGATTGAACCTGGGACTTGAGAACCTCAGGCATGAGAGTCTCTTTGCATAACCATTATGCTATCTACCCCTGCCTGCTTCTTGTGTTCTTATCAGGAGTTTGCAGAGGAATAATAAAGTTTCATCTTCAGGGAAGATTCTATCCTTAGCAAGGACATCTTCAGGATGGGGGTGGGGCTTGCCTTTGGCCAACTCAAGAAAGGGTTTCAGTGACGGTAACCATAGTACACCAGACTTTGGCATGGGCTAGTCCAATCTCTCTTAGGCTTGTGGAGTTGGGAAGCATAAATCCAAAGTGGAAGTGAAAAAACAGCAGACAAAAATAAAGGTGATATAAAAATTGGAAAAAAAATGAAAAAAGGACAAGTCAAAAGCTAAGCTGAGGGAGTCGGGCAGCAGCGCAGCGGGTTAAGCGCATGTGGAGCTAAAGCGCGAGGACTGGCTTAAGGATCCCGATTTGAGCCCCCAGCACTCCACCTGCAGGGGAGTCGCTTCACAGGCGGTGAAGCAGGTCTGCAGGTGTCTGCCTTTCTCTCCTCTCCCCCTCTCTGTCTTCCCCTCCTCTCTCCATTTCTCTCTGTCCTATCCAACAATGACGACATCAGTGATAACAATAATAACTACAACAACAATAAAAAACAAAGGCAACAAAAGGGAAAGTAAATAAATAAATAAGTAAATAAACTTTAAAAAAAAAAACTAAGCTGAGCTGCACCAGGCAATAAGGAGTGGGTCCAGAAAGGAAGTGGCACGTGTGGTGCCGATTACTGTAAAATCAACACATGGCTTTGTCTAGGGATAAATAAATGAGAAGTTCATTCATAAAAGTCACTGTGAATGTAAGTGAGAGGAAAAGTCTAGCTAAGAGAAATGGTGGAAACCAAAAGTCCTTAGACTAGTTACCCCAAGGCACCAAACGTGAAGAGGTCAGGAGGAAGATCAATCAGGAGCTATGCTGGCAGGGCAACGCCACAAAGGAGATGTTCCCCCCTTTGGTTATTTTGGTTATTTTCATAGGTTTCTCAGTTCTTTGCTGAAATTCAGGCTTGCCTTTTATCTCTTTGAGTGTAGAAAGTTATTTAATTATCTGCCTTAATAACGATATCTAAACTGCTGGGAATTGCTTTTACAAAACTCATAAAAACATCTCAGGCCTATGCCAGTGTTATCTTCCTCCAGAAAACTTACTTTTTCTTCAGCCTGGCACCTTGAGGGGCTGGAATATTCTCAGTAGAATTTCAGAGTTTGTGGTGGTGCAGAGCTGAGGCACATTCTTTTTTTTTTTTTTTTTTTTTTTGCCTCCTGTCACTGGGGCTTGGTGCCGGCACTTTGAATCCACCTCTTCTGGTGGCCTTTTTTTTTTTTCCTCTTTCCAATAGGGCAGAGAGAAATTGAGAGAGGAGGGGAGACACATAGAGGGAGAGGAAGACACCTGCAGACCTGCTTCACCGCTTGTGAAGCAAACCCCCCCGCAGGTGGGGGGCCAGAGGCTCAAACTGGATCCTTGCGCTTAACCCAGTAAGCAACCAACCAACCCCAGAGCTGAAGCACATTCTTTGTAAAGGTCTTTTTATTTTTAATTTTTATTTTTTTAATTTCTTTATTGGGGATTAATGTTTTACAGTCAATAGTAAATACAATAGTTTGTACATACATAACATTTCTCAGTTTTCCATATAACAATACAACCCCCACTAGGTCCTCTGTCATCCTTTTCCAGGACCTGTAAGGATCTTTTTAAAATTAGAATTCCCAAGGACAGTGGGACATAGTGCACCTGGGAAAGAATCTGCTTTGCCTTGAGTGACCCAATTTCAATTCCCCAGTACTCCACATGGGAGTATTACAGCACCGGGGGGAGCTTTGATGCAGTAGTCTTCCTCTCTC
The DNA here is from genome assembly GCF_950295315.1 of Erinaceus europaeus. Lineage (NCBI taxonomy): Eukaryota > Metazoa > Chordata > Mammalia > Eulipotyphla > Erinaceidae > Erinaceus > Erinaceus europaeus. The sequence continues at coordinate 67,039,556 of NC_080174.1, read as the reverse complement.
TATTTCACTCTCTATCAGACTAAAAAATTAGGTCTAGAGCAGTGAAATAACGCATAACGCCCCTAAAATGCAAGATGAATAAAATAAAATTGGAATCCTCACTTTAAACTCTTAGAGTTTAATCTTTCAGGGCCTTAACTCACAGTAAGGAAGAGCTCACCAAAGAGCCCTTCTTGAAGAGTCCTTATCTCCAAATTCAGCACCACTTACTTTGCTAATTTGTTAAAGTCCTACTCAGCCTCTTAGCTGCCCCTTGAAGGCAAAAAACAGTCTCAAACACAAGGCTCACCTCCTAGTCAGAGACAGATTAGGCCCACTGCCCTTATGGCATGTTCAGCCCTGGTGTCCCTTATCTATTGACGAATAGCAAGTTACAACTAAAGTTAGCAATTTAAAAGAACAGACACTTATTATGTCATAGTTTCTGGCAATTAGAATTCAAGAACTACTTCTGAGGCTTAGGAAAACTGTCAGCATGACCTGACTCTGTCAGCAAGGCTGGGACAGAGGACTCACTTCCCAGCCAGTGCACTCCCACCTCCAGGACAGTGCTGGCTGCTGGCCAGAGGCCAGGGCCCAGCCACCCTGTACCTCTAGTCATAGGGCTGCCTTACAGCTTGGCTAATTCTCCCAGAGTGAGTTATTGGGGGTGAGGGGTGGGCAATCACAGTCTCTTGAATGGCCCAGCTGCTCACCATCATCTCCACTTTATTCCAGCTATTAAGGGTGAGTCTGGGGGCTGGGCAATGCTGGTTAAAGTGTACATATTAGGGAGTCGGGTGGTAGTGCAGCGGGTTAAGCACACGTGGCGCAAAGCTCAAGGACCGGCATAAGGATCCTGGTTCGAGACCCCCACTCCCCACCTGCAGGGGAGTCGCTTCACAGGTGGTGAAGCAGGTCTGCAGGTGTCTGTCTTTCTCTCCCCGTCTGTCTTCCCCATCTTTCTCCATTTCTCTCTCTCCTGTCCAACAACAACAACAACAATAATAACTACAACAATAAAACAACAAGGGCAACAAAAGGGAATAAATAAATAAATAAATATATTTTTTAAGTGTACATATTGTTCAAGGGCCCAAGTTCAAGCTTCTGGTGCCCACCTGCAGATGGGTGAAGCAGTGCTACACATCTCTCTCCCTCTCTTTCATATGTAAAACTGTTTCCCATGTAGAATAAATATAATAAATTTTTAAAGTTTTTACTGGACAGCTTTAGTTCATAACATTGTATTTCAGGAGTATAACACTATGCTCTGACATCTATGCTATTATCACTTCCAAAAATCTACTTCTATCCACCTATATGAGAAGGTTTTGTTGTTGTTGTTTTATTAATTTTTGGTTTTGCCTCTAGGGTTATCAATGGGGCTCATTGCCTGCACTAGGAATCTACCACTCCCAGCAGCTATTTTTTCTTCTTTTTTTTTTTTCCCTTTCTATTTTATTTGCTAGGACAAAGAGAAATTGAGAGGGGGAGAGGGGTAGAGAGTGAGAGAGAAAGATAGACACCTACATACCTACTTTGCTGCTTGTGGGAAGTGGGAATTTAAACCAGGTCCTTGCACTTAGTACTATGTGCACTTAACTGGGTGCACCACCACCAGGCCCCCACGAGAAGGCTTTTTACATTGTTTTGCCCATATTTTCTAGTTATCCTTGTAAATAGGATTGACCAAAATTACCCAGTCCATCGTAACCTGAAGTGAAAGTGTAAACTGTCTCCCCCCACCCACCACCACCACCACCACTACCAAATATAAGTTATTTTGATATGGCCCTGTTTTTTTGCACACTAGTAAATATTCTAGACTCCCCAGGCTTTAGCACAGTGATAAATTCTATTCCAGGTGGTGATTTGTTATTTTTATTACTTCATCTACCCTCCTAGGAATAGGAGGTTTATATTTAAGCTATTTAAAAGAAGCAGCCAGCATTTCTTTGCTCTTAGTTTTGCTGTTTGTCTTTAATATTCTCTTATAAACCTTAATTTTTTAATATCAAAGCACTGTATTCATCCTACTTAAGACTTAAAATGAGCCAATAAAAGTGCAATAAAAACTAAAGTAGCAACTAGACAATCAGAGGATAATGGTAAGCCAGAGATTTTCCTGAAATACAGAGAGCTCTGTAAAGAATGCTCTGCGCAGTCACAAAGACTGCTCAGCCCAGCATTGGCCACAGCCCCTTGATGGTTCTGATGTTTCTGAGAGTTTGATGCCGCATGGCAGGAGATCCCCTGAATCAAGTCCTGATGTCCTGTAGCCACAGCTTGGAATAGAGTTTATTGCCCCTGCGGGACCCAGACTATGACCCACATAGTCAACAACTGCCACCTCTCCAGATTCAAAGGAGGTCTCGAAACTTGACATCAGGCTCAACCTGACGCTGTTGACTGGCTACGGAAGAAGGGCAAACGCTAGAAGAAGAAGAATTGTAGAATCCACATCACAACATTGTCAGCTGTTACAGTTACAATTATCCTATTTACAAAACGCCATGACAGTATTTTAGTATTTTAACATCATGTACAGCCAGGCTCCTTGACTAATCATACCCTATACACATAAGGGTTCTCATTGCAGTTTTGTTTGTGACAGAAGAGGTCTGGAGATAGCCCGAGTATCCATTGGTAAGGAAGGAACTGGCAAAATAAACTATGGCACCACAAAGGAATACTGGACAGCTGGGTGGAAAAGAAAAGAAATTTCTCTATGGAGGTAGGGCTGTAGCACAGCGGGTTAAGTGCACATGGCGTGAAACTTGAGGGCCAGCATAAGGATCCCAATTCGAGCCCCCGGCTCCCCATCTTTAAGGGGGTCACTTCACAAGCGGTGAAGCAGGTCTGCAGGTGTCTATCTTTCTCTCCCCCTCTGTCTTCCTCTTCCTCTCTCCATTTCTCTCTGTCCTATCTGGCAGCAACAACATCAATAACAACAATAGTAATAACCACAACAATGATAAAAACAACAAGGGCAACAAAAAAGAAAAACAAATAAAATATTAAAAAAATGTTCTGTATGGGCTAAGTCACAAAGACTATGAAGTTAAATCGGTAAATGCCAAACATAGGTGGCCTCTTTTGAATACTAGGGGTGTGGATGAATGAACACGAGAGCTTATTCACATACTTATATGAAAGGGATACATAAAAGAGTAATAAAGTCGATTATTAAAAAGTAAGGGAGTGGGAGTCGGGCTGTAGCACAGCGGGTTAAGCGCAGGTGGCGCAAAGCACAAGGACCAGCATAAGAATCCCGGTTCGAGCCCCGGATCCCCACCTGCAGAGGAGTCGCTTCACAGGCGGTGAAGCAGGTCTGCAGGTGTCTATCTTTCTCTCCCCCTCTCTGTCTTCCCCTCCTCTCTCCATTTCTCTCTGTCCTATCCAACAATGACAACAACAATAATAACTACAACAATAAAATAACAAGGGCAACAAAGGGAATAAATAAATAAAATAAATATTTTAAAAAGAAAATTAAAAAAAAAAGTAAGGGAGTTGGGCGGTAGCACAGCAGGTTAAGCGCAGGTGGTGCAAAGCGCAAGGACTGGCATAAGAATCCCGGTTTGAGGCCCCGGCTCCCCACCTGCAGGGGAGCCGCTTCACAGGTGGTGAAGCAGGTCTGCAGGTGTCTGTCTTTCTCACCCCATCTGTCTTCCCCTCCTCTCTCCATTTCTCTCTGTCCTATCCAACCACAACACAACAATAGTAACTACAACAATAAGACAAGACAACAAAAAAGAATAAATAAATATAAAAAACTTGTAATAAAAAAGTAAATAAATCAAGCTGACTATTTACAGGGACTGGATGAGGCAGATGAAAGATTTCAAATTCCTCCTCCCCCTCCTCCTCCTCTTCCTTCTCCTCCTTCTCCCTCTCCTCCTCCTCCTTCTGTTTCCTCTCTTCCTCCTTCTCCTCTTCCTTCCTCTCCTCCTCCTCCACTTCATCATCAGGGCTTCACCAATCTGGGATGATGTTTTTGAAAGAGACAGAGACACAGAGAGGGAGACACACCATGGTGCCAAAGCTTCGCCCAGTGCAGTAGTACTTCCACAAGACATACCAGGGGCTCAGACCTGGGCCGTGTGCATGGCAAAGCAGGTGCCCTTCCAGGTGGGCTATGTCAGTGACTCCCAGGGAAACTTCATGAAGTCTCCCATGTTCTCTCCATGGCTCCTTGGACACTGTGAATGTATTACTTAGCCAGACATTAAATAGAATAAAATAAAATGGATTGGATTGAAGAATGCTCTGTATAATCCTATGAAACTTATCTTCTTGAAATTTATTTTATCTTTTACAAATGAAAGTTGCACATGAGGCAGAGAGGAGAGAGGGCAGGAGGAGGAGAGAGAGAAAAGCCAGAGGACCACTCCAGTACATAGTGCTGAAGATCAAACTGGGAACCTTAGGCCTATGGATTCCATGCTCTACCATCTAAGCTATTCCTCCAGTTGCTAATTTGTTTTGGATTTTATTTGTTTCACGTGAGAAGCCAGAGCACCACTTGCATACATTGAAGATTGTACCAGAAGCCTCAAATATGCAAGTTCCACATTCTACCAATTGAGCTATCTCTCCAGTTGCAAGGAAATTTTACCTTTTAAAGATTGATTTATCAATTAATGAGAGAGAGAGAGAGAGAGAGGGAGAGAGAGAGAGGGAACGAGAACACCAGAACATAGAGTGAGAGCCAAAGCATCACTCTGGCATATGAGGCACCAAAGTTAGAACTCAGAACCTCATCCTTGTGTGATATGCTACCCAGTGGTCACAGTCCTAGGGAATTTATTTCTCCAATCTTGACCTCAGTTTCCCTAAGTGGACTGGAGCATAGCCCTATCAGTGGTTCCCTTATTTATGCACAGACTCTAAGGTGCTGGCGCACTGATTTGCTCTGGACCTGCAAGTATTAGAAGGGGGTTGCCCCACTTCAAGGATCTCCCTCTCCAATAAGGGCCTAGGGCAGTGCTGCAGGGAGAAGGGATTCTGTTTTTTTAATTATTATTATCTTTATTGGACAGAGACAGCCAGAAATCAAGAGGGTGGTAGAGAGAGAGACAGAGAGAGACAGAGAGACACCTGCAGCCCTGCTTTACCACTTGCAAAGTTTTCCCCCTGCAGGTGGGGTCTGGGGGCTCAAACCCAGGTCCTTGAGCATTGTAATAAGTATGCTCAACCAGGTGTGCCACCACCAGGCCCTAGGAGAAGGAATTCTGGACCTCTGGTCCCTCTTATTCCTGACTGGCTTCTCACCCAGGCCAGTCACTGTCCCTCCCTGCCTCAGCACTTCCTTCTCAGGGCTGCTCCCTGGGGCCACTGAGTCAGGGGCCTCTTTTCTACCTGGTCCTGCAGCAGGTGAGGAGAGCAGATTCCACTGAAGGATCCGCCAAGCTGTGTGCTTTACCTGGGCCTTGTCAGAGCTCAAGTCTAGTTGGGTCTGTGGTGGGAGGGTGCTCAGGGCTCTGGTTTCACCCCACAGCAGGTGTGCCTCCTCGGTACACCTAAGACAGACCTTCCATCCCAGTTACAGGCACCTGGCTTCTCCCAAGTGACTACTGTGGGTCACTTAAAACTATTTATTATCTCTTTTAATCTTTACACAAGAATCTACTGTGGCAGATGAGGAAACAGAGAACTAAGAAGGCTGGGGTTGTGGCAGAGGTGGGGCCAGGGGAAGCAAGCATGGCTGAAGGAACCTTTCAGTTAACTCACTGAGGAGAGAGGAGTACTGGGTTGAGGAAAAAATGGGAAGCTGAGAAAATGGTGTGATGGGAATGTTAGAAACAGACAGGTGTAGAGAGAGGAGACTCTTCGTGTAGGCAGGGCCCCCGAGGCCTAGTCTGAGTAGCCTGGAGGACTGTCTAGGAGACAGCATGTGTAGGCCTAGCCCTGTGGCCTGGGCAGACTGGGTTGTTGAGGAGAGGAGCAGGGGCTGAAGGAGGGAAGGGAAGTGAAGATGGAGGAATCCAAGTGAGGGATGGTGAGGTCTGGCCATGGAGGTGTAGAAGAAGGGCTTGCAAGATGGCTGGATATGGAGGTGGAAAAGAAGGGGGGAGACCCATAATGGTTAGCATTTATTAGGCACAGGGGATGAGTTGAAAATGTTTTTTTGAATTTTATGTTTATTTATTATAGGATAGAGATGGAGAAGTGGAGTGGGGAGACAGGGATAGACAGAGAGACACCTGCAGTCCTGCTTCACTGCTAGTGAAGCTTTCCCCTTGCAGGTGGGGACAGGGGGCTCAAACCTGGGTCCTTGCACACTGTAACATGTGCACTCAATCAGGTGTGCTACCACCCAGTCCTTGAGTTGCAAATGTTTCATATTTGCTATTATACTCAATCCTCACAACATCCTGACGATGCTTGTACTATAATTATCCACATTTAACACATAGAGTGGGTCTGGGCTCTCAAGGCTGAGAGCCTTGGCAAGGTCACAAAACTAGTCCCCAAGTCCCTGGGAGCCACTGCATCCAGGCTTATTTCTCCCAAGGCACTAGGCTGCTAGTGTCCACCAGAGGGCAGAGAGAAACCAGGAATCCACACACAGGCTCTGGGTTTTCCTGAGCTTCCTCTCAGCTTTTCTTGTGGTCAGTTGTTAATCAAGGGATCTGACCCCTGGCTCTCACTTCACAGTAATCAAAGGAGCAAAGGAGGCAGGGAGGGACACTGACTGACCCGGGTGAGGAGCCAGTCAGGAACAAAAGGGACCAGAGGCCCAAAATCCCTTCTCCCTACAGCACTGCCCCAGACCCTGGACTGGGTCCACCTGGAGATGACTGGGTGGGTGTGGATTCTGGGCTGAGACCCAGGCTCTGTCCTCAGATATGAACTCCACAGACAGCCAGAGTGCCACACAGCACCCCAGCCCAGCCTTGCACACAGAAAGGACTGGACTTAAAAATCATGAGGCCCCAAGTTTGATTCTTGGTATCACAAGTACCAGAGTGATGCTCTGGTTCCTCTCTCTCTCTCTCCTCTTCTCCCTCTACCCCCCCCCCCCACCCCTTACTCACTGAGCTCTTGTTCATAAATACTTTTAAAAGAAAGCAAGCATATAACTGTGACTTCCTGCTAACATTCATGACCACTAAACTCTTTGTAAAATGGGCGTTCACCTTCCTCCTGGGACTACTGTGAGGATTCATGCAGAGCACTCAACACAGAGGAAGTCCTCAACAACTGGTGGCTGTATTGTTGCCACTGATGCCCTTTTTATTATTAATAAGAAGTTGCCCAGCAACCAAATGAGGCAGGCATCTTTCATGTCCTGTCTAGGGAAGAGGAGGTGAAGCTCACAGAGTCCCCCAGCCAGTGAGTGGTGGGGCTAGAGCCATGGGCAGTCAGTCCAGCTCTGGTGCCCACACCTGCCTTAGGAGGTCACATTCCTTCAGCTAATTCTCTTACTCACTGATCTCCCCTAGTATCTGTGCAGAAGACATGATGAGTGCCTGCAGTGGGTGTAAGGTGCTGTGCCAGGACCCTGAGGTGAATGACACGAAGTAGAAGGAACAGAAACTGAGGCAGGCCTGATCCTGGCCCTACAGGCTCCCTAGTTCTGGGCACTGACAGTGAGCCATAAGCTCTGGGAGCAGAAAGCCAGGCTGAGAGGTCCAGGCTCAGTTCCTGACCAGGTCTTGCTCATCTTCCACTCAGAAGCACACACTGGAATTCAGAGCGGCTCTAGACAGCATTCTGCCTTCAGCATAGCTTCAGGGCTGTTCCCAGGCTGGGAGCTCCCTCATCAGGGGTGAATCCAGGGTCAGAGGACGACTCCCCACAGTGACACTGGGAGCTGAGGAAAACTCTGGTCTCTCATGAAAATGAATAAATGAATACATCTTAAAAAAAAAAAAAGTAAGGGGCCAGGTGGTAGCACACTCAGTAGAGTGCAAACACTACCATGTACAATGAGCTGTGTTCAAGCTCCCAGTACCCACCTGCAGGGGTGAAGCTTCACACGTGGTAAATCAGTACTGCAGGTGTCTCTCCTTTCTCTCTTTTCTGTTTCTCTCTGGCTCATTCCCTCTGTCAGAAAGAAAGCAAAAGGGGTCAGGTGGTGGTACAACTGGTTGAGCGCACATGTTACAATGCACAAAGACCCAGGTTCGAGCCCCTGGTCCCCACCTGTAGGGGGAAAGCTTTGTGAGTGGTGAAGCAGGGCTGCAGGAATCTCTCTGTCTCTCTCCCTCTCTATCTTCCCACCTTGCTTCTGAATTTCTAGCTGTTTCTATCCAATAAATAAAAAGATGAAATAAAATTAAAATGAAACAAAAAAGTTTTTTTTTAATATTTTAAAAAGAAAGAAAAAGAAAATGGCCACTGGGAACAATGGAGCTATGCAGGCACCAAGCCCCAGTAATAACCCTGGTGGCAATAAGTAAATAAATAAATATAAAACGATAAAGTTGGTTTGAGCCAATGGAGAGAGACAGGCACCTCTAGAATAGCTACCTCTTGTCTAACCTAATGAATATCCCAGTGAAGGAGACAGATAATTGACCCGGGGATCAGCAGTCACAATTTGGGTATTACGGCAGCACAGATTGGGACTGTCAATCTTGAAGAGGAGAAACAATGGTGTTAAGAGTTCAATTCTGGGAGCCAGGTGATGGCGCAGCAGGTTAAGTGCACATGGCATGAAGTGCAGAGACCAGCATAAGGATCCCGGTTCGATCCCCCGGCTCCCCACCTGCAGGGGAGTCGCTTCACAAGCAGTGAAGCAGGTCTGCAGGTGTCTGTCTCTCTCCCCCTCTCTGTCTTCCCCTCCTCTCTCCATTTCTCTGTCCTATCCAACAACAACAGCAATAATAACAATAATAACCACAACAATGATAAACAACAAGGGCAACAAAAGGGGGGGAAAGAGTTCAACTCCACATCCTGCTTTTCTTCGCATTCCTGGGGGGCCTCTGGACCAGGGCTGTGTTTACCTGGAGGAAGCAATTCACCTGGAGGTGAATTTCTTTTCTTGAATTATCACAGGTCCCAAAGGAGCTGGCACTGACCTTGACAGCTGTGATCACTAAATCATGAGGCTGGGGCATGCAGACCTGGGACTAGGGTTTGGGCCTCAGGCTTCAGGGCTAGCCTCTCTGTGAGTTGATTTCTGCCTATCAGAGTGGTCTGAGATGAAGCAAAGACTACCCAGAATAGGGTTGGATTGTGCTTTGCTGCCCTGCCCCTGCTGGTCTTCCTGGACACCTGGTCTTTCTCTCCATATCTCTCTCTCTCTCTCACACACACACACACACACACACACACACACACACACACACACACACACACACACACACATCCCACTGCTGAGAGCATCTGAGGGAGGAGGCACTCTGGGGAGCATCTGCCCTGCTTACATGGGGCTCTGGACGACCCTCCAGGATCTGGATCTTGGAAGTTCCTTTTGTCATACTTAGGTTCTTGGGGCATGACTCTAACTGGGCCATGGGTGCTCCCTCCCATGATTTTGCTGTTGGGAATCAGAGATGCCAGTTCATTTCTGTTGGTCAATGGACCTGAGAGCTCACCATGAGTGGTCATGTGTTAGGGGAAGTGGAGGATGGTGAGGCCCAGAAAAAGAGTCAAGCTTCTTGGATGCTCTGTGGCTTTTTTGTTTTGATAAGGACAGCCAGAAATCAAGAGGGAAGAGGGTGATAGAGAGGGAGAGAAACAGAGAGACACCTGCAGCACTGCTTCACCACTCGCAAAGCTTTCCCCCTGCAGGTGGGGACCGGGGGCTTGAACCCATGTCCTTGTGCACTGTAACATGCGCTCAAGCAGGTGCACCACCACCTGGCCCCTGCTCTATGGCTTTTTAAGATTTGCTTATTTTCTGGAGCTGGGGCCTTGCTCATGATCCATGGCTCCTGTGAATCATTCTTTTTAAAAAATTATTATTATTACTTTATTATCTTTTTTGATAGAAACAGCCAAAAATTGAAGGAAGGGGGATGCAGAGAGGGAGAAAATCAGAGAGACACTTGCAGCACTGCTTCACCACTCATGAAGCTTTCCTCCTACAGGTGGATACTGGGGGCTTGAACCTGGGAACTTGGGCACTGTGCTTTCCTCCTACAGGTGGATACTGGGGGCTTGAACCTGGGAACTTGGGCACTGTAACATGAGCACTTAACATGTGCCACTGTCTGCCTCTCATTCATTCATTCACTCACTCATTCATTCATTCATTCATTCATTCAGAGACCACAGAACTGAAGCTTCCACTGGTGCCACAACAACTCTCATGTGATGTGCAGGCTCAGCTTGGGTCTCCACCTATGGCAGAACATGTGCCCTACCCAGCAAGCTCTCTCTCAGACCCCACCCCATCTGAAAAAAAAAATTATTATTATTTTTTAACCAGAGCACTGCTCAGCTCTGGTTTATGGTGGTGTTGGGGATTGATTTTGGGACCTTTGGTGTCTCAGGCATGAAGTCTTTTTTTTCAATTTCTTTACTGGGGGATTAATGTTTTACAGTTAAGAGTAAATACAATAGTTTGTACATGCATAACATTTCTCAGTTTTCCACATAACACAACCCCCACTAGGTCCTCTGTCATCCTTTTCCAGGGCCTGTACTCTCCTCCCCCACCACCCCAAAGTCTTTTACTTTGGTGCAATACACCAACCATGGAAGTCTTTTTGCATAACCATTCTGCTGTTTCCCAAGCACTACCATTCCAATTTTTTAAATATTTGTTTATTTATTTATTTATTTATTTACTTATTTATTTATAGAGTGAAAGGGGGAGACACACAGAGAGTGAATCAGAAGATCGCTCTGTATTTAGTGCTCTGTACTTCATGTCTGCAAGTCTGTTGCTCTAGCCACTGTACCATCTCCCAGGCCCCATAACTCCCCCCCCCCAAGGGCCCTGAAACGTATATATTTCCCTCCATTTTATGGAAAAACAATCAACATACATCACTGTGTCAGTTTAAGGTAGCAGCATGACGGGTTGATCTTTGTATATTAGGAAATAGTTCCTGCAGTAGATTCAGATCCACGGCATTTAGGATCTTCATTCTTATTTCTCCTGAGGCCTAGTTATCCCTTACCCACGAGTTTTGTGAAATGTCCCTGAAGACACGTGCTAAATTCCTTCCTTTGGCTTCAGCTTGTCCCAGTGCTTTCTGTTTTGTGCAGCCAAGAATTCTGACAAACACTGTCCTCATGGATGTCACCGTCAGAATCACAGCAAACAGTTCCACAGCTCTTACAGTACCCCAGACTTTGTTCTGAGAACTTTACATGTAAGAGCTTGTTCAGTCCCCATGGCATTCCTGTGTGTAGGTGCAACTGTCCTCTCTAGTTTTCAGATGAAGAAACTGAGGTTAAGTAATTTGCCACAGTCATGAAGTAGTAAGCAGTGTTGCTAGTGGAGCTAGATTCATATCTAGACAGAGCCTATGTCTGTCATTAATATTTTCTGAGCAAGAGTTTGGAGATACGTATATGTTTAAAAGACTCAACATTTATATCTCTTTATTAATGAGAAAGACAGGAGGAAAGAAGGAGAGGCAGACATTGAAGATGTATTTGTGCCTTCTGACTGTGATGCACAAGGAATTCAGGAGAGAATTAGGCAGCATGCATCAAAGGTTGTAGGAAATTTATTGGAATAAACAAGTTTTAAAAAGAAAAAGAAAAAAAAAAAAGACACCGTGAGAAGAACGGACAGTAAAAAGGAGCACTCTGCCTCAGAGTTGAGGCCAGAGCCAACTGCCTGCTTGCCAGGCAGGAGTGCACTGGCTATATACATTTCAGTTGAAATTGGGCTTTGTGGGAAAACTTTGTGGGTGGGGTGGAGCAGGAGGGGAGAAGTGTTGGGGGGCTTTCTTGTCCTACTCAGTTGCCAAGTGTGGAGCCTTATCTTTTGATATTCTCATTCAGAATGACAAGAAGCTGACTGATAATTTTTTATTATCTTTATTTATTGGGTAGAGACAACCAGAAATCGAGAGGGTGGGGGTCACAGAAAGGGAGAGAGAGAAAGACACTTGCAGCCCTGATTCACCACTTATGAAGCTTTCCCCCATAGGTGGGGACCAGGGACTTGATTCTGGGTCCTTGTGCACTATAATGTGAGTGCGTAACCAAGTATGCCACCATCTAGCCCCCTGACTGATAATTTTTGCACTTGCAAATGTGTTAAGCCTGGGGGTTTTCACTGGCCTGCCTCTGAACTATTACTATTATCTGCCTAGCAAAAAGCCGTATTTATAATTTTATGCCACACCAGACAATACTCTGGTACATATGATGCTGGGGACTGAACTTGACACCTCATGCTTGAGAGTCCAACACTTTATCCACTGTGCCACTTCCCCGGTCGCACATTTTCTTCTCTTTTATTTTATTTATTTATTTTTCTACCACCAGAACACTGCTCAGCTCTGACTTATGGTGGTGCCTGAACTTGAACCTGGGACCTTTGAGGCCTCTGGGGCTTCAGACATGAATGTCTACTGCCCTACTAATGGGGCTTTCTCTCTAACCCTTGGATTTTTATATATTGGGTTGTTGGAAATTTCATGCCACATTTTTGCATAGAAGTATAGAGACTTAAATTTTTTTTTAATTATCTTATTTATTGGATAGAGACAGCCAGAAATCAGGAAGGAAGGAGGTGGGGGGGGGGGAACACCTGCAACACTGTTTCACCACTACTGAAGCTTTCCCCCTGTAGGCAGGGACTGGGAGCTCAAACCCGGGTCCTTGCATTTTGTAACATGTGCGCTCAACCAGGTGTGCCACTACCTGGCCCCTAGACATTTTTTAAAAAATGTTTTATTTATTTTATTTTATGAGAAAGATAGGAGGAGAGAGAAAGAACCAGACATCACTCTGGCACATGTACTGCGGGGGATCAAACTCGGGACCTCATGCTTGAGAGTCCAAAGCTTTACCACATTTAAAAAAAAAAAGATTTTATTTATTCATGAAGAAGATAGGAGGAGAGACAGAGAAAGAAAGAAGAACCAGCTATCATTCTGGTACATGTGCTGCCAGGGATTGAACTCAGGACCTCACACTTGAGAGTTTAATGCTTTATCCACTGTGCCACCTCCTGGACTACATAGACTTTTCTAACAATCCAATACTAACCCATTTACCTGGAGGAGTTTAGCTCTTAATGCAAGACTCCATGTTAAGCCCTGAGTGACTCCTTTTTGGAAGGAGGCTGGTGGGCTGGGAGCCTCAACCTCTCACTGTGCCCCCAAGATCCTGCCTCTCACTTTACCGGGCCTGGCAGAGCAAGCGCGGGAAAGAGCTGTGGAGCCAGGTCCAGGGCTTGGCGGCAAAGCTGCTTGTGAGGCGGGAGGCCAGAGCCGCGCCCTGGCACCTGGCAGGCAGCCCAGCCCCACCGTTGAGAAAATACCTGGAACAAAGGAGCCCTCCCGCCATGACTGGCTGCCTCTTCTTGTTTCTGCCGCTCCTCAGCTGAGCAATCTGACCTCTGAGCCAGGCCAGGTTGGGTCCTTACACAGCCTCAGGAGGCTGCGGAGAGGTCTCCATGTCCAGCCAACAATTCTTTCTTGGCTGCCTCAGCCCAGCATCCCAGAGAGAGGCCCTCAGCTCACCCTGTGCTGTGTGGCTTCCAGGCCAGTTCCCACACAGGAACTCTGCTGGGCTGCCCACATTACTTTAAAAAATCTTATTTAGATTATTAGGTGCGTAGAGGGAAAGAAAGACAGAACTAACTAGGGTATCGCTAAGCTCTGGAGTAAGGTGGTGCCAGGGATCAAACCTGTAGCCTTCCCTCTGGGGCTTCGGGCATGTAAACTGGTGCTGTAACAAGCAGATCTATCTCCCTAGTCCCCAGCCTGAACTTGTTGTTACTGTCACCCTCCCACACGGTGTCCAGGCCAGGTGGCTTTATAGCTGAAGGACCTCCTAGCAGAACTTGTCAGCTGTGCATACCAGACAGATTTGTGTCTATTATGAATGGCCCTGGAGAAGTCTGGGTTCAATCATTGACAGGCATTTGGAAAATAAACCTGAAATAAAGGCCTGGGAAGATGAAAAGTGAAAACTCAGGAGGCCTGTCGGGTGTTGATCTGATTCTCCATGATATCTGAGCAAAGCACTAGGAGCCATTCAAGCTCTTGAGAAACAATCTTCAGGGTAGGGTGGTGGGTGGGTGGCACACTGGTAATGCACATATGTTACCATGTGCAAGGACAGGGCTCAAGCCCCCAGTCCTGACCTTCAGAGGAAATGCTTTACCTGCAGTGGAACAGTGCTACATGTATCTCTGTCTCTCCCTCTCTCTCTAACTCTCTCTGTTAAAATAAAATAAAATAAATAAAAACTTCACTCAGCACTTTCCAGTTTCAATTATAAATAAATAAATTTGCCTCCCGTGGCTTATCAGATCCCACCTGGTCTAACTCTAGGCTGCTTCTCGGAAGCTAACTCTCATTAAGTTTCTGCTGTTCACTCTGCTGAAACTAACGGCCTTCTCCTTGCTCCTTTGATATGCCAAATTCATTCCTGTCTCAGGCCTTGGACTTCAGGTCTTGACTCAGCTGATATTCTCTGCTCAGAGGGGACTTTCTTGGTGTCCCTTCTTCCACTGTAGGAACATCCACTTCCTTCAACTCACACAAGTCTGAATTACTGTCAGTTTTTTTCTTCATGGGGCTTGCTGACGTTTTTTAAAACAAACCTGAGCTTCCTGCATGTGTGATCTCACCACTCTCAAGCTGCTTTGTCGTTTAGAGGGAAAGACACTATAAAGAAGCAGTTTCCCTTAGTGCCGTGGTACTTCCATGTGGTACTGGGACTTAAACCTGGCAAAGCAGGTTCTCTGCCAATGAGCTAAAACTCACCAAGTATAGGCTTAAAACTTGTTGAAATATCTTATAAGTTAGCTAGAGAGCTGGGGAGAAAGCATACTGGTTATGGGAACAACTTCATGCCTGAGGCTCTGGGGTTCCCAAGTTCAATCCTACACACTACCATAAGCCAGAACTGTGTAATTCTCTGGTTAAAATAATCATAATAAGTTAATTAGTATATTTTCTTTCTCTCTAAATTAGAATATGAGTTCCACTTGATTAAGGACCTACCGTTTCTCTGATATTTTTCCAGCAGGAGAGCTAAGTAGAACTTAGGTGACACCAAAACCAATGGAATTAAGGCTGAATTTCAGTGTTATATCAGGAGTCAGTCCCACTACACTAACTAGTTCAGTTTGTACCAGGACACGAGGCAGTGCAGCACATGTCAGAGCAAAGGCTTTACAGTCCACCCACCAGAGCTTACCAGCTCCCTCACTTCCTGTGTACACTTGCGTAAGTGGTTTGACTTACTTGTTATAGTCTTTCTATGTACAAAAGAATAAGAGAATAGTGGGAGTCGGGCAGGAGTGCAACGGGCTAAGCGCACGTGGCACAAAGCCCAAGGGCTGGTGTAATGATCCCTGTTCGAGATACCAGTTCAAGCCCCTGGCTCCCCACCTGCAGGGGAGTCGCTTCACAAGCGGTGAAGCAGGTCTGCAGGTGTCTCTCTTTCTCTCCCCCTCTCGGTCTTCCCCTCCTCTCTCCATTTCTCTCTGTCCTATCCAACAACAATGACATCAACAACAATAATTACAACAACAATAAAACAACAAGGGCAACAAAAAGGAAATAAATAAATAAAAGAAGAAGATAATACCTATTCCATAGTATTGTTTGAGAACTGAGTTCACACAAATGAAGGACTTACAAAGTGCCTGCTACAGAGTAAACACTTAGCAAGTTTTCACTTATTCATTAATCGAGAGTCCATTCATTTTTCTTCTTTTATGTGGTACCAGGGGATGGACCCAGGGCCTCATGTGTGCACAACACCATCTCCCCACCAGTCCAGTTTTCTATCCATTTTATTTATTTATTTTAAATATTTATGTAATTTTATTAGAGAGAGTGAGAACAAACCAGAGTATCACTCTGGCACATGCAATGCTGGGATTGAACTCAGGGCCTCAAGCTCCCAAGTCCAATACTCTAACCACTATGCCATCTCCCAAGCTGCATTTTTGTTCCATGAGGCAGAGAGAGAGAGGCAGAGAAAAAGTGAGAGAGACAGACAGAGGTCAGAGCAGAACTTTGACATATGCAGTGATGAGGATCAAACTTAGGACCTCATGCTTATTAAGCCCAGCATTCTATTGCTGTGCCACCTTCCAGGCCACCATTCATATTTGTTTGTTTGGTTTTTGGAATTTAAGGCATAATTTTATTTTATTTTTCAAACCATCTTTTATTTGTAAGTAATAGTGGTTTACAAGATAACTAACATAGTTCTTTAAAAAAATTTTTTTTATTACCTTTATTTTATTTACTGGATAGAGACAGCCTGAAATCGAGAGGGAAGGGGGTGATAGACAGGGAGAAACAGAGAGACACCTGCAACACTGCTTCACCACTTGCAAAGCATTTCCCCTGCAGGTGGGGACTGGGGGCTCGAACCTGGGTCCTTGTGCACTATAGCATGTGTGCTCAACCAGGTGCTCCACCACCCGGCCCCACTATCCTAGTTCTTATAAAGTCTTCGTTTCAGTTCTTTAGATCCCATATATGAGTGAAACCATCTGGCAGTTGTCTTTCACCTCTTTGTTTATTTTGCTAAGCATAATCACTCTTCTTCCATTCATTTTGTCCCAAAGGACACAATATCTTTTTCTGATTGCAAAGTAGTATTCTGTAACATATTTTCTTTTTTAGAAAGAGAGGAAATAAAAGGAGAGACAGAGAGGAGAGACACTATAGTACCATTCTAACACCATGGTGCTAGGGCTTGAGCTCGGCGACTCAAAGACAGCAACATATGCACTCTACTGAGTGAGCTATCTCCTGCCCCCAATTAAAAACAATTTTTTAAATTATCTTTATTTATTGGATAGAGACAACCAGAAATCGAGAGGGAAAGAGATAGAGAGAGAGGGAGACAGAGAGACACCTGCAGCCCTGCTTCACCACTTGCAAAGCTTTCCCCCTGTAGGTGGGGACTGGGGCTTGAACCTGGGTCCTTGTGCACTGTAACATGTACACTCAACCAGGTGCACCACCACACGGTCCTCCAATTTTTTATTCTTAAATTCATTTGTCATTGTTTTGACCTTCATAGTTCTTTTCTTTAAAAAAAAAAAAAAAAGGTTTATCAGGAGATAAGAGAGAGAGAGAGATAAGGAAGAGACCAAGAGCATCACTAGGATCTGTAAAGTCAGGAATGCAACTTGGGACCTCATGCTTGAGAGTGCAAATTCTTATCCCCTGTGCTACCTTTGGGCCACATCTTTTATTTTCATATCTATAACAGTTTTCTCTGCGTTCTAGGAGACCAACTGAAATTGTTTTTGTTAACTTAAGATTTTAATTTTATTTCATATGACAAAGAGTTTCATGAGGTATTGCCAACATCCGCCCCTGTTCTTTACCGTGGGTCTTTTTCTGAGGCAAACACTCAGAGGAATGATAAATCATCTTCTCTGCACTTGCAAAGGGAAGACCATGCTTAGGGTAAGCAACCATTCTGGTTTTCTCAGATTCAGGGGATTCCCAGGACATGGGGCTTTTAGAGTCCCAGACAAGACAAGATGGATGGTCACCTACCTCTAGCTGTAGACACCACCAAGGAGATTTCCCTTCCAGTCTTTCACAAAAGGAGAAAACCAAGTTCTAGAACTCAAGAATTACTAGTCCCATCTAAGTAGGCTTAAACATGTGGACATCTCCTAGAAATAAAGAAAAACAACTTTCTTCAGTTGCAAACCTCCCTCTAGCAGCTACCTTTTCCCTTTCCTTTCAGAACACAAGGAGAAACACACATTTACTGTATCAGCTCACTCTCCCCACATACTCTAGCAGTGGAGCTGTGGTTTCCATTTTCCTGACCATTAGTTGAAGTATCACTTACCAAGGTCTTAACTAGTGTCCTTGTCACAACAAAAGCCTCTCATTCCTTATTTTTTATTTCGTTATTATTTTAAAATATTTATTTATTTTCCCTTTTGGTGCCGTTTTTTTTTTTTTTTTACTGTTGTTGTAGTTATTATTGTTGCTGTTATTGATGTCATCATTGTTAGATAGGACAGAGAGAAATGGAGAGAGGAGGGGAAGACAGAGAGGGGGAGAGAAAGACAGACACCTGCAGACCTGCTTCACCGCCTGTGAAGTGACTCGCCTGCAAGTGGGGAGCTGGGGGCTCATCCTTAGCTTTGCACCACATGCGCTTAATCCGCTATGCTACCACCATTTTATTTATTAATTTATTTTCCCTCCAGGGTTATTAATGGGGCTTGGTGCCTGCACCACAAATCCACTGCTCCTGGAGGCTATTTTTTCCCCTTATCGCCCTTGTTGTTTTATCATTGTTGTGGTTATTATTACTGTTGTTATTTATGTCATTGTTGTTGGATAGGACAGAGAGAAATGGAGAGAAGAAGGGAAGATAGAAGGAGAAAGAATAACACTTGCAGACCTGCTTCACCGCTTGTAAAGCGCCCCCCTGCAGGTGTCAAGCTGGGGGCTCGAACTGGCATCTTTACACCAGTCCTTGCACTTTGTACCATGAACACTTAACCCGCTGCAATACCGCCGAACCCCCACGTTATTATTTTTTTAAGAGAGAGAAAGGCAGAGAGAGAGAGTGAAAGAGCCCACAGCACTGAAGCTTCCTTCAATGTGGCAGGGGCTGGGCTATGCACATGGCAAGCAGCAGACTATCCAAGTGACCTATTTCACTTGTCTCCCTTTTTTTTTTTTAATTAGTGACTTCATAATGATTCACATTACTATAAAATAACAGGTAGATAGTTCTATACAACTCCCACCACTAAATTTCTGTGCCCCCAACTACCCAACAATAACCACCACAATTATCCCAATTATCCCAAGGACCTATGGATTGACTTTTTTTTAAGTTCCTGTGTTTCAATTCTCTGTGTTCCACTTAAGAGTGAAATCATCTGGTCCTTCACTTCCTTACTTCACTAAATATAATCACCACCAGTTCCATCCAGTTTGTACCCAAATGATACAATGTAGGCTTTCTTAATTGCTGAGTAATACTCAACTATGTCCCATAACTTATTCTTTTTTTGTGTTTATAAGACTGAAATGAATGCTTTTTATTCCATTCTTAAATGTTTTCCCCTTCTTACTCTCATCAAAGTGTTTCTCTTCGCATCATTCTTTTTGTTTTTTTCAGGTATCTTAAACTTTTAATCAGGAAAATGAAAAGGCACATGCCAGAGAAGTTCACCGACCATTTGGGAAAAGATAGTTGACCCCACGTGGAAGTGATACTCATTTCTATTCACTTTTAAGGCCCTGCTTTTACTTCCTTTCTAAGCCACACCTATACCTATTACAACTTCCAGGTGTCCTTCCTTTTTCCTCTCCTCTCTCAGGTAAGGGAGACAGGGCCTGACTTCCTCAGTGTTCTCCAAATTCTCTTTCTTCTCAGTGATGGGGCAAAAACAAAGGTTTTTAGTCACAAAAGTTCCAGGTCCCATTGGAACTGGGGTTCAGAGCCCTCTGGTCTTCTTCTTCTAACATTTCCCCCTCTGGGAGTAAAATTGTTTTGGGATGCAGGAGGGGGTTTTGCTTCAGTAATTACTTCTCCACTAGACATGATGTTCTGGCCCTCACTCTTTATTTCAGATGGACATGGTTTCTCTATACATAGTTCCCTGCTCCAAGCTCTTTCTCCTTGGCCTTCATCACACCAGCCTCCTGCTTTTTCCCTCCTCAGTGTTTGATGCAAAACTTCTGCAGTTGCTGGTGTTCCTCCAGGTTCTGTTCTATGCTGTTTTTCACTACAGTTCTTATTCAAGTGACCTCACCTTCCACAGCTTCAAATACTATCAATGCTGATAAGTTAGGGATGCCTATCTTTGACTCAGAATTCTCTCTAGGCCCAAACTGAATATTTAGTTCCTGCATTTTCCATTAGGGTTCTCTGTAAGTGCTCCAATCTGATATAAGTCCCAAACTGAACTCATGCCCTGTCCTCAGCTCAGTTCTGCTCTTCTTCCAGTGTCCTTTATCTTAGCCAAAGGACTGAGCACCCTGAGCTGCATTCTCACCTCTGCCTCTCCCTCACCACTAACATTCAACCAACTATAAATTCTACCTGCTACTTACTAGTAGTATCTGTCTATCCCACTGCCTCTGCATTGTCTCCAGTCAGTTCATTCGCTGAACTGCACCAGAGTGATTCTCCAATAAGCAAATCTGATGCCGTTACTGAGGGGAGAATGTTTCATAAGGTCCTCTGTGCCCCAGTTGCTGAAGACCTCTAGCCTTCCTCTTAACACTCCCCTACCTGGTTCAGTTTCCTTACATCCCATTTCCTCAGAAAGTCTTCTCAGACTGGGTCAGGTATAACTGGTACAACTGTGCATTACATTTCCATTATAGCATTATCACATTTTCTGAAATAGCATGGGAGACTTGAACTCTTTGAAGACATGAACTGTCTTGCTCACCGATGTATCTCTAGCACCCAGAACGTTGAATAATAAGCACTCATTAAGTCTGTTGAATAAATTAACACAGACATTCCTAATTATAAAGCTCTTATCTGATTCCCAAAGTCCTCTACTTACCTTCATGTTAGTCCAGGTCAAGTTATTAGGCACCTGAAGCATTTTACAGTTTCTGTCTTGGGTGGTCACTCCAAATAGCAACGCAGCAACAGAATGCGGTACAAAGAGCGTAACTCCTAAACCAGGTCAGGTGCCAGCTAACGTTGTCATTCTGTGTGCTGCTGCAGGTCATTCACTTTCACTTCTCTGTGCTTCAAATTCTCCATCTGCAAAGGAGCTCAGCAGTTTTCAGAGTGTGTCTGGCTCCGGAAGAGACTGGAGGGTCCAGAGGCCTTTGTGACCATCCAGATCCCAAGTCACTCTGCTTGAACCTTTGTTATGTATTTGCTATCAGGTAAAGTTTTGTTTTTTTTTTAAAAAAAAAGATTTTATTCATGAGAAAGAGAAGGAGAGAGAGAGAGAGAGAATCAGACATCACTCTGGTACATGGGCTGCTGGGGATTGAACACAGGACCTCATGCTTGAGAGTCCAATATATATTTTTATTTATTTTTATATTTATTTATTCTCCCTTTTGCTGCCCCCTTTTTAAAAAAAAATATTTTATTTATTTTTTAGGAAAATAGAAGGAGAAAGAGAGAGAAAGAACTAGACATCATTCTGATACATGTGCTGCTGGGAAATCAACTCAGGACCTCATGCTTGAGAATCCAACGCTTTATCCACTATGTCACCTCTCAGACCACAGAGAGTTCAATGTTTTATCCACTGCTCCACCTCCCGGACCTCTCAGATAAAGTTTTACTAGGTGGGGGGAGGCACAAAAAGAAATCCACAGCCGAGACAAGTTTGAAAAGAAGTAAGCGAGGTGATTACTTAATTCGCTGCTTCTTGACACGCAGACAATGAACACAACTGAGAGTCATCATGACTATATTAAACATGCACTTTCTTGTGAAGATTTTGAAAGTCTGTGAATGTTGTTAGAGGATGGGCTGGCACTTCTATTTACCATCCAGAATCCACTGGCCTTCACAAAACTCTACCTCATTATGCAGACCCTGCAGGACAGTAATTTTTTTTAATCCAAAAGCAATACTGACATAAAAGTTTTTATTTCCTTCAAGCCCCTTCATACTAACAAGGAAACTCAAGCAGAAGACCCTTACTTTGGTGACTCAAAGGCAAACCAGCCAAAAATGGGTGATAGAGCAGTGCTTTGGTGTTTCTTTCTCCTCTAAAACTATAGACTAAAACCTGGGTCATTGAGGGGCCAGGTGATAGCACAGGCTTGAGCACACTTGTTACCGTGCTCAAGGACCTGGGTTCAAGCCCCCAGTCCCCAACTGCAGAGGGAGAGCTTTGTGAGTAGTGAAGCCTCACTCCAGGTATCCCTCTTTCTCTCTCCTTCTCTATCTTTCCTTTCCCTTTGTAATTTCTGTCTCTATCCAATACATAAATAAAATGTATTTTTTAAATTGGGTCAGTTGGCATCTCAGTGCTGTCACACATGCTTGAAGCCCAGAGTTTATACCCCAACGCTAGGGGGAAAAAAGGCCTTAAAGAAGTGCCACTGGAAATGAGAGCAGCCTAGAATGTTTCTAACTATAATCATGGAAAGTGACCTCAGACCAGTTGGGATGTAGAGGTTACACAGGCTTCTGTGCTAAATATGAGTAGACATGGGCCTGAGGTCAGATGAGGTTTATATAGTGGTATTTATACACTTTCCCCATATTTGGGAGCTATTCTCTGCCCTGATCCAGCTTTCTAGTCCTATTCCCAATTCTGACACCATCTTCCCAGACAACACTCCTAGTCCACCTGCATATTAGCTATTGGGCTCAGGCAAAAATTAGCAAAGTCACGGACTTCTTGGAATATTCCTATAATAGACTTCCTAGCTTCTTCCAACATGAAGACACCAAACCTCACCTACTATATTCTTACCTTTAGGCTCCTGATTATTAAACAGTTGGTTATACTTTATATTTTACTGCTTTTCAGCCACCAAATTGCAGATGCTACCATGACACCAACCTGACTCCCTGGGCAGACGACCTCACCAGTGTGTCCCGGAGCCCCACCTCCCCAGAGCCCTGCCCCACTAGAGGAAAATAGGAACAGGCTGGGGGTGTGGACTGGCCTGTCAACATCCATGTCCAGCAGAGAAGCAGTTACAGAAGCCAGACCTCCCACCTTATGTATCCCAGAAGATCTCTGGTGCAAACCCTATAGGGATAAAGAGTAGGGAAACTCCCAAGGAAGAGGAAGGGATATGAAACTTTAGTGGTGGGAGTTGTATGGAATTGTACCTCTCTTATCCCAGTCTTGTCAATCATTATTAAATCACTAATAATAAAAACAAGCAAACAAAGATACTACCATTGGATACCAGATGAAAAAAAAAAAGAATAGGTGCCCTTGGAATAGTACCAGTACCACAGTTAGACTATGGGTTTGGAGTTGGCCCAAACTGGTTTTAAATCCCAGTTCAATGAATGTCAGTTGAGTGCTCTCAAAGAAGCAGGCACCTTGCAGGTGCCAGGCTAAACAAAAGACACCAATCTCTGCCCCTTAAGGAGACCCCTTTCTAGTACTCAGTAAGTATTCCTGTGTCTGTTCTGTGCCAGTCACCACTAAGCTATCTGAAATGTATGCTGTTTTTTAAATGGGGATCTACAAATTACCTAGTCCCTTTGTTTTCAGAAATCATCATAAGGTATGTATGTATTTAACACACAATGCTAGGCACATGGCAAACACTTAGCAAAGTGCTTCCAGATATATATTTTTTTCAGGCATAGAGTTCTTTCTGCCTCACAGGAACTAGTTTCAGTACCTACTGGGTACCCATTCACATCCCGTATCAGTGCTTTTTAAGAAGTTTTTTTTTTTCCCCCTTTTCCCTATTTAAACAATTTTTTTTAAACCAGAGCACTGCTCACCTCTAGCATGTGGTGGTCTGGAGGACTGAACCTGGGACTTCAGAGCCTCCGTTGTGAGTCTTTTGCATAACCTCTATGCTATTCCCCCCACGCATTAAGAAAAGGGAACACGGTCTTTGGAGCCACCCACCTAGTTTCAAATCCCAACTTGCTCTCAGGAAGATCACTTAACTGTTCTACTTGGTTTACTTCATTATAAACTGGAGCTAACAACAACGACACGTCTACTTCAGAGGGCTGTTGTGTGCAAAGTACTTAGAACACGCCTAGCTCTGAGGGCCAAGAAGGAAGAGTAACTAAGGCTCCCTAGAGGAGTTTAGGAAGTTTTGCCTTCCTAAAGGAGAGGACATCAGATCTGGGCCTGGAAAGATGTGCAGAAGCTTACCAGGTGAAGAGTCGGGGCAAGGGACTTTCAGAAAGAAACAGTTCAAGCAAATGAACTAATTTATAGAGAAATCATACACATATGGACCTGGGCAGTGGTGCACCTGGTTAAGCACACACATTACAGTGCGCAAGGACCCAGGTTCGGCCCCCGGCCCTCACCTGTATGGGGAAAACTTTACAAATGGTGAAGCAGTATTGAAGGTATCTGTTTATCTCCCTCTCTATCACTCCCTTCCCTCTTGATTTCTGGCTGTCTCTATCCAAAAATAAATATAATTAAAAAATTATATTCATTTTATTTATTTTCCCTTTTGTTGCCTTTTTAAAAAAATTTTTGTAGTTATTATTTTTGTTGTTATTGATGTCGTTGTTAGATAGGGCAGAGAGAAATAGAGAGAGGAGGGGAGACAGGGGGAGAGAAAGACAGACACCTACAGACCTGCTTCATCGCCTGTGAATCGACTCCCCTGCAGGTGAGGAGCCGGGGGCTTGAACTGGGATCCTGATGCTGGTCCTTGCGCTTTGTGCCACATGCACTTAACCCACTGTGCTACTGCCTGACTCCCAAATAAATATAATTTAAAAAATAATGATGGGAGTCGGGCAGTAGCAAAGCGCAAGGACCAGCATAAGGATCCCCACCTGCAGGGGGGTCGCTTCACAAGCAGTGAAGCAGGTTTGCAGGTGTCTTTCTCTCCCTTTCTCTGTCATCCCCTCCTCTCTCCATTTCTCTCTGTCCTATCCAACAATGATAACATCAATAAAAACAACAAATACTACAACAATAAAACAAGGGCAACAAAAGGGAATAAATAAATAAAGTTTAAAAAATTAAAGAAAAGAATGAGGGGAAAATTTGGAAAAAAAAAAAAAAGAGAGAGAGAGAGAGAAATCATACACATTAAACAACAACTAAAAGCTAAAGCCTAGTTGGGTGACAAAGCCTGAATGTTTTAGCCAATAGCACTATGGACCACCACATTAGTTAAAAAAAAAAAAAAAAGAACCCGTAAGTTCAAGAGAAGCTTTATTTATTTATTTGCCACCAGGGTTACTGCTGGAGCTCAGTCTCTGCACAACAAATCTACCACTCCCAGTGGTCATCTTCTTCCTTATTTGCCTCCAGAGTTATCACTGTCAGCACTGGCACTATGAATCCACTGCTCCTGGTAGGCATCTTTTCCATTTATTTGATAGGACAGAGAGAGGCTGAGAGAGAAGGGGGAGGCAGAGAGAGAGAGAGACACTTACAGACCTGCTTCACCACTTATGAAGTTTCTCCGTGCAGGTGGGGAGCAGGGGCTCAAACCCAGATTCTTGTGCAGGGTCTTATGCTTAGTACTATGTGTGCTTAACTGAGTGCACCACTGCCTGGGTCCCCCTTTTTTTCTCTCTCTTTCCTTATTCTTGTCCTTTTTTTTTTTTTGAAAGAGAAAAAGACATTGAGAGAGGGGTGAGAGGAGAGATATTAGCAGTATTGCTTCACCACTTGTGAAGCTTCTCCCTTGCAAGTAGGTATAGGGATTTGAACCTGGGTCTTCGTGCATGGTAACATTCAAGTTCTAAAAGGTGTGCCACAGTGTGGTCCCTCCCTCCCCCAGTTAGTCAGTTTTAAGTTGGTGCTCGTCTTAATAACTTTTGAAAACTAACACCATATTATAAACAATACTTTAGTAGAATTAACACATTTTCTCTAATGAGGCAGGTAAATCCAAGTTATATCTACCATGTATCAGGTGCTTCATTGCCAAGCACTATGCTATTGATATTTTCAGGAGCAAATCATTCAGTCCCTACGATATGGCCTTGTGCAAAAGAAATAGCTCCATTTTATATATCAGGAGACTTGGGCTTCCTGTGCAATTTTCCCAAGGTCACATAGAGCCTATACTACTTGATAAGGAAGTGTCTAGTTACTAGTACACAAATAGCACGGCTCTTTTATTTTCTTTTCCCCTTCTCTCTACATAAAAACAAGTCTGACCTGAACTGGAGTTGGTGTATTACACCAAAGTAAAAGACTCTGGGGGGTGGGCGGTTAAGTACAGGTCCTGGAAAAGGATGACAGAGGACCTAGTGGGGGTTGTGGAAAACTGAGAAATGTTATACATGTATAAACTATTGTATATTTACTGTTGAATGTAAAACAGTAATCCCCCCAATAAACAAAAAATTAAAAAAAAGAAGTCTGGAGATAGCTACAGTCCTTAGTTCAGTTATCTCAGCATCACCAAAATACCTTGTCTTTCCTCCCTCCATCTTTAGAGTGTTAGCTACTGGCCCCTAACACCACATAAAGTATCATGTTCCCGATAATGCCTTCACTATTCTCATTTGAAGATCTTACCAGTAGAGGTATTTTGTAAGCTTTACTTTTTGAAATATTTCAGAGGTCAGTTCAATACAACTCACTGACTTCAGATGGGGAAGGAGATTTGCCCTTAGCAAACTATCAGAGCTAATTAGTTAAACCAGCCTGGAATTCAGAGCTCTTTCCGCGACACTAATTTAGTGGAGACTGCAAGTTGTCCACCAAAATCTGTTCTCTCATTCTTTCTTGGCACAGAGCTTGACTCTGCTTCTCAGCCTCCTTTGTATGTAGGTGTGGCCATATGATTAAGTTCCTGCCAAGGGAAAGTAAGCAGAAGTATGCATGTCACTGCAGGACATAGGCCTTGAGGCAATGGGTGTGACTTCTCCTTGCTTCTTCCCCTTCCCACTGGCTAGTCAGTGATGACCCAGCTTCAACTAAAGCCGAAGGATAGAGAGGCAACATGATATATGGAAGTTGTGTCCTTGAATAACTGGAGCAGAGCTGCCCCACTGACCTGGAACGTTCACTTGAGAAATGCTAACTGGCCTCAGACTTGTTATGTGAGAAACAAACGTCTCAATTCTTTAAACCACTGTACTGTTGACTCTTTGTTACAGCAGCTTACCTTTTTACTTTAATACAACCAAGCAGTTTCCTTTGTACATATTCAGAAAAGCTTTACACATGACCGGTCAGCCATCTTTTTAGAAAGCAACCCTTAACAGTCCATGTAGGTGATACTCAAATAATGAAATGCCTTTCTGTGGTTATTTCTTCATCCTGATTAAAGACTATTTAATGATTAAGGTAAAGACTCACTTAGTTTTCATGCTGTCGTGTAATTAGTTCAACAAATATTTGACTTTGTCTAGAAATTTTCTAAGCCAGGGCTTTCTAGCATTTGTGTGCTGTTTTAAACGAGAAAAAAAGTTTAAAAAGTTCTCTTTACCCAATGTGGAATACAAATAACTACTACAACTGGTAAAAGATCAGACTATAGATGAGCTGTTCTCATGCTGAGCTCTAAAAATTAGTCAATCAGTTTAATGATTAAGAATCTAACTAGTCAAAATATTTCCCAGGGCCAGGTGGTGGCGCACCAGGTTAAGCATATACATTACAGTGCGTAAGGACGCAGGTTCCAGGCCCTGGTCCCCACCTGCAGGGGGAAAGCTTCATGAGTGGTGAAGTAGGACTGCAGGTGTCTCTCTATCTCTCTACCTCCCCCTCCCTTTCAATTCCTCTCTGTCTCTAATAATAAAAAATTAAAAAATATATTCCCCACACTGTTGTATGGGAGATGTAGATTAAGCACTGGACCCTCAGTATGAGGTCTCAAGTTTTATCCCTAGAATCTCATGTGCCAGAGTTGATGCTCTGGCTCTCTCTGTCTTCCTCTCTCATATAAAAAAAGAAATAAATCTATTAAAAAGGAGGAGGAAGAGAACGAGAACAAGAAAGAAAGAAAAGGAAAGAAGCCAGAACACCATCCCAGTATGTGCAGCATACTGGGACATAACCAAGTTTTAGCCATGCAAGTATCAGCTGAGTTATCTCCCCAGTCAAACTCAAAAATAGGGCCTTATGTATGAGTCCTTAGAAGCATACCTAAAATAGGTGCCTTAGCTTTTTTCTATCCTAGGGTCTCCATTCTAATCTGCTCTATTCCTAATCTTTCATTAAACATTTTGTCTGCTTAATATCTTACTCTCAGCCACCAAGTGGCATTCTAATTTTTCTGGGCAAATGACCTCACCAAGAAACTCCAGAACCTCACTTCTCCAGAGCCCTACCCCACTAGAGAAAGATACAACAGGCTGGGGGTATAGATCAACCTGCTAACATCCATGTCCAGCAGAAAAGCAATTGTAGAAGCTCTAACTCCTTCATCCTACGTCCCAAAAAGAATTTTGGTCCATATTCCCAGAGGGGGAATAGAAAGGGGAAGATGACTAGAGGGTTCTGGACCCCAATTCCACCAGAAGCTGAAACACGTGTCACTGGAAATCTTGTTTTTACATTATCAGTGAAAAGGAAGAGAATCTGCAAAACACCAGAGGAAATCAGGCACTGTTTCATTTATCTGCGAGAGAAGAAAAATGAAGGGCACTCAGAAGTAGTGATCAGTGTAGATATGGTTTAGAAAGGAAGTGAAGGCTGTAGAAAAGATGGGCAAAAATATAGAGAGAGGTGGTCCAGAAGATGGTGCAGTGGATAAGCATTGGATTCTCACCATGAGGTCCCGAGTTCAATCTCTAGCAGCACATATACCAGAGTAATGTCTGGTTCTTTCTCTCCTATCTTTCTCATGAATAAATAAATAAATTCTGAAAAAAAAAGTATATAGATATAGATATAAAGTCAACCCACAATCTTGTCAATCATTATTAAATCACTAATAAAAAAAAAAATCCTGATTTTCAACTGCCATATGGATAGTTCAATGAGAAGCTGAGTTTAATGTTGGCGCAGTTACCTATTTGTTTTCTTTTTTTTTTTTAATTTTTTTATATTTATTTTTTTATTCCCTTTTTTTGCCCTTGTTTTATTGTTGTAGTTATTATTGTTGTCGTTGCTGGATAGGACAGAGAGAAATGGAGAGAGGGAGGGGAAGACAGAGAGGAGGAGAGAAAGATAGACACCTGCAGACCTGCTTCACCGCTTGTGAAGCGACTCCCCTGCAGGTGGGGAGCCGGGGTTCAAACCGGGATCCTTATGCCAGTCCTTGTGCTTTGTGCCACCTGCACTTAGCCCGCTGCACTACTGTTTTCTTAAATACTTATTTATTTGTATGTGTGTGAGAGACAGAGAGATACCACCAAGGCACTGCTCTGAGATGCAGTGCTGGAGATCAAATCTGGTGCCCTAAGCATCCAAGTTCTTTTTTTTTTCTTTTTTTTGCCTCCAGGGTTACTGCTTGGGTTCAGTGCCTGCACTATGAATTCACTGCTCCTGGAGGCCATTTTTCCCATTTTGTTGTCCTTGTTGTAGTTGTTATTGTTGTTACAGCTGTTGTTGTTGGATAGGACAGAGAAATCAAGAGGGGAAGACAGAGGGGAGGAAGAAAGATATATCTGCAGATCTGCTTCACCGATTGTGAAGTGAACCCCCTGCAGGTGGGGAGCTGAGGGCTCAAACTGGGATCCTGTGATGGTCCTTGTGCTTAACCCACTGCGCTACTGCCTGCCGTTCCCCCCCATCCAAGTTCTATCTCTATCCGGTGAGCTACCTTCTCTCAGCCTTTGCTCTAGGTATTTCAGATGGACAGATTAAAGGCCTTCTGAGGAAGGATTATTAAAACTAGTTTTTCCTGCTTGTCCACCGAAACATTTTTGTAAGCTTTAAAATGTATTTAACAACTTGAGTAAAGAGCACTTCGGCAACAAAGGTCCCTCCATAAGAGCTGCCAGTAACACAATGCTCATGTCTGAGCTCTGAAATTTGCCACCCTCACCTGGCTGATACATATTAGCTGTATTCTTTTGCTGAGCCTGTTTTCTTACTAGTTAAATGGAGTAGAAACAGTATCTCAAGGCTGTCTGAAAAGGGAATATATTGATATATAAAATGCTTAGCCCTGGTTGGTTCACAGTTAAATACTCATCTCTATTTCCAGTGGGAAGACATGGCTTCTCATCTTATTAACTCCCGAGGTGATTAATAATAAATTGATCGGAAAAATCATAGCATGTAAAGAACTACAAGGCGGGGGGTGGGTAGGGAGGTGGCTCAGTGGAAGTCTTCCCACATGGGAATACCTTGTACAGGGGAAGCCTCACGATGGATCAGTGTGTGTTGTGTCTCCCATCGGTATCTTCCTACTGTCTTTTTTTCTTTCTCTCTCTCTCTCTCTGATATTGAAAGGAAAGTAAGAGTCCAAGGCACATACCATGAAGCAGGTCTGCAGGTGTCTTTCTTTCCCCTTTTTCTTCTCAATTAATTTCTCTCTGTCCTATTCAACAATAGCAGCAGCAGCAATAGGGAAAAAAAGATAGCCTCCTGGAGCAGTGGATTTGTAGTGTAGGCACTGAGCCCCAGCAATAACCTTGGAGGCAAAAAAAAAAAAAAAAAAAAAGTCCAAGGCTGGGAAGACAGCATAATGTTTACACAAAAGACTGAGGCTCCAAGGTCCTAAGTTCAGTCCCCTCACTACCAAATACCAGAGCTGAGCAGTGCTCTGGTTTAAAATGCAAAAAATAAAAAGGGCCCACTGGGAGCAGTACAATTGCACAGATGCAAAAAAGTCACAATAGTTCACTTGGTGATGTATATTCCTTCCCATGCTCAAGGACCCAGGTTTAAGCCCTGGCATCACATGGGAGCAACAGGACAGCAGCAGGGGAAGTTCAACAGATGGTGAGTGGCACTCTGGCATTTCTCCTCTTTTTGCCTACTCCTTTCCTGATCTGAAAGGGGGTGGGGGGCTGCCACACCCAGTTGAGTGCACACATTACCACATCCGAGGACCCAGGTTCAAGTCCCCAGTCTCCACCTATGGTGGGGGGAAGGGGAACTCAAGCAATGAAGCAGTGCTGCAGGTATCTTTTTTTTCTCCCTTTCCTTTCAATTTCTCTGTCCTACCAAAATAAAAAAGAAAGAAAAATAGTCCACAAACAGTGGAATCATGCATGCCTAAGGATTCCAGGTCATCCATCAATCAATCACGTTTAAAGGCTTGGGAGATAGCTCACTGTAAGTAAAGAGCCCACCTTACTCTAGGGTAGGCCCCAGCTTGAGATCTACCATATGGGAGGACCAGGGGGGTAAGCGCCATAGCTGATGGAGTTGGTCTCTTTTTGGAAAAATAGAAAGTTGGCCTGGGGGCAGTGGAATTTCACAAAACCTACCAGATGCCACATAAGAAAAGAAAAATGCTATAAATTAGAGGGCTGTAGGGGAAAATAAAAAGTCTACACATGGTGGGGGAAAATGAAAGGATCTGGCCTATCTACAAATGCGAATTAAGAGTAGGCAAAATAGCTCACCTGGAGAGTGCCATGCACGCAACCAAGATTTGAGTCTAGCCGCTATCATACTGGAGGAAGCTTCAGTACTATGATCTCTGTCTTTGTCCACTCTCCCTATATAAAAAAGTTGTCCTGGAGCAGTTAAGTCCCAGTGATGACCCTCTCCCCATCAAAAAAAAAGTTGAATTAAGTTCGAGTTTCTTTACTTTACCCTCTTCTCATACCTAATAATATATTTACCAAGAAGTACTTTTCAAGGTCCAGCAAACAATCCTCTGGTCTCCCTCCAAAGGGAAATTTTATACAATTCTTTTTTAGTTTTTAATGAATTTATTTATCCATTAGAAAGAGAAAGAACAGGAGTCGGGCAGTAGCGCAGCAGGTTAACACACCTGGTGCAAAGCACAAGGACTGGCATAAGGATCCCAGTTCAAGCCCCCGGCTCCCCACCTGCAGGGGAGTCACTACACAGATGGTGAAGCAGGTCTGCAGGTGCTTATCTTTCTCTCCCCCTCTGCCTTCCCCTCCTCTCTCCATTTCTCTGTCCTATCCAACAACAGTAACAACAACAATAACTACAACAATAAAACAAGGGCAGCAAAAGGAAATAAAT
Organism: Erinaceus europaeus; assembly: GCF_950295315.1. NCBI lineage: Eukaryota > Metazoa > Chordata > Mammalia > Eulipotyphla > Erinaceidae > Erinaceus > Erinaceus europaeus. The sequence goes on along the minus strand of NC_080174.1, from coordinate 67,007,776 downwards.
CAGAGAGAGAGAGAACCAGTATCACTCTGGCACATATGATGCTAGGGATTGAATTTGGGGTCTCGTGCCTCAGAGTTCAGCACTATCCACTGTACCCACTCTTGGGAGCCAATTCTACACTTTTCTTTCTTTTTACCAGACCTCTGCTCAGCTCTGGTTTCTGATGGTGAGGGGGATTGAACCTGAGACTTAGGAGTCTCAGGCATGAGAGTCTCTTTGCATAACCATTATATTATCTACCACCATCCAATTCTTTCTTTTTTTTTTAATTCATTTTTTTCCTACTTTTTTTATTGGTGGTTTAATTTACACAATTCTTATAGCTTTTGACATTCTTTGACCTAGCAATTGTTATTAACAAGAATCTGTAATTCTATTTATAATACTTCAAGTTCCTTGAAACTAAGAATACCACTTTATCTCTATATCCCTTTAGCCTAGCCCAGGGCCTCTCACATAGCATATTTGGAACAAATAAATTCTTACTTGGGTAGGAAGGTATTGCTGAATGGGTGGAATTTTTGTCTGATATGATAAAAATCTTGGAAATAGCAATGATAGTTGCAGAATACTGGGAATGTAGCGCTACTAAACCAGAAACTTAAAAATGCCTTATTTTGATCTCACTCATAGACAGAAGTTGAAAATCAAGATCAGAAGGGAAAACGCTAAGCAGAACTTGGACTGGAGTTGGTGTATTGCACCAAAGTGAAAGACTCTGGCAGTGGGGGGGTGGGGGTGGGGTGGAGTGTTCAGGTCCTGGAACAGGATGGACCTAGTGGGGGGTTGAATAGTTGTGGAAAACTGAGAAATATTATACATGTACAAACTACTGTATTTACTGTTGACTGTAAAACTTTAATCCCCTATAAAGAAATTTTTAAAAATGCTTTATTTTGCTGGCAGCTTAAATCACTCCAAAAATATTTGCAACTGGAAATAACTTAAAACTCCAATAAAATATCCTCTCCAGAGGTCTTCCAGTAATATAAGTGCTCAATATGCATTTGCTAAACAAAAGAATAGAGCAAATGGGGAGATGCCTCAGAGGTGCAGCACAGGACTTACCTGTATGATACTTGAGTTAGATCCCTGGCAATACATATGCTGAAGAGATGCCCTGATTCTCTCTTTAAAAACAACAACAACAAATTATATATAGTATATATATGTGTATATATATATATATATATATATATATATATATATATTTTTTTTTAAGTAAATGGATAAACTAGCATGAGCACATGAAGAATGTCAAATCTACAGGAAAGCAATCTTGTTGATAACGGTGTATAAACTATAGTAGACAAGAATAAATGTATTTATTTTCATGTTTTTAACAACAGAAGAGAATCTTATAAACATTTATTTCAAGTTCAATAAAAATATAGATTCCTAACTTAATAGAAAGATAGCAAAATAATAATTATCACAGCAGGTGAGCTTAATAAATGCAGTCTTTAGTTGCAAAGTCCCATGTCATAACTATCTGTATCTCTCACTATCTAACCAGTTTGGCTGATTTAATCTCACTGGGCCTGGTTCTTCCCTGTCATCCATGCAAATATAGAACTCCTCATTTCTGGCTCATAATACTCTCATCAAAAAAAAAAAAAAAAAAGCATCTGAAAACTTTGTTTTTAGTCAGAACCAGGGACATAAAACTTAAAAATTTTAAGGGATATGTAGTGAATCCTGGTATTCATCACCTCAAATGTAAAAAAAAAAAAAAAAAGAAAGAAAGAAAAAGAAAAAAGTGCAATCTGTGCCCCTTTTAAAAATAATATTAATCTTTAAGGCTTAAAAAAAGTCCCTTCTAAAAAAAATAAATTAATAAAATAAAAAGTCCCTTCTAGGTGACCGAGGACCTAGTGGGGGTTGTATTCTTATATGGAAAAGTGGGAAATGTTATGCATGTACAAACTATTCTATTTACTGTCGAATATAAAACATTAATTCCCCAATAAAGAAATTTTAAAAAGTCTCTTCTAGAACTCATCAAGATCAGACATACCAGCCATATAAGGAACTGATGAAACCTGCTGTTTCCATGACAGAAAACATGAGACGTTAAAACCATCCCACTGAATGAATGACGGGAGATGGTGGGAGCTTTCTGCATAGCATTCCTTAGCTCAGATGGAAACAGACAGCCCTCCCTCCCTTCAGAACTGGGTCTCTGCAGCCTTTGCAAAAGCCAGTGGACTTGTTTCTTAAATACTGGATTTCAGCTTTCCATTGTTCTCCCCTGGAGATTCCTTCTCTTTAAGTTCTTTGTCTCTGACTGGGGAAAGAGTCTGACTTTCTATGGTGGTGACAACATCAGAGTCCAGTTTTCTTCTTTTCTTTATTTGGTGCAAGTGGGATTTGGACTTTCTATGTGCTGAAATGAAATGAAACAAACAAAAGCAACTATATTAGGATTTTTCTATAATTAATTCTAGAAGTACATAAAATTACTTTGGTTTGTAGCAGTGTTGAGATTGAACCTGGGACCTTGGGGCCCCAGTCATGAAAATCTTTTGCATAATCATTAAGCTGTCTCCCCAGCCCCATAATCCTTTTCTTTTTAACAATAGTAGGATCACATGTATTGATACAACTGCTTGGCATTCTTAAAGAAAGAAAAGATTGTACCTGCTAATCAGCAAACTAGAGCGAGTGACCATGTAAAATCAAGTATACTCTGCTAGGTGCTCTGTATCACAACTCTCTTAACAGTCTCACAGGTTAGTACTACTCAGCTCACTTTATACAGGAGGAAGTGAGCTCTCAGAGGTCTTAGATTTTGTCTAAGATCACACAACAGGTGAGCTCTCTGCTTAGCTGTAACTCTAAAATGAGACCTAAATTTCCAGATCAACGTTCTAGATCCATTTCTAGTATGAGGCATTCTGCTACCAACCAATACATTTCAACTCACACAGCAAAAAGTTCCAAATTCAAATCCTGAATGCTACTATAGGACAGAGATTCTGTCTAGGCTCAGGCCTACAGCACCCAGAGCAGCTTTCCTTACTTCTTCCCAGCCCACGCAGGGACAAAACATATGCCTACAATAGATAAGCCACTTGAGTGACTAACACACAGGACTCACATAGAGATAACAGGAAGCATTCTTTGATGATGATCCGTTTTGAGGGTCCAGAGAAGCAGTTAAAGCTGAAAAGCCACTATTGGCTGATAGCAACTTCTGACCTCTCACCCCACAGAAGGTGCCAGCTCTCTAACAAAACACATACAAGAGGTGTGTGTGTGTTGTTTTGTTTTCTATCCTGTGCCTTTTCATTTCAAGGGAATCTTATTTTGGAGCACTGACACAGACATATGACTAGGTTAAATTCTTTTTTGAGTAATAGTAAAGCATTTAAAAAAGGGTTTTAGATGCAAAAATAAGTATAGAGGAGGCTAGAAATCAAAGAAAAGTTCATGGTGGGGAGGGGGGTAGTCAGCTTTGTTCTCCAGATAGAGCCTGAGGCAAAAATAGGCTTCTGGACTGGCTCCCCATGGCAGCGGGAGATGGGAGCAAGGACTTGACAGATGGCACTATAGAAGGGCTTACACAAACTAAGCTTACAAAGGCTCACAAATGTTGCTTCTCTAAGGCTATCTCTGAAGACATTCGACAAATCAAACCACTAAGTTTCCTTTATAAAAAACAATCAGACACTCTCTTTCTCTTCCCCTTTCATCATTATAAACCAACAACAATTGAGGCTTCTTCTGCTGTATGGGCAATCACAGCCGGCCCCCATCTCTGACAATGAACTTCATTTTACCAGTTACCAGTTATTACAACTAATCATTCTATTGGTGGGCATGAAGAGAAAAATCAACTTCTCTGAGAATCCCATGTAAAGCAGTACTCTTAACAGGAGGAATCCAGCCACTGGGTAAACTACAGTCCTACTGTGCCTAAAATGAATGAGTTTCTAAATGTGAATTCAAGGCCTGCAGGCTAAGGCCTTCTGGGTTTTTACTGAAGGACTATAGAAATCTGACAGGGGAGTGCAGTGCAACTGTGTGACAGAGGCAGATACAGGGTCTAGAACAGGGATCTACACGAGGGCAAGGGCTGAGCTGGCTTAGGGAGCACCTTAGAAAGATGTTACTTCTGACCACCTTCTTTATCCAAATCTTGACAGCTTTGCTTCTAGTTTCCCTTAACACTGTTGATTAGACAGTTTTAGCACCACCATCATTTCATCTTATTATCTTTAAAAATGACAAATGAGACGCCACTTTCAAAGAAAATATTCACTAGGAGTGACAAATTCCTGCTCTCTCACAGCTGTTTCTGCTTCGTTCGTTACTGGCTGACTGGCTTCCCTTACAACCCTACTGTATCCACACTGACTTCTAAACACAAAAGGAAGAAAACAACAATACATTCCTATGAGGTAGGATCAAGACAATCAAAGGAAGTCTGCAGACATCTTAGTATAAAATATCTATTCTAGTTAAATCTTCCTTTGACACAGAAGTAAACTAATTTTCCAATTTACCAGTTACCAGTTATTACAACTAATTCTATTTATTGGTGGGCATGAAGAGAAAAATCTACTTCATATTTGAAATATGAAAGCCTTCATATTTGAGTTCATGTTCCTAGAGGAACCTGGCCATCCCTTTGCAAATAAACAGACTCTTTATTCAACCTAGTAAATACCTTATATTTTATGAAATGAGTGTGACCCTATAATTTCTCTATGGCCCTCTTCAGACACACTACCTGCCCATTCTCGGTCCCCAATGATGATTCGATCACAGATATCACACATGTGATAACTTTTCTTATTCTCTGTTTCACTGCATAACAGCTTGACTGGAGCAGCTTCAGGCTTGTGGCCCTAGAAGAAAAGAGGGAAGACTATTTGATTAAAAGAGATTTGTCCCAAACCATTCCTGTGAGACTCCTCACAGGAATGGGAGAAGATCTTTACATGCCATACATCCTCCTCTTTAAGTTCTTGTCTCTGACTGGGGAAATAGTCTGACTTTCTATGGTGGTGACAACATCAGAGTCCTGCAATTCCTCTCCTGGGGATATATCCTAAGGAACCCAACACATCCATCCAAAAAGATCTGTGTACACATATGTTCTTGGCAGCACAATTTGTAATTGCCAAAACCTGGAAGCAACCCAGGTGTCCAACAACAGATGAGTGGCTGAGCAAGTTGTGGTATATATACACAATGGAATACTACTCAGCTGTAAAAAATGGTGACTTCACCGTTTTCAGCCGATCTTGGATGGACCTTGAAAAATTCATGTTAAGTGAAATAAGTCAGAAACAGAAGGATGAATATGGGATGATCTCACGCTCAGGCAGAAGTTGAAAAACAAGATCAGAAGGAAAAAAAAAACAGAAGTAGAACCTGAAATGGAATTGGCGTATCACACCAAAGTAAAAGACTCTGGGGTGGGGGTGGATGCGTGGGGAGAATACAGGTCCAAAAAGGATGACAGAGGACATAGTGGGGGCTGTATTGTTATATGGGAAACTGAGGAATGTTATGCATGTACAAACTATTGTATTTACTGTTGAATGTAAAACATTAATTCCCCAATAAAGAAATAAAAAAATAAAAATAAAAGAGATTTGTACATCATTCTCTGATATTAAAGAGAAGTGGGGTTTTTCCCAAGATGTATTTTTCAAATCATCCCAGAGAGCAGATGGACTGTGAACATATTTCAGTAACAGTTTTTCTTTTTTTTTAATTTTATTTCTTCACCACTCCCATAACAAAAGGTCTGTACCCCCACCCCCACACTATAGTTCTCCCACAGTCTTGAAAATAGGTTGATATTTTGTTCTTTTTACATTTCTATATTCAACTTGGTAATAATTTTCCTAAATATAAAGTAGAAATACAGTTTCCAAGAATTTAAAAACATTCAGCCTTTCTGCTCTATTTCATGGAAAAAGCAGACTTGGTTCTTTGACACAGTGACAAAGGTGTCAGCTGAGTAAAGCTCTCTGGAAATCAGATAAAAGACTAAATGTTGGGAGTTGGGTGGTAGTGCAATGCACAAAGCACAAGGACCGGCGTCATGATCCCAGTTTGAGCCCCCAGTTTCCCACCTGCAGGGGAGTTGCTTCACAGTCAGTGAAGGAGGTCTGCAGGTGTCTATCTTTCTCTCCCTCTCTCTGTCTTCCCCTCCTCTTTCCATTACTCTCTGTCCTATCTACCAATGACAACATCAATAACAACAACAATAGTAACTGTAACAATAACAACAAAAAAAAGGGCAACAAAAGGGAAAACAAATAAAAAAATTTAATTAAAAAAAGAAGACTGAATTTTGATTAACAATCACCTGGATGAAGCTTTGCACAATTTCGAGAGCAGGTCGCAAAACAGTCTCCTCCCACTTTGAGACATCAGATACCTCTAAGCCATATACTGGGGGGACATTGGTACCAGGACCTGGTGGTGACAAAAAAGTTATGAGAAGTCAACCTCTAAAACTCAATCTATTCTACTCCCAGGACTCCAAAATTTTCAAGGAGGAGCATATAAGGACAAGTGAGCAAACATTCTGACCTTATCATTCATAATCAGAAATGTGAACCAACTAGTTACATATAACCCAATAAAGACCTAGAAGGCTGCTTGGCCTACAGGCAGCAGGCCCAGTTATCTGGAGACACCGGTGTTGATTTTACAGATCAGTTGGGAAGATGGAAGACTGTAAGACCTCTAGTGACCAATGTGTAGGCTATGATATAAAAGTAAGAGGAGGGGGCCGGGCGGTAGCACAGCGGGTTAAGCACACATGGTACAAAGCGCAAGGACTGGCTGAAGGATCCCAGTTCAAGCCTCCAGCTCCCCACCTGCAGGGGGTTGCTTCACAAGCGGTGAAGCAGGTCTGCAGGTGTCTTTCTCTCCCCCTCTCTGCCTTCCCCTCCTCTCTCGATTCCTCTGTCCTATCCAATGATAACGACTACAAGAACAACAACAATAATAACAATAAACAACAAGGGCAACAAAAGGGAAAAAATAGCCCCCAGGAGCAGTGGATTCATAGTGTGGACACAGAGCCCCAGCAATAACCCTGGAGGCAAAAAAAAAAAAAAAAAAAAACTAAGAAGAAAAAAACTGATGACGTGTTTGTTCTAAATTTCTTATTATCTTACAGTGATGTTGCTCTGTAAGAGAGTTCACAGTTTTCTTTAAGAGTAGAAACTATTCTTGGGTTTGTATCTATTCCTTTAAAAACCTGGAATTCATGAAACTCACTGATCCCATGACCAGAGATGGAGAACAGAATAGTATCAGTCAACAAGCCACAGAATCTGAGAACCAGAAAGAAGCAATAGAATTAAACTAGTTGAGCCCCTTCACTTAGGAGAGGAGTTTTTAAGAAGCACCTCTCTTTAAACATGTCTGCATAAAGATGAGACTGGAGATAGCTAAGAGCACTGCTATAGGCATTCCACCCATCTGAACCAACTAAGTTGAGTCTCTGCTGACACATTTCCCAGTCTGCACACATACCAAATTGCCTTCCACAGTTAGGTTAAGTCGGTTGCCCAAAGGCAAAGAGCATCACCCCATGGACAAAAACATCAAAGTCCACAGGATGCCAACGGCTAGCAGGTGCTGTCCTTTTGATTGTGCCAACCACAAACAAGATTCTTCATAAACCGGACTATGTTGCACCTGCCACCACACGGAAAGGTGAGACTGGGAGGTTGCAGGCAGCATCCACAGCACACCTGGCCTTGGCTAAGCTCTGCACCTGTTTCCAGACCACTCTATATTTTCCTTTCCCCTCTAAGTCTTTTGTTGGGCCTCTGTGCCCTGTCTAAGCACCTTTCAACAAGTTCTCGGCTCCCAGCTGCTATTTTTGGCTAGGGTCCAAGGCCAAGCTGGGGTGGGGAAGTCCCTTTGGCTTCTTGCCAGAACCATATCCAGGCAGGCTAGTCCTGTCCAATCACATACAACTCCTGATTTACAGGGCAGCTGTGCCTTTCACTCTTACACCAGGACTGTGCTGGCATACACATGAATGAGGAACAGGCATATGACACAATGTGCCATCAAACCCCTTCTGACTCAAAAATGGTGGAGTTTTTGTGGCTTAACCAAATCATTCCAATATGTACACACAAATCATTCCAATATGTACACACACACACAACAGAATAATAGTTATCTCTGGGGAGAAGAGAGGCTGCATTAAAAATATGTAGGGGTGAACTTCAATTTCAACTGATATGAAGACTTAAAAAAAATTTTTTTTATATATATTTATTTATTTTCCCTTTTGTTGCCCTTGTTTTTCATCATTGTTGTAGTTATTATTGTTGTTGTTACTGATGTTGTTGTTGTTAGATAGGACAGAGAGAAATGGAGAGAGGACGGGAAGACAGAGAGGGTAGAGAAAGATAGACACCTGCAGACCTGCTTCACCACCTGTGAAGCAACAACCCCCCTCCATACAAGTCGGGAGCCAGGGGCTCAAACCAGGATCCTTACCGGTCCTTGTGCTTTGCTCCATGTGCACTTAACCCATTGCACTATCACCCGACTTCCAATATGAAGACTTTTAACAGGATGCCCAGAAGAAGTAAAAGACAGTGTAAAGAGCCTCTTGGCCTCAAAACTACAATGGAGATCTCTGGCAGAGAGTGAGAAGTGGGAGACAGAACTTTAACCCAGTGACCAACAACACAGATCAAGGTATTTGTGGTCAAAGGCACTAGAAACAGTAGTGGACTGTCTTTATCTATAACTCAAAGTAAAAGTCTAACAGCGAAAAGTAAATAGCAGACGATTCAGAAACATCTGAAGGAAGTGCCACAAGATAAAACTAAGGTTTCACTCATGCTTAATCTCTTTTTAAACTAATATCCTTTTAAGTCACAATTACACAGTTTCTTATCTGCAGCCCAATACTGATGCCATGTATACATGGCTACAAAAACAAGAAGAATAGTATAAAGCAAAAAGAATGGACTTCAAAATCAGAATTGCATTCAATGTTCTACTACTGGGAGGCTGGGGACAAATATTTAACTTTTATTTTATTTTTCATTTATCATTAATAGTTTGTTACAAGATTGTAAGATTACACTGTGCTCCATACCACACCCATCACCAAAGTTCTATATTCCACCCTCTCACCTTCCAAAGATAACCACCACAGTTCTCAGAAACAGTTTACTTGCTTCTGTTGTTCTTTTTTTGGAAAGTTCATGTAAATATATTTAACTTTTTTTAAAAGAAATATTTTTTTGGGAGTCGGGCGTAGCTCAGTGGGTTAAGCGCAGGTGGCACTAAGCACAAGGACCAGCATAAGGATCCCGGTTCGAACCCCGGCTCCCCACCTGCAGGGGAGTCACTTCACAGGTGGTGAAGCAGGTCTGCAGGTGTCTATCTTTCTCTCCCCCTCTCTGTCTTCCCCGCCTCTCTCCATTTCTCTCTGTCCTATCCAACAACAATGACAGCAGTAACAACAACAACGATAAACAACAAGGGCAACAAAAGGGAAAATAAATAAATAAATAAATAAATGTAAAAAATTAAAAAAAGAAATATTTTTTAATATTTTTATTTATTTTGATTATTGGGCAAAGAGAGAGAGTACTTGAGAGGGAAGGCGGCGACAGAGAGAGACAGAGACACCTGCAACCCTGCTTTGCCACTTGTGAAACTTTCCTCCTGTAGGTGAGGACCGGAGGCTTGAACCCAGGTCCTTGTGCAGTAATGTGTGTGTTTAACTAGGTGCACCACTGCCTGGCCCCAATATATTTAACTTTCTGAGCAGTGGAACAGAGCTACAGGCATCGTCTCGCCTCTCTCACACCTGATGATAATTTTTTTAAAACATGGTCCCCCTGGTTAGGGGAAAGGGGGAAGGAAAGGAAAAATAAAAGAAACTTGATTGCTCTTTGGATATAAAATTTGAAGCTAAAAATCACCCTTGAACACAAATTCTGTCAAGGAAATCTTGCTATTCCACTCTGATCTAACGTAGTCAGCATCATCTGTTCAAAGGCTAAGGCAACTTCTTCATTAGGAAAATCTAACTTGCTTTTGGAAATATCACAAGAAAAATATCACTGGGAGCAGGGGTAGATAGCATCATGGCTAGGCAAACAGACTCCCATGCCTGAGGATCCAAAGTCCCAGGTTCAATCCCCTGCACCATCATAAACCAGAGCTGAGCAGTGCTCTGGTAAAAAAAAAAAAAAAAAAGAAAAAGAAAAATATCACTGGATAATTATTTATGCAATACTATTCCTTGGGACAGATATGTTGGAACAGGTCCAGAAACTAAAGTTCATTTTCTTTTAAATTTTTTCTATTATATTTATTTATTTATTTTTAATTTATTTTATTTATTTATTCCCTTTGTTGCCCTTGTTGTTTTATTGTTGTAGTTATTATTGTTGTTGTCATTGTTGGATAGGACAGAGAGAAATGGAGAGAGGAGGGGAAGACAGAGAGGGGGAGAGAAAGACAGACACCTGCAGACCTGCTTCACCGCCTGTGAAGCGACTCCCCTGCAGGTGGGGAGCCGGGGCTCGAACCGGGATCCTTATGCCGGTCCTTGTGCTTTGCGCCACCTGCGCTTAACCCGCTGTGCTACAGCCCGACTCCCCTATTATCTTTATTTATTTATTGGATAGAAACATTGAGAAATTGAGACAGAGACACACCTGCAGCACTGCTTCATCACTTGCAAAGCTTTCCCCATGCAGGTGGGGACCAGGGGCTTGAATTCAGGTCCTTGCACACTGTAACATGCATGCTCAATCAGGTGTGCCACCACCTGGCCCTCTAAAGTTCATTTTCTTTTCTTTTTTAATTATTATTTATTTATTCCCTTTTTGTTGCCCTTGTTGTTTTATTATTGTAGTTATTACTGATATCATTGTTGTTGGATAGGACAGAGAGAAATAGAGAGAGGAGGGAAAGACAGAGAGGGGGAGAGAAAGACAGACACGTGAAGACCTGCTTCACCGCTTGTGAAACGACTCCCCTGCAGGTGGAGAGATGGGCTTGAACCAGGATCCTTACGCCGCTCCTCGTGCTTTGTGCCAGGTGCATTTAACCCGCTGCGCTACCGCCCAACTCCTTAAAGTTCATTTTCTTGATGAGCTGAGGACATCTACATTTGACCAAAAACAGACTATGGAGTCAAGGAAAAATAACATGACTTACGGCTTAAAAAACGGTTTTTCACCCATCGATTCTGCTTCCGGGCATACCTCTTTGTCACTTGTTTCAAAGCCTCAACACCTAAAAGATAAGGTAGATATAATGTCCACATATAAACTTCTCACCCTGCCAAAAGGCAGGCCCTCCCAACCCAGGAGAAATTAAACACCGAAGCAAACAGGTGAACACCTAGTAGGTGAAAACCTCAATTCTGAGCTGAAGATCGCTTGGAACTCTTTCTTTCAGTTCTTTCTCAGACCATACCAGCAGGGTACTCTGCAATGAAGGATGTCCAGCACTAGGTTAGATGGAGAAATCCACACCTTTCTTTAGGAGCTGGTTACTAGTCTCTGGTGTACATTTTCCCTCAGAGATCAGGTATTCGTGAAATTCCTTGAAGCCAATTGACTGGAAGATACCATGTTGATAATCCTGGCTGGGAACAGGAGAGCATCAGCAGATGAGCCACTACATCTGAGAGTTACTGGGGACCTTGGAGATGATCTAGCTGAATCATTTCATCTCAGAGATGAGAACACTGAGATCCTTAGCAGTTACTGTCTTCTCTCTGAAATCCTTCTACCACCCCACACCAACTACCAGGTTACTTCCTCAAAGATGAACTCCTGGGAAGGCCCAATAGATTAGAAAGCTGTACTAGTTTGTAACTGTAATAAAAGACCAACCCTTATTCAAACAAGTCTTGCCAACCCCAAGGAAGAGGCTAATAATACACAAGTAGTTTCAAAGTCAGTATTTATTTATGGCCTTTTGACCTTAAGAAGATAAGTAGTGCAGCAGGTTAAGCACACGTGATGCCAAGCACTAGGACCGGCTGGTTCGAGCCCCTGGCTCCCCACCTGCAGAGGAGTCGCTTCGCAAGTGGTGAAGCAGGTCTGCAGGTGTCTTTCTCTCCCCCTCTCTGTCTTCCCCTCCTCTCTCCATTTCTCTCTGTCCTAACAATGACAACATCAATAATAATTACAACAACAATAAAAACAAGGGCAACAAAAGGGAAAATAAATATAATAAAAAAATTTAATTGCTTAAAAATTAAAAAAAGAAGATAAAGAGTAGGACAAAGTAATAGCCAGATCCTCACCTATTTTCTGAAACTTTCTTCTCATTATAACGCCTGTGAAAACCTCTTAGTTCATCCAAAAGCCCAGCAGCAAGCATGGCATCCACCCTCTTTTCCAACCGTTCATCTAGAACTTGAAGCAAATTAGCTCATTAACCAACAAGACTGTCATAGGTGGCTACTATATCTTTAACAAGATAAACAGACAGACTGTGACAAATTAAAAAAAAAAAAAAAAGGTGTTCAAGTGGAAGAAAGCATTCAGAGCCCAAACATTAGAGGCAACTCATGTTATAGATGGTTCTATTTAACTATAACCCCAATAAAAATAGCTATACTAAAGTCCATCATCTTACTGGTACATAGAAAGAGTACAACAAAGATGTTTAGGAAAGGCAAAATTATTTATTTATTTATTTATTTTTGCTTAAAATTAATACTTTTTTTTTTTTGCCAGAGTACTCAGCTCTGGCTTATGGTAGTATTAAGCATTGAACCTGGGTCCTTGGAGTCTCAGGCATAAAAGTCTTTTTGCATAATCATTATGGTATCTCCCTAAGCCATAATTAATTTTCTTATAAAATGTATAATCAGTGCTCACTTAAGAAGCAACTGAGAGGGAGCTGGGTGGTAGTGCCGCAGGTTAAGAGCACGTGGCTCTAAGCGCAAGGACCAGCCTAAGGATCCCGGTTCAAGCCCCTGGCTCCCCACCTGTAGGGAAGTCGCTTCACAGGTGGTGAAGCAGGTCTGCAGGTGTCTCTCTTTCTCTTCCCCTCTCTGTCTTCCCCTCCTCTCTCAATTTCTCTGTCCTATCCAACAACGACATCAAGAACAACAATAATAACTACAACAATAAAACAAGAGCAACAAAAGGGAAGATAGTCATTCAAATGTGCTTGAAAAGTTTATGAATCAGTTAAACTGAATTTTTGGATATGCTTTTATTTTATTGGGACTCAGGAAGTGGCTCAGCAGGTAGAATGTATGTTTTCCATTTGTGGGACCCTCATTTTGATTCCTAGGATCATATCAAAGTACCAGAGGAACTCCACAGATAGTAGAGGGGTACTGTGGTGTCTCTCTCTCAGTCTTTTATTCTAAAAATACAGAATAAAAGTTGAGTCAGGAATGTCATTCAGTACATTCCCTTACAATACATTAAAAAATAAGTCATTATTGGAAAGTTGTTTCTATAAACTTACAATTGAGGTTAATTTAACAAATTTACACAATTTCAATTATGTTCTGCTACACCTCTCTGCCAGCAGTATTTCCTGGTCTACAGCGATAGCAACCTTGTTTTCCTACTTCCCTAAAATGTTTGCATTTATTGAGGACTCACTATGTGTCAGAAACATTCTGAGTCTCTTATATGTATCATTAATACATATGAGGTATGTACTACTATTATTATCTCTATTTTACATACGAGAAAATTTAAACATCAAGAAGTAAACAATTTTGCCTTACAATTCATATAGTGGGGCCAGGTAGTGGTGCACCCAGTTGAGTGCACACGCTACTACTATGTGCAAGGATCCATGTTCAAGCCTCCAGTTCCCACCTGTGGGGGAAAGCTTCAGAAGCGGTGAAGCAGTGCTGCGACAGGTGTCTCTTTTTCCTCTTTTTTACGTCCTCCTTTCCTCTCAATTGCTCTCTGTTCTACTAAGTAAAGAGGGAAGAGTGGAGAGAGGGAGGGAGGGAAGAGTGGAGGGAGGGAAAGGAAGGCAGGCTGCCGGGAGTGGTGGATTCTTCGTGTAGGCACTGAGTCCCATGATATCTTTGGTAGCAATACAAAGCAAGGCAAAGCAAAACAAAACAAAATGGTGCAGAAAATGGAGGAGCAAGACTATAAATCTAGACAGTATGGCTTAGAGACCATGTTCTTAATCATCATACTCTACTCTCCATCTACATAAAAGTCTCATCTTTCCAGACTTGGTTCTAAAGTTACCTTTACAAATTATTCCCTAGAGGTCTGAGAGATAGACCTGGCTGAAGCTTTGGGGCACTATGCATGAGGTCCCGAGTTTGATCCCTGGCAGTGTTATGTGCCTGAGTGATGCTCTGGCTCTCAGTCCCTTTCACTCTTCTTACTGATAAACTGTTTTGTTTTGTTTTGTTTTTCCAATTGCCTCAGAGGATACATACCATCCTTTATTTGTGGCCTCACAGCATTTTTTTAGTCCAACAATATAGCATCTTTCATGATTTGTCACCCCACTAGACTAGGAAAAGCAGGCAATATCTTATAAATTCATCTCTGAAATCCAAGTACTACACAAAATACTTGACACTTCGTGAAATGATTTCTAGATTATCTGTTGAATGAAGAAGTTACTACTATTACAGCGTATAATTATACTTTAACACACCATCAGGCTAGCTACAGCTAGCTAACCATCACACTCATCTTTGCTTTCTTACCCTCGTTCTACACATTCTCCCTCTCTAAACAGTTACCCAGGACAGTGGTATTTTACCTAAGTCAATGAATAAAATGCTGATGAAGTGTATATCAAAACTTATTTAGTGTTTATTATGATTTATTATGTGCTGAGATTTTTACTACAGTTATTATGAGTCATATCTCAAACAGACTCTAGGGCATCAGAGGGTTTTTACCTGTCTGGTCAGCGTAAAGCCAGAAGATGCAAGGATTAGGGAATCTCAGAGGCCCTCCAAGGGGACCACCACCTTCCTCTGCATGTTGACGATGAAGAAATTCACTATGAGAGATTCCTGTTTCTTCAAATACTTGCAAGCTCCTGAGTCATTTAAAAGAGAGAGGGAAGAATCCCCATAAAAATCATTAGAAAATATTAATTCTATTGGTGTACTGCACCAAAGTAGAAGTCTCTGGGGTGGGGGGTGGGTTCAGGTCCTGAGACATGATGGCAGAGGAGGACCTAGAGCGAGCTGAATTGTTATGTGGAAAACTGAGAAATGTTACACATGTACAAACTACTGTATTTTACTATCGACTGTAGACCATTAATCCCCCAATAAAGGGAAAAAAAAACAAGTGAAACAAGGAGAAACTATTAAAGACATTCTCATGTAGACATGAAAAATGTATGGTTACCCCAATCCTATAGCTATTCAGAGAAGAGTCCTAAAAAAAAAAAAGATTTTAGGGATAGTAAGAAGTAACACTAATCTTCTAGACATAAACATTTTTTTCTGAAGTCAGCTAAACAGGTTCAGAAACAAGTTTCTTCTACATTAACAAAGTGTGACTTACTCACTTTCAGGTAAGTAATGAAAGAACTTGTTTGGGACACTTTGTTATAAGCCAACAAGTCTGGTCTCGCTGGAATGCCTTTCCCACAGTACAAAAGTATGCTGTATATCCAGTTCACCAACTTTCTTTTTAAAAATGTCTAAAATGAATGAAGAATGCTTCTGACTAATTTGGTATACTACCAGCACAAAGGTCACTAAAGAAAAAAAGAAACTCACATATTTACTTTTAAGCTACCATCCACTCCCTGTATCTATTATGTTATGCAGCACTAGGTAATTTAACTCTCAAATCTATACTCTACCACTTTGGGTGATTACAATTTATCAGTCTGAAAGCGATCTTTCTCTTCCTGACCCAATTCTACTTGCTGAAACCTTAACTCAAGAGTAAAGACCCCTTGTCTTTCTGTATCACTGAACACTCAGAGAGAACTATGAGGGGAAATGTAGTAATAAAAAGATAACTAGAGGTTAGAATATAGCTTCAAACTGAAAAAAAAAAAAGATGAAAAAATTCTCCCTAAAAGAGATTCTAGAGTTCTTGTTTAGAACCAACTGATTTTACTAAGACCCAATTCTCAACATTTCTCTTTTTAAAATTATTTTATTATTTACTTTACTATTTTATTTATTAGATAGAGATAGAGAGAAACTTAGGGGGGAGGGGAAGATAGAGAGAGGGAAAGAGACAGAGAGACACCTGCGGACCTGCTTCACCACTCATGAAGCTTTCCCCCTGCAGGTGGGGGCCAGAAGCTTAAACCTGGATCCTTGAGCACTGTAATGTGAGTGCTTAACCAGGTACGCCACCGCCTGGTCCTGAGAGAAACATTTATTATTATTTTTTAAATATTTATTTATTTTTCCCCTTTGTTGCCCTTGTTGTTGTTGATGTCGTCATTGTTGGATAGGACAGAGAGAAATGGAGAGAGGAGGGGAAAAAGACAGAGAGGGGGAGAGAAAGATAAACACCTGCAGACCTGCTTCACCACCTGTGAAGCGACGCTTCTTGCAGGTGGGGAGCCAGGGGCTTGAACCGGGATCCTTATGTCGGTCCTTGCGCTTTGCGCCACATGCACTTAACCCGCTGCGCTATACTGACTCCCGAAACATTTCTATTGTAATGTTTAAAATAAATTTTGGATTATTTTATACAGAGCATACATTCTCACAAGTGGTAGTGTCTCTCTTTTTTAAAAAAATATTTATTTATTCCCTTTTGTTACCCTTGTTTTACTGTTGTAGTTATTGTTATTGATGTCGTCGTTGTTGGATAGGACAGAGAGAAATGGAGAGAGGAGGGGAAGACAGAGGGGGAGAGAAAGATAGACACCTTCAAACCTGCTTCATCACTTGTGAAGAGACGCTCCTTGCAGGTGGGGAGCCGGGGGCTCGAACCGGGATCCTTAAGCTGGTCCTTGAGCTTTGCGCCACGTGCGCTAAACCCGCTGCGCTACCGCCCGACTCCCGGTAGTGTCTCTCATGTGGCAAAACAATCAAAACTTAAGATGATGCAATAATGCAGGATCCAAGGGTAATTGTACTTGAAAACATCTTTTTCTTTAGTAATACATTTAGTTTCACTTTATCTGAAGGACAGAAAAGAACTGAAGGAAAGAGTAGGCATTTTTTCCCCCCTAAAGTGGCTTCTGGTTGGTGACAGGGAAGCAACAGAGAAGGGGAAAGGGGAAATTAAAAAAAAAAAAAAAAGGGCAGGGATAGATAGCATAATGGTTATGCAAACAGTCTGTTATGCCTAAGGCTTCGAAGTTCCAGGTTCAATCCCCTGCACCACCATAAACCAGAGCTGATCAGTGCTCTGATAAAAAAAAAAGATTAAGAAACACTGGTTTAGGTGCCAGGAGATAGGTCACCCAACAGGATATACATTTTATCATGTTTGGGGGCCCTGAATTTGAGCCCCGTGACACTGGAGCAGGGCTGTGGTCTCCCTCCCTCCTTTTCACTTTCTAAAGTATAAAGAATGAAAAGGTTGACCTAGACACAGTGGCATTGCACATAAACAAGACTCCAGTATCAAGTTTGTTTTTTTTAAAGACTGACTTATTAGAAGGGGAGGACACACCAGAACATCACTCTGGTACAAGGGGTATCAGGGACTGAATTCAGGACCTCAGTGTTTTATCTACTGCAACACCTCCCAGAGCCCCCTCACGCACACACACTTTTTAAAATCAGTTTATTGACTGCTAGCAGGGCTTTTTCACATGTGCATGATTTCACCATTATCTGCACTTTTTTTTTTTTCAGACAGAGAGAGAGGAGAGTCACCACAACACTGCTCTACCTCTCATGAAGTTTCCCCCTTTGCATGGTGTTCCCATGTGGTGGCTGGGGGCTTGAACTCAGGTCTTCATGCATGAAAAAGAGTGAGCTCTATCCTGTGAGGCATTTTCTGCCCCCCCCCCCCCAATTGTTTCTAAAGAAACACTGATTCCAGTTTCTCTACCCTCTGCTAGGAAAAAGAAAAAAAAAGAAATACTGATTAAACCTGTATAATCATACATATAATAGGTCCTTCGTTAGATCCTCTACTCTACTAGGTAAGGAAGCACTCCCAACACTGCAAATAAATATACCAACCACATGAACTTGCAATTTCAACAGCATCCTAAGAAAACATGACCTTATGAGTTCATTCAGTACCCACTCACCACCTTTCTCTCTTCCCTTCTAGAAAGTCTCCATGAGTAAAGGTGAGCTGATCTACAAGAGTTTATAAAATCTGCCTCCCACTAGGAAAGCTGCTGGGGCAGAACTCAGCATTGCACAAGCAATTGTGAAACCCAAATCACAATGTAAACGAAGTGCATGCCAGAAGAAAATTATATGAAAACTGTTATACAAGCAAAGATCAAATAGAAAATGGAGCAAGATTACCTAAGTCCTAGGGGGAAATGACATTGTATTATGTATTTTAAATATAACAGCAAAGTAGGGTGCAACTGTTTATTGAAGGAATTGGACTAAGGCAGTAACTCCCAACCTGCTGAACTGGAACACATCAATCGCCACCAACTGCTATTAAATCTCGCTCGTCTCTCTCGTCACCCAGAGAAACTGAAGAACTGACTGTCCCCTAACTCTGGAGGAGCTCAGGGGTGGTCAACATGCTCAGGCTTTCTTACCTGGCCACTTTGCGCTTGTCGTGTGGGTGCAGTGTGGCAGCCCTTTCAGGGTCCACCTGGCATAGGCGTTTGTGCAGGGTGTGGCTGTCTTCCTTTTCAAGCTCTACTTTCCGGTCAGTCACTTTCTCAGTGTTCACTTCCTGGGGCTATGAAATGAAAGTTTAGAAGTAAACTAACAATCCCCTGCCCCACCAAAAGCCAGAGCTGAGCAGTGCTCCAGTGAAAGAAATAAGTACAATAAAAGTAAACTTAATTTAACAATCCAGCAAACATTAAGACAATGTATGTACCAGGCACTTTGCTACATGTTAGAAATACAGACTGGGAGCCATCAGAGGACCTTGCTATATAGTACATAACAGACTATAAACAGAAAATTTCAACACACTGTGGTAAGTACTGTGAGGCCATAGTAAACAAAGAGGAAGGAGGACTCAAGTACCCTGCTCCTTAGTCTGAGGTACAAGTAAGTATGGGGAGGGGCCTGGGCAGTGGTACATCTGGTTGAGCACACACGTTACCATCAGCAAGGACCCAGGTTCAAGCCCCTGGTCTCCGCCTGCAAGGAGGAAGGTTCACAAGTGGTGAAGCGGTGTTGCAGATGCTTCTCTTTGTCTCCCTCTCAGTTTCTGTCTCTATCCAATAAGTGAATAAATAAAATATATATTTTTAAAAGTCTGGAAAGGGGCTGAGAGTTGGCACACCCAGTTAAGTGCACATATCACCAAGTTCAAGAACCTGGGTTTGAGCCCCCTCTCCCTACTTACAGGAGGGTCGCTTCACAAACAGTGAAACAGGTCTGCAGGTGTCTATCTTTCTCTCCATCTCCCCATCCTCTCTCAATTTCTCTCTGCCCTATCTACTAAAAATTAGAAAAAATACAGGAGTTAGGCGGTAGCCTAGCGGGTTAAATGCACGTGGCACAAAGCGCAAGGACTGGTGTGAGGAACCCGGTTCGAGCCCCCGGCTCCCCACCTGCAGGGGAGTCGCTTCACAGGCGGTGAAGCAGGTCAGAGGGTGCCTATTTTTCTCTCCCCCCTCTGTCTTCCCTTCCTCTCTCCATTTCTCTCTGTTCTATCCAACAATGACGACATCAACAACAGTAATAACTACAACAACAACAAAAAGGGTAACAAAAAAAAAAAAAAAACAAGGGCAGCAAAAAGGAAATAAATAAATAAATATTTTAAAAAATAGAAAAATAAATAAATAAATAGAAATCCACTATGGTAGATCTGTAGTGCCAGCACAGCACCAAACCCAGCAATAAAAATAAAATAAATAAATATGGGCGATAACGTGTCTGTGTTAGTGTATCTAGCAATCTACTTTTCTTGGGGTGACCGAAAAGTAAACCAAAATTGCCAGCACTTTACAACTTGCAAAGTCCCATCCTATGCAAAATCTCTGTAAGAAAAATTAGTGCTGGACATCTCCCTGACACACAAAGTATCATAGCCAAGAAATGTCGAGTCTGACCAATGTACTGCTAATTTACATGGAGATGCTAATTAATCCAGAGGACCATTTTACACACACACACACACACACACACACACACACACACACACACACAGGCCTGCCCCTGGGCCAGTCTTGAGGACACATTTCACATGTGGAGGTGGTATTTGCTTCAGAATACCAAGTGGGAAAATTATAGTTGCTGACTGTAAGAAATAGACCAGAGTCAATCTTCCTCTCACTAAAATTAAGTTGGTGAGAAAGAGGAACACATTTCTTCAGTGAGTTATAAGTGACCTAATGTACCTTAGTAGTGACAAGAACTTTCCAAAGCAGAGACTCAATGTAGTAGTTGGTTCCTCCCACGACAATAGGAATCTTGTTTCGGGCAAATATATCTTCAATGTGAATATTAAGGAAGACATCAAAATATTTATTTTTAAAAGATTTATTTATTCATTAATGAGAAGGAGGGAGGGAGGGAAGGAGAAAGAGAAAGGAAGAGAGAGAGATGGTATAAATCTGGTGTATATGATGATGATGGAGGTTAAACTTGGGGTTTCCTGCTTGAAAACCCACTGTGCCATGTCCTGAGTTGAGACATCATAATATTTAATATTTAATATTAACAGAATACTGAATCACTTGAGGAAGGTATTAATAAGATAACACATGCATTTCTCTGAAATACAGAGAAAGGGTAGAAACCAAGATAAATTGATTATCAGACTTCACAGCTCCTCATGAATTCTCAAAACCACTTCTTACCAGTTCTGAAGGGATATACATGAAGCAGAAATAAAGGCATGCTAGTAATTCCTCCCAGTTCTAGAGTTCTTGCTGCTTAAACCTCAAAGCTTGAGGGAGCTGGGCGGTAGCGCAGCAGGTTAAGCACAGGTGGCGCAAAGCACAAGGAACGACATAAGGATCCCGGGTTCGAGCCCCTGGCTCCCCACCTGCAGGGAAGTCACTTTACAAGCTGTGAAGCAGGTCTGCAGGTGTCTATCTTTCTCTCCCCCTCTCCGTCTTCCCCTCCTCTCTCCATTTCTCTCTGTCCTATCCAACAAGACATCAATAACAACAATAAAACAAGGGCAACAAAAGGGAATAAATAAATATTTTAAAAAAAAACAACCTCAAAGCTTGCTTAGTATTAATGGCCAAAGCACAAGATCTCTCATAAAATCAACTGCCAACTGCTCAGGAAGCCAGGAAGTGATAGCTATTGTATGACTTTGCCTTGTAAAGCAAAATGTAAACTAGTTTCTCTAAACCATGATTCTTAGACTCATTAAGTCTCTACCATTAAATGTATTGGAAACTATCAATGGAAACTACCAGATCAACTAAAAAGTATGAGTATAGAACACAAATAGATTTTAATTACCCACTCCAACTCTCAGACACATTCTTCAACTGAAGCCTGAGCTTCAGTTTTCTCACCTATAAAGCCCTGAGTTTTTTTTCAACACTACAGTAACAACAGTGCATTATATCCCCGAACACAGCGACACGTGTTTTGACTGAGTGAGCACTCAGTGTACTCTGAAATTAATTTTTATATTCCTGCTACTTTGTGTTTCTTCTCTTTAGAATCTCTAAACAGATAATTATTCCTTTAAGAAGGGCTTTGCTTCTGAGTATAACTGATAAAAAGAGACTTTCAAATCAGATAAAGACACACACTTCATTCTTTTGCCAGCCAGTCTATGGGCAAAAAGCCTACTAAAAATACTTCAGAAGCTAGAATGGGGAGAAACTTGTTCCAATCAGCAATCACAAGATAAAAACATTACACATATATATATATATATATATATATATATATATATATATATATATATAATTACTTGTCCACTTGCTTTTAAAAAAGAAAGTCATATTTAATGTCCCCTCTAACTACAGAGAATATATAAGTATATGGTGATTGTAAAAAAATTTTTAAAAATATATGATAGAAGGGAAAATGATAAAATGCAAGAATGAAAAAGCGGAAGGAACGTGGAAAAGGAGACATTGGTAGAGAAAGGTTTAGCTTGCTTCTCCAACCCAGAAAACAACTGCAATGATGGACAAAATCTTTCATTTCTGAGTGTTAGTATCCAAGTATCTTTACCACTCAAAGCAAGGTTAATTAGATACTTCTTTTTTAATAATTTTTTTCTTATATTTACTTATTTTCCCTTTTGTTGCCCTCGTTGTTTTTTATTGTTGTTGTAGTTACTGTTGTTATTATTGATGTTGTCATTGTTGGATAGGACAGAGAGAAATGGAGAGAGGAGGGGAAGACAGAGAGGGGGAGAGAAAGATAGACACCTGCAGACCTGCTTCACCGCCTGTGAAGCGACTTCCCCTGCAGGTGGGGAGCCTGGGGCTTGAACTGGGATCCTTATGCCGGTCCTTGCGCTTTGCTCCACATGCGCTTATCCCACTGCGCTACCGCCTGACTCCCAATTAGAAATTTCTTACACTTTTACTTTTGATATTCTGATTGTTAATCTAAATTCACAAGTCCTCAATCCTAAAAGTGATGTGACTAAATCCTTTCACTGTTATTGCCCTCTGAACCTTTTAATTAGCACACCGTGTTCTTTTGCTGCTTCCTGAACAATCCTATTGCCATGCAGAAACAACAGCATGTGCACCCGGTAGTGGCACACCTAGTTGAGCACACATGCTCTAGTATGCAAGGATCCAGGTTCAAGCCCCAGCCCCCACCTGTAAGGGGAATCTTCATTCCTTGTCAGTGCTGACAGAACACTTCATTTCCACAAACAGCAAATTTTATACATTCTCCTGTAAGCAAGCATTTGGGTTCATTTCTGGCTGTCAAAAGCAGGACTGTTATGAATGAGATCTACCACATACCTCTCATTTACCTGTGGAACAACTCCTTTAGAGTAGATACCAAGGCATTCTGGAGACAAACATTTTTGCCAGTATAAACTCTTACATATTCAAACTATGCTTTTAAGAACGGTTATGATGGTTCGAGCCTCCGGCTCCCCACCTGCAGGGGAGTTGCTTCACAGGTGGTGAAGCAGGTCTGCAGGTGTCTTATCTTTCTCTCTCCCTGTCTGTCTTCCCCTCCTCTCTCCATTTCTCTCTGTCCTATCCAACAACTATGACATCAACTACAACAATAAAACAACAAAGGCAACAAAAGGGAATAAATAAATATTTTAAAAAATGATTACTATGGACAGAGACAGTGAAGGTGATGTCTACACAAAAATGTAAATGTACAAATCCCTAAATAAATACATGAAATGGTAAAACTAAGCTGTACACTTAAAAAATGGTTTAAGATACCCTATTTTATGTTAAATATATATTTTGACATATTTAAGCAATTCTTTCTTGTGGTCTCATCCATGCATAATTCCACTGCTCCAGACTGCTTTTTTGCTGAGAGAGAGGGAGAGAGAGAGAAATATCGTAGCAATAAAGCTTTCTCTGGTGCCACATGGTCCCAGGGTTTGAACCTGAGTCACATGTATGACAAGGCACATACTCTATCTGGTCACCTACTACTCTGGCCCTCAAAAGTGAAAAATTCTTTGACAAAAAAATTTTTGTATTAGCTTGATTTATTGATTGGTTAGAGACAGTCAAAAATCTAGGGGGGGGGGGAGCTAGAGAAAGAGAGATAGGCCTGCTTCACCACTCACAAAGCTTTCGCCCTGCAGGTGGGGACTAGAGGCTCGAACCCTGGTCCTTGCACATTGTAACATGGGCATTCAACCAGGTACACCACCACCTGGCGCCCCCCCAAAAATAAAATACTGCTCTGGTGTTGGGAATACATGGACCATAAGCAAAAGGAATTATGGGTTTCAAATGTAAATAGCATGGAAAGCACTCACAAGAGGTTATGGCTATAAGAGATTATTTAAGCAATCCACTGGAGGAAATTTGCTCTTTTCTGAACCCTTTTCAACTGTTGCTGTTCTGCCTGATCTTCTCCCCAGACTCAAGCAATGCTGATTCTCCTGAGACCTGAGGGCTATGAAGTTGAAAGCTGGTGAATATTTAAAAGACTCATGGTGCGGGTCAGGTGGTAGCGCAGTAGGTTAAGCGCATATGGTGCAAAGCGCAAGCAGCAGCATAAGGATCCCATTTCAAGCCCACAGCACCCCACCTGCAGGGGGGTCGCCTCACAAGCAGGTCGCAGGTGTCTATCTTTCTCTCCCCCTTTGTCTTCCTCTTCTCTGTCGTATCCAACAACATCAATCACAACAATAATAATAACCACAACAACAATAAAACAAGGGCAAAAAAGGGGGGGGAAGCCTCCAGGAGCAGTGGATTCCTAGTGCAGGCACCGAGTCCCAGCAATAACCCTGCAGGTAAAATAAATAAATAAACAAATAAATAAAAATTAAAAAAAAAAAAAACTCATGGCTCCTGTCACATATCTAGCTAGCTTTTTCTCTCCTGGGTATTTTTCCATCTCTGTCATTATATACCTAAATAAAACTGCTACGTTTTGATAAACCCCAAGCAAAACCCCACAGAAGTTTTTATTTTACTATATGTTTTTATTTTAGTTGTTTATTTTACTATATGCTGAGGAGACAGCATAATGGTTATGCAAAAAACCTTTAATGCTCAAGGCTCCTAGGTCTCAGGGTCAGTCCCCAGCACCACCATAATCCACAGACCAACAGTGCTCTGATGTCTGTCTTTCTCTTCTGTTTCTTTCTCTCTCATTAAAATAAGATCTTTAAAAATACTGTATCTACGATGTTCAAAGTCCTTCCCTACTCGATCAATTTACATAATTTAATCCATTAAATTATACCCTCTTTGTTTCATTAAAAACACATGTATTGGGGAGCTGGGCTGTAGCGCAGCAGGTTAAGCGCATATGGTGCAAAGCTCAAGTACCAGCACGAGGATCACAGTTCAAGGCCCCAGCTCCCCACCTGCAGGGGAGTCGTTTCACAGGCAGTGAAGAAGGCCTGCAGGTGTCTATCTTTCTCTCCCCCTCTCCGTCTTCCTGTCCTCTCTCCATCTCTCTGTCCTATTCAACGATGACAGCAAAAACAAGACCAACAAAAGCTAAAAAATAGCCTCCACCAGTGAGTCGGGCGGTAGCGCAGCGGGTTAAGTGCAGGTGCAGGTGGTGCACAGCATAATGACTGACATAAGGATCCCAGTTCGAATCCCCAGCTGCCCACCTGCAGGGAAGTTTCTTCACTGCCTGTGAAGCAGTTCTGCAGGTGTCTATCTTTTTCTCCCCCTCTGTCTTCCCCTCCTCTCTCCATTTCTCTTAGACCTATCCAACAACGACAACATCAACAGCAACAACAATAACTACAATAATAAAACAACAAGGGCAACAAAAGGAAATAAATAAATATTTTTTAAAATACTAAAAGTGGTATTCTGATCTCTCACACACATACAATAAAAAAAAATTTTTTTTTAAGCCTCCAGGAGGGAGTCGGGTGGTAGCACAGCAAGTTAAGTGCACATGGCGCAAAGCACAAGGACCAAGGACCGAAGTAAGGATCCCAGTTCGAGCTCCGGCTCCCCACCTGCAGGGGAGTAGCTGCACAAGTGGTGAAGCAGGTCTGCAGGTATCTGTCTTTCTCTCCCCCTCTCTGTCTTCCCCTCCTCTCTCCATTTCTCTCTGTCCTATCTAACTAAAACAACAAGGGCAATAAAAGGGAAAAAAAATAAAAATAAAAAATATATATATAAGCCTCCAGGAGAAGTGAGTTCCTACCTAGTGCAGGCACCAAGCCTCAGCAATAACCCTTGTGACATAAAGAAACAAACAAAAAAAAAGTATTGATGTTAAGACAGCTGATAAAGGAAGGTAAATGCATTACTTAAAACTACTGGGGACCAGGTGGTGGTGCACCTGGTTGAACATAGATATTACAATGTGCAAGGACCTGGGTTCAAGCCTCTGCAGCGGGAAAGCTTTGTGAGTGGTGAAGCAGGTCTGCAGGTGTCTCTCTCCCTTTTTATCCCCTCCTCTCCTCTCGATTTCTGGCTGTCTCTATCCAGTAAATAGAGAAAATTGAAATTAAGAAAAAATAAACTACTGTAAGGACACAGGTTCAAGCCCCTGTTCCTACCTGTAGGGCAAAAGCTTCACAAGTGGTGAAGCAGAGATGCAGGGGTCTCTCTGTCTATCCACCACTCCCCCTCAATTTCTGTCTCTATCCAATCATAAATACAAATATTAAATATATATAAAAATAAAAGTAACTACCAAGGGCTTGGCAGTGGAACACTGTCGTATGCTTTACATTGGCTTGTTCTAGCCCTCCCCCGCCAAGAGAATTGGATGAGTCCTGTTAATTTCGCGGGCCTGCTTGGCCCCGCCCCAAGGAACCCCGGGAGAGGGTTCCTGAGTTCGAGAGGGCCAGAGTTCCTGAGTTCCTGAGTTCGAGAGTTTCAGGGTTACAGAGTAAGAGAGAGTTCCAGTGTGTCAGAGTTTCAGAGGGTTCCCCAGTACGAGAGTTCCAGAGTTGCAGAGTTGGAGAGTTCCTGAGTTCGAGAGTAAGAGAGTGCTTGTGCCGCCGCAATGAGACAGCCGAGTTCTGTTTGGTGATTAGTTTGTCTTAGTTTGTGAATCGTTGTTCCTGAATAAAGAAATACAGCTTCCCTGCCCAGCCGTTGTCTCCGCGTCTCTGTTCACCACCGTGAAGCTAACCCGCCCGGCCAGAGCCTCCGAAATTTTAACAACAGAACACCCAGGAGAACGCACAGGTCGAAGCCTCACTCCCACCCACGGGGAAAACTTCAGGAATAGTGAGGCAGTGCTGCAGGTCTCCCTTTGTTTCTCTTTCTCTATCTCTATCTCCCACTTCTCTCTCAACTTCTCTGTCTGTTTCTAGCCAATAAATAAGTTAACTAAAATATCTAAAAATAAACTATCTCTGAGGAAATAGCACAGCAATTTGTGTAAATAGACTATTGTGTAATAGACTTTCACACCTCATAAATCAAGAGGTGCCAAGTTCAACCCCCAAAACCAAGTTCAGCATTTCTTTTTTGGCCTTGGGCTTTACTAATCCCAGGTCAATTTGTCTGTTTGTTTTTGTTTTTGTTTTTTAAGACAGAGAGCATGAAGAAGATCATAGCAGCAAAGCTTCTTCCAGTGCAGTGGCAACCGGGCTCAATCTGGATTACTGCCACGGAAAAGCAGCATACTATCCAAGTGAGCTACTATGCTGGCCTGACAACTTTTTCCAAACAAAAACAGAAGAAAAGACATCACAAAACTAAAACTTCCCCTACTGCAGTGAGGGTTGAGTTTGAACCAGGGCCAAAAGCACAGCAAAGGCAGCCTCCCAAATGAGCTAACTTGCCAAGCCCCCAAATCCAACATTTCCAATAAGCAGTGTTCCAAGACTGAGGACAAGACTTTGAGCAGCAAGGACATGTCTTTCAATCTAACATAGTTGTGATGAGGGGGGTGTGTGCTTATCCGTAGTTAAGTCTACTTAGAAGAAATTGTCACGGGAGTCAGGCGGTAGCACAGGGTTAAGCACAAGTGGACCAGCATAAGGATCCTGGTTTGAGCCCCTCGCTCCCCACCTGCAGGGGAGTCGCTTCACAGGCGATGAAGCAGGTCTGCAGGTGTCTACCATTCTCTCCCCCTTTCTGTCTTCCCCTCCTCTCTCCATTTCTCTCTGTCCTATCCAACAATGATGACATCAATAACAACAACAATAACTACAACAATAAAACAAGGGAAACAAAAGGGAATAAATGAATATATACATATCTTTTAAGAAAGAAGAAATTGTTACTAGGAAAACAAACAAACAGACAACTTGCTTCTCAGTCTGAGATGTCCTGCATCCCCCAAATTGCTATCTTTCCAAAGGATATCAGAACAGATGCCTTGTTCCTAAAGTCCACCACTGTGTAATTTGTCACAAGAGGATCCACAAAGCTGATCATGTGGTGTTTGCACATTTTCTGTTCCTGAGCAGAAACCTTGTTGGTGATGATGTCTAGGCCTTCGTAAACCTGTAAGAAAAAAAATTAGCATGAGAAAATAATTTTCCTCCAAATATACTCACTTGTTGGTATGATCTGCTTTCCCCTCTAACTTAGCACTTAGATGACCACAGAACCAGAGTAAGGGTATTCTAACCAGAGCATAGGCCCACAAAACCCAAGACAATGGGTAGGAAAAGAAAATAGAAATTTTCTTATCAAACTGGGCTACTGGCTAAGATTTATAGAGGAAATGGAGCATAGAAATCAGTGAGAGTGAGACCAACTCTGCAATATTAATGGGAGATTTCTTTTTTTTTTTTTTTGCCTCCAGGGTTATTGCTGGGGCTCAGTGCCTGCACTCCACTGCTCCTGGAGGCTATTTTTTCCCTTTTGTTGCCCTTGTTGTTTATCGTTATTGTTGTTGTTATTGATGTCATTGTTGTTGGACAGGACACAGAGAAATGGAGAAAGGAGGGGAAGATAGAAAAGGGGAGAGAAAGATGCCTGCAGACCTGCAGCCCCCCTGAAGGTGGAGAGTTGGGGGGCTCAAACCTGGATCCTTACGCTGGTCCTACTGCCAGGCCCTACCTCCAGGCCCCCGGGAAAATTTTTTTAAGGCTTGAACTTTGGGTTTTTTTGGGGTTTTGCCTCCAGGGTTATTGCTGGGGCTCATTACAAATCCACTGCTCCTGGAGGCTATTTTTCCCATTTTGTTGCCCTTGCTGTTGCACTTGTTGCAGTTGTTGGATAGGACAGAGAGAAATTCAGAGAGGAGGGGAAGACAGAGAGGACAGAGAGACACCTGCAAAGATGTGCTTCACCACTTGTGAAGTGACCCCCTGCAAGGTGGGGAGTTGGGGTCTCGAACTGGGATCCTTATTCCTGTCCTTGCGCTTTGCGCCATATACGCTTAACCCACTATACTACTGCCCAGCCCCTACTTTAGGCATTTTCTAACCGGTAAGCATTTTATTTATTCTACTTGCCACAAGTTTCCAGATTGGTAACACTTTGCACTACTTCTAATTTTACTTTAACTGTTTAGATATACATTGGATATTGATGGTTCTCAGCAATTTTTAGAATCTGTATAAGATTGGTCATTTGTAAAACAACCTACCTACAAAGATATATCAAAATATAAAACATGTATGCTCTTTGAAGTCAGAACCTCTAATACTGTGGTATTCTAGTAGAAACACTGTGGTCTATGCAAATTACTGCTTCAGGGGGTCAGTACATACAGTCTAAATACTCAAAGGCAATATCCTGTCTGTAAGTTCTTGAGCTGCCATTTTAAATAAAAAGTTCAAGTGTACTTTTTCTAAATGCAAGGTCTCAGATGGAGAACAGATCTGAAAATACTAGTTTGAAAACAGAGATGAATGCTTTGAGATTAAATGTTCTCTCTGTAATCACTAATTCTACTGATTCTCCTGGAAACACTGAATGAACAAATAATAAGTTCCATAGAGCCCACAAAGATGTTAAAAGCATTTTTTCATCTCACGTTTCCCTTTACTTATATGGGTGTCAAATAAGTACAGTGTAATGGTTAAGAGGAAAGGCCGTGGCGCCAGGCTGCCTCAGATCAATTCTTAACTCTGCCATTTACTAGTTATTTGTACACAGAACAGTCAGTCACTAACATCTCTGGTAGCTCAAATCTCTCATCAGTAAGATGAGGATAATGTCTAGTTCATTAGATTGTTGTGTGGATTGAATAAATTAATACATGTAAAGCACTTAGTTTTTGCTTGGCACATTGTAATGCTATATAATGGTCAAGATATCACTACCTACATTATAATCACTTCTCCTGTTACCACACAGCACAAGGAAAACTGGAAAGAATTTTAATGTCACTATCACTGTGAAGTCTCTCTACTCTGTAAGTCACTTTCATTATTTACCAAACATAGATGTATTAATAATACGGTATATGGGAAATAAATAAATAGATCAGAGTAAGGGAAAGAACCAGCTCTCTGTCTTTAGCTCATTAAATCTGTGCCTGACCACAGAACTGCATTCTTCTACCTGAATATTGATGGAACTTTAAATCATCATGTTCTAGTCTGTGTATCTTGAACTCTGACATTATAAAGTCCTGTGGAATATACTGTACTACTGGGATCTTCTTTGCAAATTAAGAACACTAAGGGGGGGGGAGGTAAAAAATGTACAGACTTCTTTTTCCACAACCCTTAGTTGGCTCATTTGTAACAGAATTCCAAAGGAAGCCAATGTTAAAGACTTACATAACCACAGTTTGATTTTGCCAACAAAGTATTTCTGAACTCTGTAAATGTATTCCCATTTTTGACACTGAGAAAAATGCATAGGTGAAAACATGTAATAGCCACCCTCCACCTTCAAAAGAGCCAAAATGTACGCATTTCTATCAGCATAGTCTGCCACAAACCTTCAGGGGGGGGTTACATAAAATTTCACCCTATAAAATGCCTTTAAGTGCATCTCCTACAGCACCTTAAAAAGGCAACCACAGGGGGTGAGGCAGTAGCACAGTGGGTTAAGCTCACGTGGCACAAAGTGCAAGGACCGGTGTAAGGATCCTGGCTCCCCACCTTCAGGGGGTCGCTTCACAAAACGGTGAAGCAGGTCTGTAGGTGTCTGTCTTTCTCTCCCCCTCTCTACATTTCTCTCTGTCCTATCCAGCAATGACGACATCAACAACAATAATTATAACAACAATACAACAAGTGGGACCAGGTAGTGGCACACCTGGTTGAGTGCACCAGGTGGTGGCACACCTGGGATTGAGCCCCAGTCCCCACCTGCAGAGAGAAAACTTTGCAAGTGGTGAAGCAGGGCTGCATTACTCTTGGTCCTATCCAACAAAAATGACATCAATAATACCAAGGGGAACAAAAAGGGGGGGGAGCCACCTGGAGCAGCGGATTCATGATGCAGACATCAAGCTCCAACAATAACCCTGGAGGCAAAAAAAAACTATTTTCACTGAGGTAATGTTTTCTAATATTATACATTAAAAAAAATTTTTTTAATTATATTTATTGGATAGAAACAGCCAGAAATCAAGAGGGTAGGAGGAGACAGAGAGGTACCTGCAGCATTGCTTTACCATTCGTGAAGCTTTCCCCTTGCAGGTGGGGACCAGGGGCTTGAACCTGGGTTCTTGTGCATTATAATGTATGCATTTAACCAGGTGTGCCACCACCTGGCCCCTTGTAAATTTTTTTTGTTTTGCCTGTCTAGTCATGGCTGGGGCTTCACTGCTCCAGGAAGGACTCTTAAAAAGGATGTTATAGCACCATGCCCACAAGCAAAATACTTTCCCTCTACCTGTCTCCATCTCAACCCTCGAAGTTGGAGTACAAAGGTATTTTTGTTTATTTGCCTGTCTTTATACCTTCATTTCTCTCGTGCCTTGAGTACAAGGATTTGATTTTATTTGGCTTAGTTCTCTTGCTTAAGTTTATATCCTACTACATGTCAGTGAAGTCATCCAGATTTGTCTTTCTTCTGACTTATTTCTCTTAGCATCTTGACCCCCCCTCATTTCACTTATGCTGCCATAAAAGGCAAAGTTTCATAGAGTTGAGTAGTAGTCCAGGTAAACCACATCTCTTCTCCACTCATCTGTCTTTGCGCATTTGAGTCCTTTCATATTTTGGCCATTGTAAATAGTACCACAGTGACCACAGACATACATCTTTCTTCTTGGTAGATTGTTCTGGTGTTCTCTGAACAGACAGCTAGGAGTGGAGTTGCTGGATCAGATGGTAGATTTATTTTTAATATTTTGAGAAAACTACATACTGTGTTCCAAAGAGGCAAGACCAATTTATGTTCCCGACAGTGTACCAGTGCTTTTCTGTCATTGTTGTTTTCTTTATATATTTTTTTAATTTTCATTTTTTAAATATTTATTTATTTATATATTCCATTTTATTGCCCTTGTTGTTTTTACTATTGTAGTTATTACTGTTGTCGTCATTGTTGGATAGGACAGAGAGAAATGGAGAGAGGAGGGGAAGACAGAGGGGGGAGAGAAAGACAGACACCTGCAGACCTGCTTCACAACCTGTGAAGCGACTCCCCTGCAGGTGGAGAGCCGGGGGGCTCGAACCGGATCCTTATGCTGGTCCTTGCAGCACTTTGCGCCATGTGCGCTTAACCCGCTGCGCTACCACCCGACTCCCTTTAATTTTCATTTTTATTTACTTGTTCGTTTATTGGAAAAGACAGAGAAACTGAGATGGATGAGGGGCAGAGGGAGAGTGAGTGCACACATGCTCTCTCATGTGGTGCTGGGATTCCAACCTGGGCTATGTGCAAGGTACACACCCTCACCCAATGAGCTATCTCCTTGGCCCACTACTGGTTTTATTTTGAGCCTTTAGATTCCTTGTTCAAACTATTTTATTTTATGTTATTTTATTTTAGGAGGGGAGAGAAAGAGGTCAGGACACCACTCTGCTACACACAGTGCTGAGGGACTAAACTCAGGATTTCTTACATGTAAATCCAGCACTCTATACTTCCTACAACCCCTCCCAGCTGCCAAATCAAAATTCCTGAAGTAATCTCTTCCCTACTCCCACACCCACCCCTGTGTAATTTCCAATTTGTCTCACCTTCTATCTGGGTTAGATCCTAAATTTATGTCAAGGCTCACCACACCACGGCCACATTTCCCACTGCTGTTACATCAACTGAAAGTTTCATGATTTCTCAACTCTTCTATCAGCTTCCCCAATTTTCTTCTTACTTTTAGAGTATATCCCTTCAAATTTACCCACACTGTGATCAGTAATCATCACAAAATGAACATCTGATTTCATCTAGCCCAGATGTTTAGCATCACTTCCTAATGAAAGACTTCCTAAAGATCGCTCCCCAGTGCTCGGGCCCTCCATGCTCCTACCTCCATTTAACTTATCACAGACCTTATGCATGTAACTTCAAAACATTTTCTAATTTGGGGGTCGGTCAGTAGCGCAGCGGATTAAATGCACGTGGTGCAAAGTGCAAGGACCGGTGTGAGAATCCCAGTATGAGCCCAGGGCTCCCCACCTGCACAAGTTAGCTAAGCACAAGGACCTGCGTAAGAAGCCTGGTTTGAGCCCCCTCCACACCTATGGGGGGGGTCGCTTCACAAGCTGTGAAGCAGATCTGCAGGTGTCTGTCTTTCTCTCCCCCTCGGTCTTTCCCCTCTCAATTTCTCTGTCCTATCCAACAACAACGACCACAATAATAATAACAATGATAACAAGGGCAACAAGAGGGGAAAAATAGCCTCCAGGAGCAGGCACCAAGCCCCAGCAATAACCCTGGAGACAAATAAAAAAGATTGACTCATTTTTTATATTTC
The DNA here is from genome assembly GCF_950295315.1 of Erinaceus europaeus. Classification (NCBI taxonomy): domain Eukaryota; kingdom Metazoa; phylum Chordata; class Mammalia; order Eulipotyphla; family Erinaceidae; genus Erinaceus; species Erinaceus europaeus. Next base: position 66,974,328 of record NC_080174.1, on the reverse strand, counting down.
CAGTGGTATTATCCTGGAATACCTATGATAAAAGTAGGTTGTGCGCACAGCTATATACAAGATACTGGGTACTATACAGCAAACCCTAACAAAAGGACTTTTCAAAGTTAACCTAATTACCAAATAATGTGATAACAATTACTATCCATTGTCTTTTTGAACCCTAAGACAGCAGGAACCTCGCATTTCCACTATAGAGCCTATATTTCCCCCAGTCCTGGAACCTTAGGATAGGACCCACTTTCCCACATGCTTCTCCCAACTCATATCAAATAATATTGCATCTGCCGATCACAACCTAATCAACGCAACGAGTGTCACCTCAACATGCTTCAGCTCAGACTGTGTCCAGAGACTTCAGGTGTGGAATAACAACCCTTCAGCTTCATCACTCAGGTGAGACCTTTCCTTTCATAATATTCTCTAATTCCATCCCAGGTGGTTCACTTTCTAACAAAGTCCCAAAACCTAGATATAGACCAGGTTCTGTGAGAGAGAGCATATATGTTCACATGTACCCATAAACTAGTGCAAAATATATACCTGAAAGCAGAAGTACACTAGAGTTTGCAGTGAGTAACCCCCCAACACTTCATCTCCACTATTCCAACCTTTGGGTCCATAATTGCTCAACAATTTGTTTGGGTTTGTTATGTTAACTCTCTTTTCAGCCACCAAGTTCCAGATACCATCAGGATGCCAGCCAGGCTTCTCTGGACTGAAGACCCCACCAATGTGTCCTGGAGCTCCGCTTCCCCAGAGACACACCCTACTATGGAAAGAGAGAAGCAGACTGGGAGTATGGACCGACCAGTCAACGTCCATGTTCAGCGGGGAAGCAATTACACAAGCCAGACCTTCCACCTTCTGCAACCAACAATGACCCTGGGTCCATGCTCCCAGAGGGATAGAGAATGGGAAGGCTATCAGGGGAGGGGATGGGATATGGAAATCGGGTGGTGGGAATTGTGTGGAGTTGTACCCCTCCTATCCTATGTTTTTGTTAGTGTATCCTTTCTTAAATAAAAAATAAATTAAGGGGGTCGGGCGGTGGCGCAGTGGGTTAAGCGCATGTGGCACAAAGCGCAAGGACCGGTGTAAGGACCCCGGTTCGAGCCCCCGGATCCCCACCTGCAGGGGAGTCGCTTCACAGGCAGTGAAGCAGGTCTGCAGATGTCTATCTTTCTCTCCCCCTCTCTGTCTTCCCCTTCTCTCTCCATTTCTCTCTGTCCTATCCAACAACGAACAACATCAACAATGGCAATAATAATAACCACAATGAGGCTACAAGCACAAGGGCAACAAAAGGGGGAAAAAATGGCCTCCAGGAGCGGTGGGTTCATGGTGCAGGCACCGAGCCCAGCAATAACCCTGGAGGAAAAAAAATTAAAAAATAAATAAATTAAAAAAAAATTTTTTAAAGAGCAGGTTGTGCCTCAGCTAAGTAAGAGTAGCTGGCACGCTGCAGTATTTGTAGGGAAAAAAGCACAAAGTAACTAGAGTGCTTGAGTTCTGCTCTAGCCTCCATTTGACAGGTTATGCAAATATCTAATTTTCTTTGTCTCAAGCTTCTTCGTTTGTAAATAACAGTGATATGACCTATTCTCACTGGGCTTTCTGAGGATTGGATTTCGTATGTGTAAAATGTCTGGAATAGTACAAGAAAATACTTACAAATAACATATCTGATCAAGGATGTGCACCCAGAAATATAAGGGAGTCTTAAAACTCAACCAGACAAACATTCCCCTCCCTTTCAGACAAAAGATCTGACAGTCACTTCACCAGACACACAGATGGCAAATGAGCATATGAAAAGAAAACCTTTAGGGATATGTAAATGAACAACCAAGAGATACCAGCACATATCTATTAGATGAGCTAAGTATATGACAATAATAAGCAGAAGTGCCTACTCAGTGCTAGTAGAAATGCAAAATGACAGTTATTTAAAAAAAAAAAGTTTAGAAGAAATTCCCTCCCAAAAGTTAAACGACTTCTATTTAAAAAAAGGGGGGGATACTAGGGGGTGACATATCTGGCTGAGCACACGTTATAATATGCAGGGAACCAGGTTTGAGCCCTAGTCCCCACCTGCAAGGAAAAAGTTTCACGAGTGGTGGTAAAGCAGTATTGCAGGTGTCTCTCTCTCACCCTATCTGTCTCTCCCTTCCCTCTCAATTGTCTGTCTCTATTCAGTAAGTAAAATTAAAACAAACAAAAACCCCATAAATATAAATGCCCTGGAAGGTGGTATAGTAGCTAAAATGATGGACTTATAGACATAAGGTCCTGAATTCAATTCTGAGTGTGTATGCTAGTGATACAGTGACTCAATATGTAACACAAATAAAAACAAACAAACATAATGTGAATTGGGGCCAGAAGGCAGCACACCTAGCAAGGCAGGGCTTTGCCAAATGTGTGGCACAGGTTTAAGCCACAACACCACATGGGAGTGTCATGGTGATACCTGGGGATGGTCTAGTGTCTGGTATCTCCCATTCTATATCTGAGTTTTGTTGTTGTTGTTTTTTAATGAAGGAGTCAGCCCAGGGAACAGAAAAATCACACGTCTGAGATCCCTATGCCTTTAAAAAAAAATGCAGCTATTAAGAACAATGAACCCACCTTCTCTGACCCGTCTTGGACAGAGCTAGAAGGAATTATGTTAAGTGAGCTAAGTCAGAAAGATAAAGATGAGTATGGGATGATCCCACTCATCAACAGTAGTTGAGAAAGAAGAACAAGAAAGGGAAACTAAAAGCAGGATCTGACTAAATCTGGAGATAGGCACCAAAGTAAAAACCCTGGGGTGAGGGTGAATGTTCGGCTTCCCATGGCGGCAGGGGGGGGGGGATGGGATGGGATAGCAAACAGTCCTTTGGTGGTGGGAATGGTGTTTATGTACACTCCTATTAATTTGTAGTCATATAAATCACTATTAATTAATATGAGAGGGGGAAAATTGATTGTATGTCTCAAACTTTTTAAAGCACAAACTGAGTCTTTTTAATACATAGGCTGAGTCTTGATATGTTGACTCTCTTAAAAGCCTAGACCAGGGAGAACAGAAGCAACCGGTAGCATAGCTATATACAAATAATGTCAAAGGACATAAATTATGGGGATGTTGTGTATGATACAGCAAATCCTAACAAAGGGATATTTCAAAGTTAACCCAATTACCAAATACTGTGATTATAGCAATAACTATCTTTACTGTCTTCTTTACTCTAAGACAGCAGGAACATCCCTCTTCCTCTATAAAGCCTGTATTTCCCCCAGTCCTGAAACCTCTAGGGTGGGGCTCACTTTCCTGCATGCTTCTCTCAATTCATACCAAATAATATTGCATCCACTGATCCCAACCTAATCAAGGCAATGAATACCACCTCAGCATGCTTCACTTCAGACTGTGTCCAGAGACATCAGGCGTGGAATGTCAACCCTTCAACCTAATCACTTGGGGAGACCTTTCCTTTCATAGTATTCTCTAATTCCATTCCAGGTGGTCTACTTCCTAAAAAGTCCCAAAACCTAGATATAGACCAGGTCCTGTGAGATAGAGCATATGTTCACATGTATCCACAAATTAGGGCAAAATATATACCTGAAAGCAAAAGTACACAATAATCTACAGTGAGTCAGTATAAAGTTCCTAATGAAATAGTATCTAATTAGACTTAGATACGCTCCTCACCTACTTCCTATTACAGTTCTCTTACTCAGTCCAAAGCTAACCTTATCAAAGCAAGGACTGCAAAAGCTGAATAAGGGCAAAAGACTGGCATACTTTAATGATGACTCTTTAGTCACTATCAGGCCACCCCATCAGCTGGGGCCCAATTCGGGGAGTCCTGAGATTCCCAAATGAACAGACATGATGAACCTAGACCTCAAATAAATTCCTCTCTCCACTGTTACCGCTCATCTCTATCAGGAACAACAAAATAGACCCCTTTGTGGGCCCCCATAGGACCTTGGCCTCAACTTGGATCAATAGTAGAGAATGTTCCATCCTCTGAAGGAAGGCTGGGCAATATACTCTATGCTATACCTAAGGAAGATGGGTCCTGATATTGGGGTAGCTTGGAACATTCCTACTCATGACCACAGAATGTGAGCTCAGATCTACAGGGATGCAGTGGTCACACAGGCTCTTAAGCTGAATATGGTCCCCAGACCAAATCAAATCAATGGGGTTTACAGTCAACAATATTTATACCCCTTTCCCATATTTGGGAGCTACTCTCTTCCCTGATCCAGCTTTCTGTTTCATTTCTAGCCATGACATCATCTCCCTAGACAATAACTTGGATCCACCTGCATATCAGATTTCAGGCTCAGGGGGGAAAAGAAAAAAAAAAACAACTAGTATAGCCACAGGCCCTTTGGAATATAACTAAAATATGCCTACTAGCTATATACAAAATGGAGGTCTCCCCCAAGTCTTCATCTGCACTATTCCAGCCATGATTGTTCAACAATTTGTTTGGCTTTGTATGTTAACTCTCTTTTCAGCCACCAGGTTCCAGATGCTAGCATGACGCCAACCAGACTTCCCTGGACAGACAACCCCACCAATATGTCACGGGACTCTGCTTCCCCAGAGCCCCACCATACTAGGGAAAGAGGGAGGCATGCTGGGAGTATGGATTGACCAGTCAATGGCCATGTTCATCGGGGAAGCAATTACAGAAGCCAGACCTTCCACCTTCTGCACCCCACAATGACCTTGGGTCCATACTCCCAGAGGGATAAAGAAAAGGAAAGCTATCAGGGGAATGGATAGGATACAGAGATCTGGTGGTGGAAGTTGTGTGGAGTTGTACCCCTCTTATCCCATGGTTTTGTCAATGTTTCCTTTTTATAAATAAGAAAAAGAAAAAAAATTCAACCCAATTATTCCGTTTCTAAGTATTCAGCTAAATAAACTGAAAGCTGCACAAAAACCTATACATATTTAAAGAGTTTAATAAGTGCTAAAAATTGAAAACTCATATGTCCTGAAGTAGAATAAATGAACTATGGTACGTGGAAATAATGGGATAATACCAAGCAATAAAGAATGATGGCTTCATGCAAGATCATGGAAAAGTTTGAGTGTTATATGAAAGAAGTCAGAAACCAAGGCCTGGGAACGTGGCACAGTGAATAAAGTACTGGACTCTCAAACATGAGGTCCTGAGTTTAATCCCCACCACCACCATCTGTCAGAGTGATGCAGAGCCACTATAATAAAAACTGCCCGGTACTGGAACTAAAATAGACACACACAGACACCAGTGAAACAGAAGTGAGAGTCCAGAAATAAGCCCACATACATGGAAACACCCAATTTCTGACAAGGGAGCAAAAAACATCAAATGGAGAAGTATTTATTCAACAAATGGTGTTGGGAAAATAGTGTCAGAGTGATGTTCTGGTTCTCTATAGAGAATAAAAGCAGCCTAAATGCCCATCAACAGATGACTGCTAAAGAGGTGATGGGATAGATACTTCATGTACTACTCCTCTATAATCAAAACAGAGGACACTGTGCCCTTTGGGACAAAATGTATGAAACTGGAGGTAATCATGCCAAGCAAAATAAGTAAAGAGATGAAAGACAACTACCAGATGGTTTCACTCACATGTGGAATCTAGAGATGTCATACACACGAATTTTTTTTTTTTGGGGGGGGGAACAGAAGTAAATGGTTTCTAAGACTTTGTGAGAACTACAGTAGTTATCTTTGGGAGGTGTGAGGCTGGGGACAGAGAACTTGGATGACGGGTGCAGTGTGGAGCTACACCCTATAGTCTTATAATCTCATAGCCCACTATTAATCACAAATAAAAAAATTAATTTTTTAAAAGAAAGACATCTTAAGGGGAAAGTGATCTACAAACTGTAGGAGAATCTGAGTGGTGACACACCTGATTGAGTACACACATTACAGTGCATAAGGACCCAGGTTCAAACTCCCAGTCCTCACCTGCATGGGGAAAGCTTTTATGAGTGGTGAAGCAATATTGCAGGTGCCTCTCCCACTCCCTCTCCCTCTATCTTCTCCTCTCTCCTTCCCTCCATCTCCCCATTCCTTCTCAACTTCTCTGTATCCAAAATAACAGAAAGAAAGAAAAAAGAAAAGAAAAAAAAATCACTGTGAAACAATGTTAAAACTAAATGATTAAGACTAAACAATAGGGAGCTGGTAGTGCAGTGGGTTAATCATACATGGTGCGAAGAGGGACCCGCATAAGGATCCTGGTTCGAGCCCCGTCTCCCCACCTACAGGGGGGTCGCTTCACAAGTGGTGAAGCAGGTCTGCAGTTATCTATCCTTCTCTCCCCCTCTGTCTTCCCCTCCTCTCTCCATTTCTCTCTGTCCTATCCAACAATGACAGCAATAACAACAACAATAAGCAAGTGCAACAAAAGGGAAAAAAATAAAAATAATAGTTTCTTTAAAAAAGAAAAGACTAAAGTGTAAAAATAATTTTACATAAACATTAAACTCTAGTTAGCAAATCTGTTTCTCACAGAAGTAATTACTGAAACTACAGGTTGCACAAATGAGTAGGTATATTGTAGACAGTAAGAGCTACATGGCTTACAAATAAGCAAAATGGCAAGACTCCCTGAACTGTTTGATACCGGAGTATAGTCAGAGATCCTGGTATAAATCTGTGTTTAGTGTATTTACAGAGAGAAGCAGAAATAAATAGATACTTGTGTGTATGTTCATGCACTGCCTAATAGCATCTCAGGCCACATCAAATATGGTGGTCTCAACAGGCTATACTATCTAGCCTCAGGTGTACAGTAAGCTGTACCATCTAGGTTGGTGTAATTACATTCTATAAAGTTTACACAATAAAAAAACTACGTAACAATAGACTTTTCAAATCACACCTCCATTGTTTAGTGATGCATGACCGTACATGGAATAGTGTGTATCCTAGAGCTTGCCAATGAATGGGTGAGAAGCCATGAAACCCCAGTGGCAAAAAGCAGACATAACACCCAGACCTCAGTTTCTCCACACCTTTCTTCAGTAAAGGAACTAGGGCTTCTTGGAAAGACGACTGATTCTAGGTTGAGGCAGGACAAATAGAAGCCAGGATCAATCACGTCATAGTGCCATAGGAAGTGCTGAACAGAGACACAGGAGTCATTGTAAAAATGCACCCATTGGCTGGGGAGACAGCATAGTGGTTATTCAAAAGACTGAGGACTCAGGTTCAATACCCAGCACCATCATAAGCCAGAACTGAGCAGTGCTCTGATTAAAAATAAATAATAGGGGAATCAGGTGGTAGCACAGTGGGTTAAGCGCAGGTGGCGCAAAGCGCAAGGACCGACATAAGGATCCTGGTTCCAGCCCCCAGCTCCCCACCTGTAGGGGAATCATTTCACAAACGGTGAAGCAGATCTGCAGGTGTCTAGCCTTCTCTCTTCCCCTCCTCTCTCCATTTCTCTCTGTCTTATCTAACAACAATGGCATCAATTGCAGCAAAAATAAAACAACAAGGGCAACAAAAGGGAGTAAATATTTAAAATAAAAATAAAATGATAAAAAATAAACTCATAACTAAAATCTTAATAATATAAACAATAGTTCTGTCTATCTAGAGACTCCACAGCCCCAGAGACAGACATATCTGAGAAAGTTAGTTTAGAGTGGTAAAGACCAAGTAATAACAAAAAAAAAAAAATTTTTAAGCCAGAAGCCCAAGGAATAAATCACCAGACTGGACACCTGCCTTGTCATGCTTACAGTCTAGATTCAAGTTCCAGTGCCACAAGTAGTAGTACAGCACGAGGGGCAGCTTGGATACTGTGGTATCTCAGTCTCTATGTGTGTGTGTCCATATATAAATGAAAAGTACTTCTATTATAGTGAAATTGTACACGTACAGGGTCCCAGCTCCAACTCATTAAAAGGAAAAAAAATTGGACTTGCCCCTCCCACAAAACACACACACATACATAAAACAGATTCTTGCTTACACACCACCCATCAATCAGAGTTTTCTTATGAAGTTGATTTACTATTCACTTCCCTATTCAAAACCTTAACCAAACTTCACAGCATGCCTTTCAAGAGGCTCTAAAATTTCTTCCTAGGGTATATATGCATTTTTAGTTTCATCTCCTACGGTCTTTCAAGTATTCTCCCTATGCCAGATAGTTGGTCATTAAAACAAAACAAAACAAAAAAAAACATACCATACTCAAGGCAAGGTGGTGGTACACACAGTAAAGTGCTCACATTACAAGGACCTGGGTTCAAGCCCCCAGTCTCCACCTGCAGGAGGAAGTTTCACAAGTGTTGAAGCAGTGCTACATACAGGTGTCTCCTTCCTCTACCCCCACTCCCTCTCAGTTTCTAGCTCTGTAAAAATTTTAAAAATTAAAAGGACTCCAGAAACAGTAAATTTGTCATGCAGGCCTGAAGCTCCAACGATAACCCTGGTGACAATAAAAAAAAATAATAATTTTTTAAAACACCATGCTCTTTTAACTCCTCCTTTAATTTTTCCACACTATTCTTCTCTCAGGAATAACCCTTTCACTCTGCCTGGTAAACAAAACAAAATAAAACACAAAGACTAGCAGGAATACGAAGATTCAAGAAAGTAAATTTTGGAAATCAAGAGATCGCTCACTGGATAGAGTGAGTTCCTTGCCTGCTGGCCCAGGTTCAAACCCTGGCACCACACAGGAGTTTGAAGGCATTAGGGGAAGCTCCAGTACTGTGGTCTCCCTGCCCCCTCCCTTTTTTTTTTAACCAGAGCACTGATCAGCTCTGGTTTGTGGTAGTACAGGGGATTGAACCTGGGTCTCTGGAGCTTCGTGCATGAGAATCTCTCTGTGTAACCATTATGTCATCTACCCAGGCTCTCACCCTCTCTGTATATATGAAAAAGTCTAGCTACACACACACACACACACACACACACACACACACACACACAAACACCCACGCCCTAGTAGGAGGTCCTTAAGACACACACACACACACACACACACAAACACACACACCCTAGTAGGAGGTCCTTAAGACACACACACACACCCTAGTAGGAGGTCCTTAAGACACACACACACACACACACAAACACCCACACCCTAGTAGGAGGTCCTTAAGACACACACACACACATACACACACAAACACCCACACCCTAGTAGGAGGTCCTTAAGACACACACACACATACACACACATACACACACAAACACCCACACCCTAGTAGGAGGTCCTTAAGACACACACACACACACACACACACACACACACACACAAACACCCACACCCTAGTAGGAGGTCCTTAAGACACACATATACACACACATACACACACACACACAAACATACACACCCTAGTAGGAGGTCCTTAAGAAGTGGGCTGTTGCTGCAGTATCTCTCCTCTCTCCTTTCCCCTCCTCTCCCCTCCCCACTCTCTTTCCCTGTTCTCTCTTAAGAGAAAGTGAGATGGATTCTAAGCAGTATCATGCATGTGCAAGACCCTGAGCTCATCCCCAGATAGCACATAAGGGAAGAATAATGAGGGGCTGGGCAGTAGCTCACTCAGCACAGTGTACACTCAACAATGTGTGGACCTGGGTTGAAGCCCCCAGTCACCACATGGGAGTACTATGCAAAGGGAAAGCTTCAAAAGCAGTGGAGTGATGCTGTGGTATTTCTCCTTCCCTCTGGCCCTTTCACTTTCTGTCTCTCATCATCCATCTGGAAAAAGCAAAAAGAAAGAGAGAGAAAAAAGAAGCCCTGTGTGTGTGTGATGAGTTCGAGCTCCACCCCCACTGCACTGAAGGAAGCTTCGGTGCTGTGGTCTTATCTATCTATCTATCTAAAAAGATAAATAGATAGACAAACAGACAGACAGGGGGTAGGAAGATCACATAAAGGCTATGCAAAGAGATTCTAATGCCTGAGGCTCCGTGAAGTCCCAGGTTCAATCCCCCACACTACCATATGCCAGAACTGAGCAGTGCTCTGGTGAAAGAAAAAGAGGAAGGAAGAAGGATGTAAAGAAGGAAAGAAAGAAGGAATAAATCACAGAGATATAGAGACCAAACAAAGCACAAAGCCCTTTCAACATCTTGCTGCAGACACTGAAGCATCAAAGAAGCACTACACCCTAATAAATCTGAATTCACAAGTCCAATCTGTGCTGTCCTATGGTTTACCACTTGGCCAGTCATAGCTTCTCTTTTCTTACATGACACAGGAAGTCTGACTCCAAAGTACTTCCCATAACTGCAAAAATGTGAATATATACATCTGCCCCAACTAAATTCACTCACAATCATAGCTTGGCCAGTCATAGCTTCTCTTTTCTTACATGCCACAGGTGAAGTCTGACTCCAAAGTACTTCCCATAACTGCAAAAATGTGAATATATACATCTGCCCCAACTAAATTCACTCACAATGCACGTGAACCAAGGGACCTACACACAGACACATAACAGATGAGTCAAAAATTTGTAATTTCCATCTTACCTCTTTCCAGGCTCAGTCCTTTTAAAAGACTGCAAATAGGTTCTAGATAGCATCCTACCCCCTACTTAATAGGCTTCTGACTTATTTCATGCCCCACTAAGCTACTGTGATCCATATCACATCTCTCCTTTTCTATGCCTTCTCCATGCATCCTAGTCCCTTGAGCACTATCAGTCGGTCAATCCTTTTGGGGTGAAGGGAAGAAATATTCAACAGTTGTTTCAAAGTAGACAAAAATGAATGCAGAATATCACATTAGATAATATATAGCCTATATATTAGTCAGCCTGCCAAAAACCATTTGCTCCTCCTCTTAAAGGTTTAAACACAAAAGGAACAGTGCTCCTATGGATGTCCTCTGCCTCTCCCATAGGACTTGAAAATTGGGCCATTAGAGATATTTCCTGTCTAGAACCCAAATAGAACACTTTGGTTATTTTCTCTTGGCATATAGTTGAAAGTCTGTATTTCCAGACAGCCATTGTACATCTTTTGGCAAATGCTTTCTAGTTTCTCAGTACAATGTGTCATCCAGTCACCAAAGGCAATGCATTGTACCTTGAATTTATGCCAAGAAATAGACTCAGACTGAAAAGAAGATCTTCAGTATCAGCTTCCTGCAATATATCAGACACTACACATGAGGTAGAAGATCCAGATCCAATTCTCAGGCATACAAATGTCTTACAGTGCAATCTCTAGTCTACTCTTTAATCTTTCTGTACCTCAATTTTCCACCCTGGAAAACAAGGATCACATTACCTAGCTCTTCTTAAATTTAGACTCTTACTACTGACAGTAATTTGTGAAACAAGGAGGTTGAATGATTCAGAAAACTAAGTACAAGTGTTGTTTCTCACTCTTGTCAGACCCACAGTGCAGAAATTCACAGTAGAGGCCAGTAGAAATTCCTATGCAAGTTCTGACTTCCCTGTCAATAAACAACATACAGTAAAAATGAAAAGCAAGAAGCAGGACCTTCATATGCTATATGGTAACACAAGCAAGTCACTGTCTGTTACACTCCATGACAATACTCTCACCCTTGACATAGTACCCTTAATACTCCACTGTGGTTTTACCTCTAAGAATCTACCTTAACACTGAAAGCACTTATTCCACGTTCACAAAAATAAATACTTTTCCTAAATGGGAAATGTCCTAGTTGGGGTTACTGTGTGGTAACCCTCCAGTAAAAGGATGACAAAACCACCTTGACGTGTAAGACAATTTAACATTTAAGGCAATGTTTTACAGTACTTTTTAAGCTAGCAGTACACCTCTAGGGGGAAAATCTGGGTAGCATTCAAGCAGGCGAGAATTCTACCACTGAACCACCCACGCCTAGGTAGTATTCTGAAGGGAAGTATTAAAATGCAAAAACTGTTTATTTCTGTATATTGCCAGGGTTATCACTGCAGCTCCATACCTGCACTTAACAGGCATCACTGTAAATTCACACTATGATTCACATATAAATCCTAAAGCACATTTTATATGCTAGTCAAAATAGCACACTCCTCTGCAAAAGTGTGGCATACAAGTCAAGAAACACTTTTTTTTTAAGGATATATATATTTTTTTCCACTTTATTCGATAGGATAGAGAGAAACTGAGAGGGGAGGGGTAGATACAGAGGGAGAGAAAGACAGAAAACTGCAGGCATGCTTTAATGCTTGTGAAGCATCCCCCTGTAAGTGGAGATTGAGGGCTCAAACCTGGGTCCTTTTACAGAGTACTATGTGAGCTTAACCAGGTGCACCACCAACCAGTCCCCAAGAAACACTCTCTACTGATCTGATCCCATAGCTCCTATACCTCATGGAAAGGAGATAATGGTTTTGTGTGAGGAATAAGGCCCTGGATGTGGAAAGTTAGAAATATGTATAACTCTAAGTACCCTGGGGGCCGGGCGGTAGCACAGCGGGTTAGGTGCACGTGGTGCAAAGTGCAAGGACCAGTAGAAGAATCCCGGTTCGAGCCCCTGGCTCCCCACCTGCAGGGGAGTTGTTTCACAGGCAGTGAAGCAGGTCTGCAGGTATCTATCATTCTCTCCCCCTCTATCATCCCCTACTCTCTCCATTTCTCTCTGTCCTATCCAACAACAACAACAATAATAGTAACAACACCACCGATAAACAACAAGTGCAACAAAAAGGAAAAAATAGCCTCCAGGAGCGAATGGATTCGTAGTGCAGGCACTGAGAATCCTGGAAGCAAAAAAAAAAGTATCATTTCCTTCTACTGACCAAACAATAAGCAGAGCGCAGAGTAGTACCACATGGGCATCGTGAGCAAAAGTAGCTACAACCATTAATTGTGTAAACCCAGGCTGGACACTTGGACAGTGTGCTGCTTTGTCATGTGTGCAACTCAAGTTTGAGACCAGGCCCCACGACACTAAAGGGCACTTTTTCACTCTGCCTCTCTGTTTCATGTGAAACTCTCTCTTACAGGTAACAAATAAAATAAACACTTATAAGAAAAAAAGAAAGGAAGAAGGAAAAGAAAAGAAAAAGTTGATTTTTGCCAGCCAGTGAAATAGTGCTTCTGGTAGCAAAAAAGACTTTATGCCTGAGTTCCCAGGTTCAGTCAACAACGTTTCCACAAGACAGGGCTGAGCAGTGCTGTGGTGAGGGGGAAAAAAAAAACTAAATATAGATATTGTTGCATAAGTTGGAACATGTGATTAAGGACTTATTCAAGGCCAAGTTCAAGTTCCTTGGCTACCAGAAAATCATCTCCAAGAAGCAGGGCTTTACTAAGTTTAACACAATGAATTTGAATACATGGCGGCTAAAAGTGCCTCATTCCAGGTGGCTGTGAGGTCAAGTAAATCCCTAACCACCGTCCCCTGGAGAAGTGGTGGGCCCTGTCCACTTCCGATAGCCTCAGAGTTACAACTCCTTAATCACACCCAATAAATCTATATCCTTTCATACACACACACACACGACAACTATATATATACACATATATACTGTGACTCAGGAGGAGGCACAATGTCTAAAGCAGTAAGCTTCGGAGCGTGAGTTCCCAAGTCAATCCTCAGCATTACGTAAACCAGAGTCATGCTCTCCTATGTGTACCATTCCCCTCCACGCCAATTGTCTCTCTCTCTCCCATCTCCTATTCACAGAAGTATCTTTAAAAACTAATTAATTAAAGACCTAGCAGTCAGGCAGGGGAGACAGCATAATGGTTATGCCAAAAGACTCTCATGCCTGAGGCTCCTAAATCCCAGGTTCCATCTCCCGCACCACCATAAGCCAGAGCTGAGCAGTGCTCTGGTGTCCCTCTGTGTGTGTGTCTCTCTCTGCATTTCTCTCAAAAATAAAATAAATAAAATATTAAAAAAAAAAAAAAAAACACCTAGCAGTCGAGGAGGTGGTGCAGTGGATAAAGCATTATGACTCTTAGGCATGAGACCAAGTCTAATCCTCAGCATCACAAGTACCAATGATGCTGTCCCCCCCTCCTCTTCCTCCTTTTACTCCCTCTCTTCTCCCATTAATAAACAAAGACATATTTTATTTAATTTATTTAAAAAACAGACAAAAAAACTAGTAGCCCAAGAGGTGGGGCAGTAGGTAGTACGGAATTCTCAGAAATGAGATTCTGAGTTTGATCTCTGATGTCATATGGGCCAGAATGATACTCTGGTTCTTTCTCCCTCTCTAACTTAAAAAATAAATCTTGTGTGTGTGTGTGTGTGTGTGTGTGGTGGGGGTGTTACTTTGCACAACCACTATACTATATCTCCAGCCCTACTTTTTCTCCCCACCCCCCAGCATTGCACAGTTCTAGTTTACAGTGGTGAAAAGACTGAACCTGTGACTTCAGAGTCTCAGGCAGGAAGGTCTTTTGCATAACCATTGTGCTATCTTCTCTACCCTCTTAATTATTTTTAACGTGTGCTGTATGGGAGGAGAGGAAAATAAAGGGGATTAATTTTTTCCCTTTCTTTGCTGCCAGGTCTTCACTGGGGCTTTGTTCGAGAGCAATTCCAATGTTCTCAGTAACTCTTCCTCCCCTCCCCCAGGTGAGGTGAGAGACAGAAAAGGAGAAAGAGACAGAAGGGAGATACCGGGAGTCAGGCTGTAGTACAGAGGGTTAAGCGCACGTGGCACAAAGCACAAGGACCGACTTAAGGATCTTGGTTTGAGCCCCTGGCTCCCCACCTGTAGAGAAGTCGCTTCACAGGCAGTGACGCAGGTCTACAGGTGTCTATCTTTTTTTTCCCATCTCTGTCTCCACTCCTCTCTCTATTTCTCTGTCCTATCCAACAACAATGACATCAATGACAACAGTAATAACTACAACAATAAAACAACAAGGGCAAAAAAAAGGGAATAATAAAATTCAAAAAATTAAAATATATAGTTCTTAAAAAAAAGAAAAGATGGGAGTCGGGCGGTAGCATAGCAGGTTAGTGCACCTGGCACAAAGTGCAAGGACCAGCTTAAGTATCCGGTTCAAACCTCCAGCTCCCCACCTGCAGGGGAGTCGCTTCACCGTCCAGGTGTCTATCTTTCTCTCTCCTCTCTGTCTTCCCCTCCTCTCACAATTTCTCTCTATCCTATCCAACAATGACAATATCAATAACAACAATAATAACTACAACAATAATACAACAAGGGCAACAAAAGGGAATAAATAAATATAAAAAATATTTTTAAAAAATTAAAAAAGAGTGGTCCGGGAGGTGGTGCAGTGGTAAAGCTTTGGACTCTCAAGCATGGAGTCGAGAGTTTGATCCCCCGCAGCACATGTGCCAGAGTGATGTCTGGTTCTTTCTCTCTCCTCCTAACTTTCTCATCAATAAATAAAATCTTTAAAAAAAATTTAAAAAGAAAGAAAAGAGGGCAGGGGTAGATAGCATAATGGTTATGCAAAGAGACACTTGTGCCTGAGGCTCCAAAGTCCCAGGTTCAATCTCCTGCACCACCATAAACCAGAGCTGAGCAGTGCTCTGGTAAAAATTAACAAAATAAATAAATAAAGTTTAAAAAAAGAAAGAAATTATACAACATTAAGAGTGGGATAGGGTCTGAGAGACAGTACACCAGGCAGACTGTGCCTTGGCATGCATGTGGATCCCAACACGATGTTAAGAGCATTATAGCACTAGGGGAAGCTCTGGTGTTGTTTCTGTCATCTCTCTCCATATCTCCACCTGAATGAGAAAGTCAAACCAGGCAGGAGCAGGAAAATGGTTCATGTACAAGATCTCATCTCCATAAGCAAGCAAACAAATAAGAACTGGGACAATCCTTAGATAGCCAATCAATGAACCCAATCTTACCAAAGCATCAGGCCAAATATCTATTGTTAGACCCTAGTTGGGTTTTTTGTGAATGTACAGCCAGATCCAAGTCACCATGCAAACTGCTTACAAACAAGCAAATGCTTCTTATACATTGCCTTCATCATGTTACTTGGTCTCCATCCATAGTACCTGAGATACCTGTTGACCAGTCTCCTTTCTTTATTCTACATGCACACCATCCCTACCTCAACTTCAAAATTTTTTATCATTTACCCTCCTTTGATGCTTTCTTTCTTATTAAAATATAACCAAGTTTTCAAGTCCTTTTTCAGAAAGCTTTCATTAATTACACCAGCCATATAAATATATCAGTAATTTCTCCCTTCTCAGAAATCACTGTATCATCATTAAATCTAGTCTATTGGGTTGATAAAACAGCTCACTTGAATAGTGTTTTACTTTGCCATGTGTGTGACCCACATTAAAGCCCAGTCCCCACTCCACGGAAGGAAGCTTTGGTGCTGTGGTCTTTTCTTTGCTTCTATCTAAATAAATAAATACTGCCTATAATCTCCCCATTTTGCTCACCTTGCTAAGTTATTACTCATAACTCAGTTCAAATACTTACTAATTCTCTTCATTTCATATTTAGCTAGAGTAAAGCTTCTTGAGGACTAGAATTATGGTCTTGTCTCACCAAAACTGCCTGGCAGAAAATAGCACATAACATGCTTTAAGCTCTATGTAACAGGTATTACATTAAATGTGTTGCATACAACATAGCAAATTATTTAATCATTACAATAATGTGTTGTTGACATTATTCTTCCTTTACAGAAGAAGGCACAAAGAAGTCAGGCTGAAGTCACATGATCTCTAAAAAAAAATGACAGAGCTGAGATTTCAGCTAAAGTTGTCTCCTAATGTTGGGGCAAAGTAGGCTGCAAACAAATATGTGTTAAGTTGTTGCAAAACATTTCTTGTATGTGTATGATTTAGCCACCCAAACGAATTGGCAAGTGTGGAAGGCATATGTTTATGGGTAGAGTGGAAAGGACTGCCCTTCCTCGCTGAGTATCTCCATCAAGTGCTAGGTTCAGTGGCAGGTATTAAGTATCTCATTTACTATGCAAAAACTCCTAAGTGTATAAACTCTCCAATACACAGAACTTGTAGTCCCTCTATCAGAGATACACCCAAACATCATCCATTCTCAATCCAAATACTAATGCACCCGATGGCAATATGTTCTTGAGAACAGCATCCCCTCCACACCCCTCTTCCACCACCTCACCCCCAGTCCCCACTCAAAGCCTCCTTAACTCTCCTTAGCCAAGTGAAAACAAAAATCTTAACTTCTACAAGCGTGTGTCCTTCCAGGATAGGCCAGGCAGGCACCCTGTTCTTTATACTAACACTCATGATTTCATCCCCTGTGAGGTATATGGCATTTCTCTACTTTATATATACATATATATTTCTTAAATGTGTTGGAGAGTGAGTGAGCTAGAAGCAAAAAGCACAGGGCTCAGGTTAATATCGGGAACCCCATATAGCTGAGCAGTGTTCTGGCCTCTCGTTGTTTCTGGTCACTTTCTCTCCCAAAATAAATAAATCTTTACAGCATTAACTATAGAGCTGGCAAAACAGCTCAGCTGAAAGATGTGCTGCTTTGCCATGGGCGTGATCCAGGTTCGAATCCACCTCCCACTGCACTGAAGTGTTACAATTCCTTTTACTCTTTGCCTCTGCTTCTCTGTCTCTAAGAAATAAATGGGGGAGGGGGGAACAATGTTACTATCACGTGGTAATGGCAAATTTGGGGCTAGAACTGTCTCTAGGCTACGCACCATTCCTATCCGACTCCATTTCCTTAGCAGATGGTAAACGATTTATCTAACAGAGCTGAAGCACTCAAAAATAGTAATAGCTGAGGAATAATTCATTTTTGGAAAACTAACATTGGACGCCTGTTAAGTCAACCTTGTGGGGTCATAGGTCATTTCCTCCTTTTCTTCGTTATGTGATGATGAGAAAACCCTTTCACCTCCTTAGGTGAATTCCCGCATCAGTAAATGAAGATAATAACAGTACCTACTCAACAGTCAAGGTCACAAGAAGTAAATGAGATGATGAAAGTGAAACACCTGCCAGTGTCTGGCGCAGGTGGGCGCCTAGTAATTGCAGGCTCCCTTCACCCACCCTTCCGCCCTACATGCCTCGGGGCTCAGCCACCAGCACCACCCTCCGGGGTATCCACTCGCGCGCTGGAGCCCCAGGGTCAGCCTCAGTGTCGTACCTGCATGGAATCAGCGCTGACGATCTCGCCACCGAGACTTTGGCCTAGCTGCAACGCCAAAGTAGATTTGCCTGTACCGGTGGCTCCGAGAATCACGACAAGCGGGAGCGCCGGCTGCAGGACCCGGAGCCCAGAGGCCCCAGAAACTGCTCGTGCAGCCGCCGCCGCTGCCATCTTGAAGATTTTTGCGCTTGCGCAGGAGCAGCTGTCCCCATGGCAACCGTCAGTGCGCCTGCGCAGACCTTGGGTTGCGTAAAGAGGATGCGAAGGCGGAGCTGCGCGAGCTACGGAGCAAGGTGTCTCCAACCTTGAGAGGCTACCATTGTTCCTACCATCCACTGGCTTGTCATGAAATAGGCCTAGTTCTATTATTATTTCTGTTCCGACCCTCAATTCTTTTTCTTCACAGCACAAATTTCAGTACAAAATTATGTGTTGACTTCTTGTCTGTTGTTTGGCTTTCACGTTGCCAGACCCATAATGACAAGAGACAGATCTGTCCAGGTTATTATTGTATCTGCAATGTCTAGCACAGTTCCTGTTATCAAATGGAGTAATTGTGCAGTTCGGGAGGTGGCACAGTGGATAATGCATTGGATTCTCAACCGTGAGTTCGGCCCCCGGCAGCACATGTACCAGAGTGATGTCTGCTTCTTTCTCTCCTCCTATCTTTGTCATGAATAAACAAATTAAAAGGAGAGAAAGAGAGAGATTGAGTAATTGTTAAATGTAGAGAACAGCTTGCCTATCTAGAATGACAGTGAATTCAGAAGTGTGACTTTCTTCAGGCTCATATCTGTCCAGTTCTCAGGCAACGTCGGCTGCTGTAGTCTTCATCCCACAACATACACTCTGACACAACAAGGCAAGACAAAATTTCCATCTTTTTATTTAAAATAATAAAAAATGTGAGACCGGGTGGTGGCGCACTTGGTTAAATGCACATGCTACAATGCACAAGGGTCTGGGTTCAAACCTTGGCCCCCCCACCTGCAGGGAGAAAGCTTCACAAGTGGTGAAGCAGTTCTGTAGGTGTCTCTTGATCTTTCTCCCTCTCTATCTTCCCACTCCCCTCTCGATTTCTGTCTCTACCCAAATAAATTAAAATATGTATCTTAAATGCAGTAAATGGGGTGAGAATAGAGAAAAGTGAGAAAATAACCCTCCACCAAACATACAGAAGAAAAATAAGAAAGACATACAGGATAAAGCAGTGAATCAGAGAAGCTAAGTATTAACTTCTTAGTTGACAAGAAATGCAGTTGATGGCAATCTTCCCCCTCCTTTCGGCATAAACAGGGCTTTCTACTGCTGTAATCAAAATGGTCTTGGTCAGTAGCTTTAGAATCTGCTACTTCCACCCAATAGTCTGCTGACAACCCAAATAAGTTGTATTCTATAAAGCAAAGGAAAAAAGAAAAAAACTTGTCATTATGAGTTACTATAAGAAAGTTGAGGGAGTCAGGCGGTGGCGCAGCTGGTTAAGCGAGGTGGCGCAAAGCTCAAGGACCTCCGTAACAATCACGGTTCGAGCCCCCAGCTCCCCACCTGCAGGGGAGTCGCTTCACAAGCGGTGAAGCAGGTCTGCAGGTGTCTGTCTTTCTCTCCCCCTGTCTGTCTTCCCCTCCTCTCTCCAATTCTCTCTGTCCTATCCAACGACATCAATAACCACAAGAATGCTAAACAACAAGGGCAACAAAAGGGAAAATAAATAAATAAAAATAAAAAAGAGTTGAGGGGGCTTGGTGGTGGCACACTGGGTTAAGTCCACATAGTACCCACATAAGTATCCTGGTTACAGCCCCCAGCTCCCCATCTGTAGGGGGGCAGCACTTCACAACTGGAGAAACAAATCTGCAGGTGACTATCTTTCTCTATTACCCCTTCTCTCTCAATTTCTCTGTCCTATCCAAGAAAATAATAATAAAGGCAAACATGGCCACCAGGAACAGTGGATTCTTTTTTAAAAATTTTTTAATATTTATTTTCCCTTGTTTTTTGTTGTTGTTGTTATTGATGTCGTCATTGTTGGATAGGACAGAGAGAAATGGAAAGAAGAGGGGAAGACAGAGAGGACGAGAGAAAGAAAGACACCTGTAGACCTGCTTCACCGCCTGTGAAGCGACTCCTCTGCAGGTGGGGAATCGGGGGCTTCAACCAGGGTCCTTACGCGGGTCCTTGCGCTTGGCGCCCTGTGCACTTAACCCGCTGCGGTACTGTTCGACTCCCAGCAGCGGATTCTTAGTGCCGACACCCAGCCCCTGGAGGGAAAGAAAGAGAGAGGGAGAATTGATAACTATGAAAGGACAGAAGCCATTGTGCACAGGGCTCAGTTTCTTTTTTGGACATGAACCCGCTAAGCCTGCTGGTATTAAAAACACTGCTGCTTCCTGCATTAAAGCCTCTGTTTGTCCCATCTCTCTCCCTGAGAATTCGGTAAGAGTTATTAAGCTTCAGGGCTGTGTGATGATACACCAGGTTGAATATACATATTATATTACAATATGCTAGAACCCAGGTTCAAGCCTCCAGTCCTCACTTATAGGGGGAAAGCTTCACGAGCAGTGAAGCTGTGTTGTAGGTGTCTCTATCTCCCCTTCCCTCTCAATTTCTCTGTTTCTATCCAATGAACTAATTATTTTTTAAAAGTAAGTTTCAGGCTGAAAAAGGGAGTAGGGAAAATTAGGACCAGCAGGATAAAAATTCAGGAGAACTGACTACATTGAAAAAGGTCTTTGGGTGACGCGGGAGGTGACACAGTGGAGTATGTTGAAACCATGAGGTCCTAAGTTCGATTCCTGATGTCACATATGCCAGAGTGATGCTCTGGCTCTCCTTTCCTCTCTCCTTGACAAATAAGTCTTAAAGAAAAAATAAGGGGGAAGGAACACCCCCAGGGAAATAACTGAGAACCTGTCTCTTGTGCTTGATAGCTGGTTGGACCCCTGACTCCATATGCACCCAAGTGGTGCTCTGGCCTCCCCACACCGCATACCCATGCCCACGCCCACCTCATGCAATAAATAGAAAATGGTGGGGGGTAGGGCACCAAAGTAAAAACCCAGTGGTGAGGGGTAGACATGTAGCTTCCTGGGCCAGTGGGGGGTGGGAGTGGGCGGGAGGGATGGGTCACAGTCCTTTGGTGGTGGGAATGGTGTTTATGTACACTCCTAGCAAAATGTAGACATATAAATCAGTAGTTAATTAATATGAGAGGGGGAAATCAATTGTATGTCTCAAAGTTTCTCAAAAGACAAACTGAATCTTTTTAATATATAGGCTATGTATTTGATATGCGGACTCTCTCAAAAGCCTAGACCAAGTAGATTAGAAGCTTCCAATAGCACAGCTATATACAAGATACTGGGTACTGTACAGCAAACCATAACAAAGGGACTTTTCAAAGTTAACCCAATTAACAAATAATGTGATGATAATATTAGCTATTGATTGTCTTTTTGAACCCTAAGACAGCAGGAACCTCACATCTTCACTATAGAGCCCCTACTTCCCCCAGTCCTGGAACCCTTGGGATAGGGCCCACTTTCCCGTATGCATCTCCCAATCCAAACCAAATAATATTGCATCCGCCGATCACAACCTAACCAAAGCAACGATTGCCATCTCAACATGCTTCACCTCAGACTGTATCCAGAGACTTCACGTGTGGAATGACAACCCTTCAGCTTCATTACTCGGGTTCCAGATGCCACCAGGATGCTGGCTAGGCTTCCCTGGATTGAAGACCCCACCAATGTGTCCTGGAGCTCAGCTTCCCCAGAGACACACCTTACTAGGGAAAGAGAGAGGCAGACTGGGGGTATGGACCGACCAGTCAACGCCCATGTTCAGCGGGGAAGCAATTACAGAAGCCAGACCTTCTACCTTCTGCAACCCTCAACGACCCTGGGTCCATGCTCCCAGAGGGATAGAGAATGGGAAAGCTACCATGGGAGGGGGTGGGTTATGGGGATTGGGTGGTGGGAATTGTGTGGAGTTGTACCCCTCCTACCTTATGCTTTTGTTCACTAATCCTTTCTTAAATAAAAAATTAAAAAAAAAAAATGGTGGGGGATTCAAATCCCACCCCATATCATGGAAGGAAGTTTTACTGCTATGGTTTCTTTCGTTCTTTCTGCTTCTGCCTCAGTCTTGCTTTTTCTGAAAAAAGTTAGCCTCTGCAGTGAAGTCCTGAAGAAGAAAAACAAAGCAAACAAAAAAAGCAGGGAGAAGGGAGATGAGGGTTGAATACAGATGGACCTGGGTTCAAATCTCAGCTTTGTCACCTAGCTGTATGACCTCATAAAATTAACTTTACCCCTTGGTCTCAATTTTCTTATCTTTAAATTTCTCTCAGGATTGCCATAAGGAGAAAATGAAGTAATGCCTATAAAGTGCTTGCTACAATGCCCTGGAGCATAACAACCACCATTTATTGAACACTTTGTATTATTATAGTAATAACACCCCATCTGCCTCACTAAGAAGGTAAGAGCAGCAGCCTAAGGGCAAAGACATTTTCAGTAATGTGTAAAAGTGCCTAAATATCTATTCTACTAACCCATTGTTAGCCAACCTAACAGTTGTAATTGCTTGCTCCCAGAGACTACTGGAGTCTCTTTACTTCTTAGGACATGAAAATAAGACTACTCAGGTCAGAAGAGTCACCCCTGTAGTTTAGAGCATCTGATAGGTCTAAAGCACTGCTAAAGCATTTCTCTTTTTTATTATTTTTTTATTAATTTTTTTATTTTTGAGAGAGATGCAGAGAGAGAGACACACATAGAAACACCAGACCACTGCTCAGCTCTGGCTTATGGCATTTCTCAATCATTTTCATCACGATCAGCGTAATAGCAACTCTTGCCAATCCAGTCTAAATCTTACAGCCACATGTATTGCTTAGAAAACACTAGGTCCCAATTCTGAGTCCCCTGTACCTTTTCTCAATCCAGCCAGCTTTGATCAAATGCCTTGTTCACTCCAGTTTGTGGTACCCGCCTGGGCCTGGGTTTTACATCAAGACGTGTGGCAACATATTGGCAGACACTCTCACATGATGGTTGTTAACTGTAGAGCCTTTGCCTGGAGACTTTCGGAGGGTACGGTTCCCATGACAACCACCAGAAAGATGGCAGGCCAGAGAAATGATGCAAATAAAGCAAAAGAGAGGCTAATTTCACAATGATAATCTGACCATGACAGACAATGCTTATTCACAAATAGGAAAGCACTGTCCAAGTCATGACCAGATGACTTTTACTAGAAAGAGAAAAAAAAATGGGGGTGGGGGATAGAATTTACTACTGAGAGACTAGAAGAGGGAGAGGCTGGTTACCATGGCAACTGGGAGAAAGGAATGAAAAAATGGGGCTTCACCACAGCAGCAGAAAATTGCTTCTAGCCAAGCAACACGGGACTGTTGCTATAGAAACAAAGAGAACAGGGATCCTGTAGACCATGGGGAGAATTATCACTGAAATGCTGAGCAGGAAAGACTTCTAAATTAGAATGGAGCCTGTGGTTCAAAACAAATGAGGAGAAGTGAGAAAAATACCATTTCTATTCACTGTATTGCAACACACCTTACCAAAAGAGTTTATAAACATATTTTAAAAATATCTTCAATCTATTTTATTTTTTTACTTCTGTTTGTCTCTCTAATGATTTTCAGAACTCCAAATTATGCTAATAATAGTTCCTGAGAGATAATCTGTAACCTGAAATCCTAATTGGAGAGATTAAGTTCAAGGGAGAATTAAGAAACTGAAGTCTATGAGCAAGAGTTAATAAGTATTTCTTAAAAAGAAGGAGTGGGAAGAGGAAGAGGAGGAGGGAAGAAAGAAACCTTTAATGGAAAGCTTTGCGTGGCGATAGGGAGACAAAAGTAGCAATGGGGAGTCAGGAAAGTTATTTGTAGTCATGTGCAGGTATTAGCCCTGACCCACTCTCCAGCCCATGAGGGAGGCTAGATGGGCAGTAACTCAAGTTATCCTGAAAGATAGCTCAAGAGGAATGAGAGTCTTTCATTTGAAGTATATGTTTATGTCTAGAGGTGGAAGATGCAGAAGTTCATCTTCAATATACTCTGCTGCTTACAGAGTGTTTGGGGGAAAGGAATCCTACTTTAAATGTCAAGAATTCTGCGATAGGTTCAGTCTAGAAAAGCATAATGAAAACACAAAAATGGGGAGACCAGGTGCACCTGGTTGAGTGACACATTACAGTGCATAAGGACCTGGGTTGAAGCACTCCTCCCCACCTCGACCCCCATCCCCACCTGCACAGGGGCGACTTCACGAGTAGTAAATCAGGGTTGCAGGTAGGCATCTTGCGGTCTCCCTTTCTACCTCCCCTTCCCTCTCAATTTCTCTGTCTCTATGCAAAAAGAAATAAGAAATTACAAAAATGAGATACTAGAATACACATATTACATAGAAGTTAATAATCCTTTCTTGACCTTGTGAAAGACCAATCACCTAATCTTTTATTTATTTATTTGTTTATTTTTACTGCCACAGGGTTTATCATTGGGGCATGGTGCTGGCACTACAAATCCACTATTCCCAGTGACCCTTTTTTTTTTTTCTTCTTCTTCTTTCTTTTCTATTCTATTCTATTTTATTTTTTTAAACATAGTTTTCTTTTTTAAAAAAGATTTATTTTATTTTTATTTATTCCCTTTTGTTGCCTTTTTTTTTATTGTTGTAGTTAGTATTGTTGTTGTTACTGATGTCGTTGTTGCTGGATAGGACAGAGGGAAATGGAGAGAGAATGGGCAGGGGTAGATAGCATAAT